>NW_006408817.1:85368-101635 GCF_000296735.1 Chrysochloris asiatica
CAATAGATTTCTTGCTTCTGCCACAAATTCCCCCATCTGTGAGCCTTTCAACCTTCTAAGTATTCCTTTATATGTGGTTCAGAGTTCTGTGACCATCCCATAGGTCTGCTTGGTCGGGTATTCTGTGTTGTTGGTGGAGCTCTTTACTACATGTCCACCAGATCCGCCATCTTATTTGTTCTCTCCACACAAAGTATTTTATGTTTCTTTTACTTTTCATATATCATTTATTACTCATATATTGTCCTATTATATTTTATTAGCAATAAAGTAGTTTTAAAAGGAAAAGCTTTTTATCTCAGTGCCTTCAACTGCAATTCTTCTCTGTTCCTTGAGGATTGGGCCTTCATTTTCATTTTGCACTGGGCTTTGCAAATTATGTAACTGCCTTCGTTACATGTTTCCTTTCCATATTCATAAGGTCTAATAGTGTCACTCATGTTTTTATTTTACTTGTCTACTTTCTGAGGGAGGAGACCAGATGATTTTTAAAGAGTGCCTATATGTGATTTTAGTTTTTCCGTTTTAGCTCTAGGACATTAGGTGATGAATCAGAAAACAAATTTCCAGATAAATAGTGTGCTGTCTTCTAAAAACAGTACTGAGCAAACAAGTGACTGTCATTGTATATCATATGATTTACCAGATGAGTGTGTGGTAAGAGGACAGTGGAGTTAGGTAGAAGTGATGTAAACCTCTATTCACAAGTTGTAGATTAGAACCAACCTACCCTATCTACTGCAAGGTTAGCAGTTCAAGCACACCAGCTGCTCCTCAGAAACTCTATATAGGGTCACTATGGGTTGGAACAGACTTGACAGCACTTAACAACAACAACAACCCTATCTACAATTGTGCCAGGACTGGGCAGTGTTTCTTTCTGTTGTGCATAGGGTCGCTATGCGTCGGTACCAACTTGTTGGCACCTAACAATAGCGATACCCTATCTACTTCCTTGATCTTCATTAGTGCTTCAAGTCCTCTTCCCTTTATGCAATCAATGATGTATCATCTACATATCACAAGTTGTTAATGAATCTTCCTCCAATCCTGATGCCATGTTCTTCTTCATATGGTTCAGCTTCACAGTTTATTTGCTCAGCATACATATTGAATAAGTATGATAAAAGGATATAACCCTGAAACATACCTTTCATGGTTTTAAAAATGAAGTATCCCTTAGTTATGCTCAAATGACTGCCTTTTGTTCTATTACAGGTTCCACATAAGTACAATTAAGTGTTCTGAAATTTCTATTCTTAGAAATGTTGTCCATAGTTATTTTATGATCAATACAGTTGAATCCCCTTGCATGTTCAATGAAACACAGGCAAACATCTTTCTGGTATTCTCAGTTTTCAACCAAGATTCATCTAATCTTAGCAATGATATCCCTTGTCTCTTGTCCTCATTTACATCTGGTACAAATTTCTGGTATTTCCCTGTCGATTCACTGCTGCAACCATTATTGAGTTATCTTTAACAGAGCTTTACTTGTGCATGATTTGGATAATATTGTTCGATAATGTATATATTCTGTTGGATCATCTTTTTTTGGAATGGACACAAACATGGATCCTTCTAATCAGTTGGCCAGGTAGCTATCTTCTAAATGTATTGGCATATTACAGTGAGTGCTTCCAACATTGTTTTCATCTGTTAAAACATCTCAATTATATTTCCATCAATGCCAGGAGCCTTGTTTTTGCTAATGCCTTGAGTGTAGCTTAGATTTCCTCTGTCATTACAATAAATTCTTGATCATGTGCTATTTCCTGAATGGTTAAAATTGACCAATTTCTAATACAGTGTGCATTCTTCCCATCTTCTAAAGAAGATCAAAACCTTAAATATGGATTACACCTCAACATAAAGAAAACAAAAATTCTCACAATTTGACCAGTAAATGACATCTTTTTTTTTTCTGATTTCTCTTTTTTTTTTCTTAAATATTTTATTGTGAATCATGTGATAGTTTACATGGGAGAACATTAGTTTTACATTCATTCTATCGTGTATCGTCTCATTGCCATGGTTACAATCCCCTCCATGCAATCCTTCCCCCATGCCCCCCAGGTCTTCAGCACACAGTCACTCTCCCTCTCTGGATCTAAAGTCTCCAGCTGCTCCATCGCTCCACGTCATCATCTCTGGCTCCATTTCAGGCATCACTGCTTCTCTGGGTAGGGTCCTGCTCTCTGCTCTTCTCCCTTGATGGTCCTAGGAACCTCCGCTCCTAGACTGAAAAGTTAATCACTCCCCTCCTTGCTATAAAATGTCTATCTTTACATTTCCAACCCTCACAATCAGTCCTGATAACAATTATTCACTATTGTATCACAGGAGACCCAATAAACGGCATCTTGATAAATGGAGGAAATATTGAAGCTATTAAGGATTTCATTTTAGTTGGATCCACAATCAATGCTCATGAAAGCAGCAGTCAAGAAATCAAATGATGTATTATATTGAGTAAATCTGCTGCAAAATACCTCTTTAAAGTGTTTTTTTTTTAAATTGTCACTTTGAGGACTAAGGTGTACCTGACCCAAACCATGGTATTTTCAGTCACTTCATGTGCATATGAAAGCTGGACAATGAATACGGAAGACCAAAGAAAAATGCCTTTATACTGTGGTGTTGACAAAGAATACTAAATTTGTCTTGGGTTGTCGGGAGCATAAACAAATCTGTCTTAGCAGTAAGGATGGTGAGACTTTGTCTCATATCCTTTGGACATGTTATCAGAAGTGATCAGTCTCTGGAGAACATCATGCTTGGTAAAGTAGTGGGTCGGCAAAAAGAGGAAGACTCTCAATGAGATGGATTGGCACCATGTCTGCAACAATGGGTCAAACATAGAAATAACTGTGAGGATGCTGCAGGATTAGGCAGTGTTTTGTTTTATATAGGGTCGCTATGAGTTGGAACCAAATAGATGGCACCTAATAAACCCTGTGTACACCCATTTCTCACTTACCCAAAGTCTAGATTGTTTATGCAAAATCTGGGTTAGGCAAGGAGGAGGAAGAGAACACAGTCAGCCTTGGAACCTGAGCCTTCAGAACTGCTCTGTCCCCAACATTACTGAGCTCTGGTCCCCAAAGTCCTGACATCAGGCTGGCACTCAAGCATACCTAGGACCCAACAACTGGAGAGGTACACTGGAGGCTTTGGGGGCTCAGGCAACCAGTAGAACTGGGGGCCAAGACGTTTTATGGGGTTTGCTAACCATGCCCATGTCCCCAGCAACTGCACCCTCCAAAGTCCAGACATCTATTGCTACCCTATAAGCTGGAAAGGACCCTACAGAAAGGATCAAGTGACATACTGCTAAATCTCACAAGTTTCCTACCTTTGACAGAATCAGTCTTCACCACTTTCTATCACTCATTTTAGTTACAGAAAGCATTTGAGTTTTTCTTCTCTGACAGGTATCTGCCTTATAGAGTTTCTGGCTTTCATAGCTGTCACTTCATTAGAATCCGATGTTTGTTCATATCTCAATACTCCAGCTATATTATAGTTACTCTGAAGAAGACAATGTAATAGATGTCTGGATTCATATGGCAGTAAGGGGTTTCTTTGACTTATTCCTGACTAATTAAGGACATCAGTGATGTCCCTAGGCTGTCATCATGATCAAGTGCATTAAGGACACACTTTGAAGATGGCAATGGAGCCTCATCCCTCCCCAGAGTGTTTTCTCATAATGGATGCATGAGAATTTCCCTTTGGAAGTTTCCTTTATGTGTGTGAAATTCATTTCAGAGATTTTCTCATGCAGGATAGGAAAATTACCAAACTATTCCAACGGGGTTAACAATAAGACTCAGTGCTTCTGTTAGGACTTTCATCTTGAAAGATCTTCACAAACATTAATTAATTAATTAATTAATTAATTAATTAATGCATTGGACAGACCTGAGGGTCAGTTGTACACTCTAAAGTTTGTTCATTCAGAGTTTAGAGATAGAGGTTTGGCTTCTAACTCATACTTTTGTGGACTTTTCCTGGTCTGTTTGTCTAACCTGTTTACACTGTGGAAGGGAAATGGATATCAAATCTTAAAAGTCAAATTATTTGTTAATCAAGATAGTGACAATCCTACTTTTTCAATGTGATTAGTTGCTAAGGGTCACATCTAAGGACACTGACTCTGGGATGATAAACAGTAAAAGCAAATAGAAGTCCTGCTATATGGACATTTTTTGTAATAAAAAGGGAATAATGGATAAGATGTATGCAAATGTGTCTATATAGGAATTACACTTCTGTTGGCATAAGGACTACATTGGTAAGAGTTTCCTTGAAATGATTTTTGTAACTCCAGTTATGTCTTAAAAGTTTGGAAGAGTATATAAGTACTATATCATTACTATAAAAGAAATTATTTTATTGACTCTCTAAGGGAGCTCTGGCAGCATAGTAGTTACAAATTGGGTTGCAAACCACAGGACAGCAGTTTGAAACTACCAGCTGTTCCGCAGGAGAAAGATGAGGCTTTCTGCTCCTGTAAATGATTTGCAGCCTCAGAAACCCTGTACAGGGTCACTATGAGTCGGAACCAACTCCATGGCAGTTAACAACAATAATGAACATATATAGATATTTGGTAGGGTGGAGGGTCAGAGAAAAAGAGGAAGCCCCCCAGTGAGATAGATTGGTAAACTGGCAGCATCAATGGGCAGTGTTTCATTCTGTTGTGCACAGAGTCACTATGAGTTGGTATCGACTTGATGGCACCTAACAACAACAAAGCATATAGAAAGAGTTGAGAAGATGACACTAAATATTTATTTTATTTTCTAATTGAGTTGACACTAACTCATATTTAATTCACTTTGATAGGTAGAGGTCTTCTTTAGTTTCCTTCTTTCTTTCTCCTTCATTCTTATGAATTGAGTGCCTATATGGAACTACTTACTTTTGGGTTAGGATCAGAACAATAAATAAAAGAAAAGACCTATCCTTTGGAGTTTATATTCTAAGCAATAAATGAATGTAGGGTTTGTATATATATATTAATCTGTTTATATGTATAACATTTGCGTATATTTGCACATACCTATTTCTCTACATATATTTATATAATGTATGACAATTTATATAATGAATTGTCAGATATTGATAAGTGTTGTGAAAGATCAGGGCTGACCACACAGATAAGGTGTGATCAAATATATATGACGTACTCCTTCACATCTGATGTGAAGGAGTACGCCATATATATATGTGGGAGAGAATTCCAAACAAAGGAAAAGCAAATGTCAAGGTGCTAAATCAGGAAAGTGCTAGAGTAGAACAGCAAAATGGTTGGTGTGACTGAAACAGAATGAGCCAGGAGTAAAATGGTGTGAAATAGTTTCAGAGAGATGAGGGACGGAGTGTGTGAGGATGTGTGTGTATGTATGGAGATTAGGGCACAGGGTCAAAGTTCTGTCCTTTTAAGCCTTTACTTACTCTTCCCTCAGTTGCTACACTGCTTCCATTTGGTCTCTGGCTCTGTTGAGGATGGTTTGGTCTAGTTGTCTTCTTAATGGGGTCAAGGCATACAGGGTGGGGAATGAGACTAGAGAAGAATACATGTCTTTTAGGTACTTCTGTGTGTTTGTGAAGAATTAATGGTGATTGAGGGTAAAAGGAAACTTTTAGGTAGATTAAGGGATTAAGAGCCTACAAAACATACATCTCTATTTTATGTTAATATTGACTTTTTGGCATATTTTTATGCTTATAATCTTTGTCTTTTCTCCAAGTTACCAAACATCTTCTTTGCCATCATACCTTGATGTGAGTCTTGAGAGGAGGTAAAAGGATAGTGAAATACTCTACCCAGCTACAACTATGTTGTTGTTGTTAGGTGCTGTCGAGTCAGTTCCAACCCCTAGTGACCTTATATACAACAGAATAAAACATGGCAGGTCCTTATGAACCATCTTCACAATCATTGCTACGTTTAAACCCATTGCTGCTGCCACTGTGCCAATCATCTCATTGGAAGTGTTTCTTGTTTTTACTGACCCTCAACTTTATCAAGCACAATGTCTTTTTTTGAGGGACTTGACCCTCCCGATAACATGTCAGAAGTATGACATTCTGGCTTGTAAGGAGCATTCTGGCTATACTTCTTCCAACACAGATTCATTTGTTCTTCTGAAGGTCCATGGTTCTTCTAGCAGTCTATGGACTGGTACAACTATGTTGTCATTGATGTTAAGTGCCATAAGTCGGTGCTGACTCATAGCCACCTGTACAGTGTTTCCAAGGCTTTCAATCTTCATCTTTCTCCTGTGGAGTCTCTGGTGGGCACCAAATGCAGACCTTGTAGTTCACAGTCCAGTGTTTATTGCATGGAACCACCAAGCTCCCACTACAGCTGTATTTAATACTTATTTTTCACTAGGCTACAAACACATACAAGAAATTAAGCAACTGAAATAAAAAATAAAAAACAATTGCTTTATTTTCCCCTTTCCCATACTTTATCCCTGGGTCCAGTACAAAGCATTTGTTCTTGTACATTTTTACACATATTGAAAACAAAAACCAACTATGGTTGAGGAATAAATAAGTCTAATAGAATACTTCAACTCCTCAACATCAAACTGAAGAATTAGCATAGGTAAATGATATAGAGTATAGATTTTTAAATTTGCCAAGATGTTGTCCATGGTTGAATATAAAAACCAAGATACAGAATTTGAGATTTATTTTGTAAAAATAAATATAAGGTGAAGTTAAGAGTTTTATTTTCATTTGCTATTGCATAAGAAACTTAGACTTGAGTGGTATTTTATTATTTGCCAGAAAATATCTCAGTTGGTACTTCTGAGGAATGCAACCCATATAGGATTTGAATATATAATTTGGTCCATTATCTCCTCCTACTCTCATACTCTGCATGACTGAATTTAATGTTATTCACATGATGAGAGATCAATTTAGAAATTCAGTATTGAATTTTTCGTTCATCATTAATGAATTTTAAAATGAACTGATTTTGCTCTCAACACCTGTGATTAGAATAACCACTCCAATTGAATGTATGTACAGTAGAGAAAACTGGTTTTCAAGAATCGAAGGCTGACTATTCTGTTTTCTTCCATGAAGAGTGAACATTTATACCCCAAGAGGACAACAGTCTGAAAATACACTCAGGTTTTCCTTTGTGACTCTACAGATTTGATGGCAGACTTGGTACACCCTAAATAATGTCACAAATCAAGAAAATGGTCAGCCTAATTTTGATTGTTGAAGAAAAGTAATGACTTTTTTTTTTCTATTTTTCATAGCTCTCTATTTTCAACATTTTCTAATGTGGTTTCCTTGCATAACAAGAAGAAATATCACTGAATACTATTTTAAAGTAATTTATTTGGTACTGATTTTTCATTGTGCAGGAGCTCTGGTAGCGTAGTGGTTACGAATCAGGCTGCGAACCTTAAGGTTAGCGGTTGGAAACTACCAGCCGCTCCGCGGGAGAAAGACGAGGCTTTCTACTCCCGTAAGGATTTACACCCTTGGAAACCCTGTACAGGGTCGCTATGGGTCGGAATCGACTCAATGGCACTTAACAACAACAAGGGTGTCTTGAGATTTGGGACTATTTTTGTTATGTACTTCACAAACACATAGCTTACTTGTGAATGAAGATCTTTGGGGGTGATTGGAGAGTAGGAGAGAAGACCTGACTTGCCTAAAAATGACCAAAATAATGTCTTTGCACATGGGCCTGAGGCAGTGGATTTCTCCTTTGCAGGGTGTTTTGAAGGCTTTCTATTTTCCTAGTAGAGGTAAACATCTGTATCCATTCATCTATCCTTCCATTCATCTATCCATCCACCCATTCATCCTTTCCCTCATTAGTCCTTTCATAACCAGCAAACCCCATAGATTATAGCTTTGGTAAAAAGAAAAAGAAGCCACATTCTCAGGTCCACATAGGGATAGTCTACAACCTGACAGATGCAGATGACCACAAATAACAATTTAGTGAGAACAGAGAGAAAAAAGTAAGGATGGATCTAATGCAACTTCTCACTCAGAGAGGGCTGCATTCACTTCTGGGATTTCCTTTCACATCTGTTCTCAACCTTGTTGTTGATTAGCCTCTATGCTCATCCACATCCCAATCCTTATCAAATTATTCACCAAAAGAGGACACAGATAGCTGACAGACAGAGATTGGCAGACAAACATCTATTTCTCAAAATACTCAGAACCCAATGAGAAAGTAAAATAGAATGTGGGTTACTGTTTGTATTAGTTATCTACTGCTGTGTAATACCGTACCACAAACTTAGCAGGTTAAAGAAACACACATTTATTATTTCACAATTTTGGGGGTTATGAGTCGAAGTATAACTTAGCTGGGTCCTCTGCAAGGCTACAAGTAAGATGTCAGCCAGGACTGGGTACTCATCTGAAAATTCAACTGGGGACGAATCTACTTCTCTTAGTTCTCTCACCTCACTACCCACCACCAGTCTCCTTTACTGATTCCTCTATTTTCTCTTTCCTTTAAATGTTGGAGTACCCTATGGCTCATCCTTAGACTTTTTTCTTCTTTATCCACATGCACTCTCTTAATGAACTTATCATAGCTTTATGTATCAAAAAAAAAAAAAAAAAAGCTTATCTTTGGCTTGGATGTCTACATGGCTTCCAGATATTTCTAAATGGATATACAAAGAACATCTCAAACTCAACATGTTCAGAACAAAAGTTCTAATTCCCACCACAATCAAACATGAATTTTCTGAAAGCTCATGAAACACAAAATTACTGTCATAATCTAAACTCCTTTTACTCTTCTATCTTACATCCTATCCAGCCAAATACTTTGGCTCTACCTTTAGAATATTCCCAGAATATATCCAGAACCAGAGCATATCTCTCAATCTCTCACATGACTTTCTAGGTCCAAGTCATTGCACAAGCCCCCCACCACTCTCCCTTCTTTCATTCTTGCCTCTTAACAAGCCATATGTCACAGAGAGTCAGGACCATAGTTTTACAGTGTAATTCAGATGAGGCGACTCTTCTGCTCAAGATTCTTCTATGGCTTCACCTCATTCAGAGTAAAAGCTAAGTCTTTCAAAAGCAACAGTCCCTCATTTCCTACCCCTCTATTCCTTGTTCATTCTGTTCCAGCTCTTCGGAACACTCTTACCCTAGATATATACATGATTTTTTTCATTTAATTCCAAAAAAAACTCTCTCAAATGATACAAAAGATATCCTCCCTGACTATCTTAATGAGTATAAAACAGCATCTTCACCCCCTTACTGTCTTTTCTAATCTGATTTTTTTTCATAGCACCATTTCTGCTTCTATCTATGAGAATGTAAATTCTATGAGAGCAGGACCTTTGTTTTATTCAGCACTGTAACCCCAGTGCCTAGAACAAATAGTACCCACTACATAGTAGGCACTGGATGAATACTGAAGAATGAAGGAATTTCGTGATACTTGACATTTGAGATAATATGTCCTTCATCAACAATGACAAAAATCAATATAGACTGGCCTTTGGTTGGAATGAGAATACAAATCTGTAAATGATGTGTCCCCTGATGTCAAGTTGTCCTGGGTCTAGTTAGAAAGATAGGATCTAAATCTAAAGTAGTAACTAAATCACAGTGGAAGATTGCAAAGAGAAATGGTGAATGAGTGATGTCAGCAGAATGAATTTTCTCATTCAGTGAAATTCTACTGATCCCTTTCAGTGAAATTATACAGTGCTGGCTTGGCGGGAAAGGCTTTCTTAATTAAGGAATGATATAAGCTTGCCCTTATTTGAATGAATAAGACTGGAGAGACATCATTCCAACCAGGAAAATGACAAGAACAAAGGCATTAAATTGACAATGTGTGTGGCAAAATTGGGACACCAATTTGTTCACACAGAGGGTTTCATGTGGAAGTAAGAGACTATAGAATTAGCAAGGTGGGGGCTATAGAGAAGTGAAATGTTAGAGTTTCACTTCTCACTTAATCCACTACTATTGGAGACATGGAGTCCTGGTGTGTCATTGTAGAATAAGCACTGGACTGCTAACCACCAGGTCAGTGGTTCAAACCAACCAGCTGCTCTTTGGAAGCCCTATACAGGGTCGCTGTGAGTCAGAATTGACTCCACAGCACTTAACAGCACAACATTGGAAAGCTAGAGAGATCCTACATCCCATACACAACTTAATCCCTGTGCTTCCCATTTGCCACATTAGAAGTAATAATAATTAAAGCCCCAAAATGTGCAATGTTAAATGATGTGTACCAGAATATATACACGCGTCCGTGGCATAGGAACGTGCCTTGTTTGTTTATTGTTGTTTGTGTTTTTCCTGTTATTGTCTTACTTATTTTGCTTTGTTTGTTTTGCACCAGGGCCTGCCAAAATGACAACATTCAGTAGGTACTCATGTTTATTGGTTGAACAGATAGCTAAATAAATGAATGAATTTGTTCAACAAGTATTTGTTCATTTGAGCTGAATGAAATTAGAAATCCTTTTATACAGAATGTTCTGAGTTAAAATACAGTAAAAACAAACAACAAACACAAGTCAATTATAAAATGGAAATACTTTTCAAATCAACAATCACAAACCTAAATGCTCTATCTCATCAGACAAGTATAGAAGAGATATGTAAGAATTCACCACAAAGTAAGTTCAGGATCTCTTAGCAATCTGAAGTAATCCTTCCCTTAATGCTTGCATGAACTTGCCCACAAAGTCCTTGAATGTTTTTCGTTTGAAAATGTGATTGTATTTGTATTGGTACAGCTGTTCCACTGCTTGATGAAGTGCCTTGCCTGTAGTAGCAGGTGCTCGGTATAAGATGCATGAAATGAATGAGAGAAGAAACCAGTGAGTCTGTAAATTTTGCATATCTATGCTCAGCCTTCCTGACATTACAGCAGAGACCTTGAAGCTGAGGCAGAATGATCATTGAAATAGCCCATCCCCACTGAAGATTTTTCACTGACCCTAAGAGCCCAATTAACTCTTACAAATTACCCACTATGAGGCACTGATGCTCAGTGGTAGCATTCTCACCTTCCATGTCAGAGACCCTAGTTCAATTCTCAGTCAATGCACACCTTATGTGCAGCCACCACAACTGTCAACGGAGGTTGTATGTTGTGGACATGCTAAGCAGGTTTCACCAGAGCTTCCAGACTAAGACAGACTAGGAAGGAAAATCGGACAGATCTCTATTTCCAAAACTCAGCTGATAAAAACACTATGAATCATCAACAACAAAGCAAATGTATAAACAAATTTTTAAACAAACTATGGATTATAACGGTCCGATCTGCAACTGTCTATATGAGGATGACACAGGACTGGGCTGTGATTCCTTCTGTTGTTCATAGGGTCACCATGAGTCAAGAGGCATTTCAGAGTATTTAAAAATAATTACCCACAGAGGGCAATGGCTGTGACTTCTGCTTTAGTTCCATCAGAAGTGGGGGGGCAGGTGATATTAGGGCAGAAGAGGAGCTAGAAGGCAAATTCTCTGGGCTGGGAAAGGGTATTTCCAGAAGGAAGATGAGCAATTAGGTAAGAATTGCTGAGAGACATCACAGACTCCGCTGGGGTAGCATTGTCCCTAGCACTGTGCTGAGTGGAGGGCAGATGCTGAGCATAGGGACTGCTTAGCTAACTTTTCTGTAAGTGCTCCTTACTCATCTTTAGACTTCCGGACACATTCATCATCGTTTGCCTCCTACCAATGATCCATAATTGCTTTCTGTAGAGTGATTTTTTTTTTTTTTTGCAGAGAGAATATCCCAAGAAACTGCCTTTGTTCACAAAAATCTGCTTCCTGGCTCAAAATATTAAGTAACTTCAAGTCCCAGAAGAAACATTTTTTCTCCTAGTATACTCTCTATAATTATTTTCCAGTGTTTTGTGTGGTCATATGCTAAGTAAGTTGTCTCTGAGTTTTTGCTACTGTGTCTTTGACTTTGGGACTTTTCCTTCAACCTTCTTATGAGCTTTTTTCTAAACCACTTTCATTCTCTTACAAGATATTACATTTGAACAGTTCGTGAAATTTAACTATTTCTTCTTTTTTCTTGGTTGCTTTTTTGTTTGTTTGTTTGTTTGTTTTTGAGGGGTGCATGTAGTTAAGAAAATTCATACCCTAGAAATTTTACTTTCATTAATTTCAAACATTTGTTGATGCTCGCACATTTCAAAGGCTTTGCCATGGCACACATGTGTAGGGCTCTTGGGATCCTGATGCTATTCTAGAATGGAAGAAATAGAGGAGAGGAGAGGAGCAAGGGCACTGTCTAGGTCTAGGGATCAGAAACAGGGGAGTCCAAACACACTGACATAAACACACTATCAAACATTACTAAAATCACACAAACAGCAGAAGACAAAATGTTGTTGTTGTCAGTACCAACTCACAGTGACCTTATGCACACAGAATGAAACATTGCCTGATCCTGGGCCAGCTGTTGCCACACTTGAGTCCATCAATGCTGCCACTTGGCCAATCCATCTCATTGGGGGTCTTCCTATTTGTCTCTGACCCTCCACCTTACCAAACATGATATCCTTCTGCAGCGACTGGTCCCTCCTGACAATACGTCTGAAGTATGAAAGATGAAGTTTGGTCATCTTGGCCTCTAAGGAGCATTCTGGCTGCACTTCTTCCAACACAGATCTGTTAGTTCTATGGGCAGTCATGGCCCTTTCAGTATTCTCCTCCAGCACCATAACTCAAAAGCATCAATTCTTCTACAGTCTTCCTTATTCACTGTACAGCTTTCACATGCATATGAGATTATTGAAAAGACCGTGGATTGGATCAGGCACACCTTAGTCCTCAAGCTGACATCTTTGCTCTTCAACACTTTAAAAAGTGTTGTGCAGCAGATTTGTATAATGCACTACGTTGTCTGATTTATTGACTGCTGCTTCTGTGAGTGTTGATAGTTGATCCAAGAAGAATGAAGTCCTTGACAACTTCACTCTTTTCTCCATTGATAAAAATATTGTTTATTGATCCAGTGGTGAGGATTTTTGTGTTCTTTACATTGAGATGTAATCCATACGAAAAGCTGTGTTCTTCAATCTTCATCAGTAAATGTTTCAAGTCCTCTTCACTTTCAGCAAGCAAGGTTGTATTATCTGCATATTGTAGGTTGTTAATGAGTCTTCCTCCACTCCTGATGCCATGTTTTTCTTCATATAACCCAGATTCTTGGATTATTTGCTCAGCATTCAGGTTGAATAAGTATGGCAAAAGAATACAACCTTGTCACACACCTTTCTTAATTTTAAACCATTCAGTGTTCCCATGTTCTGTTAGAACAACTGCCTCTTGGTCCATGTACAGATTCCTCATGAGCTCAATAAGTGTTCTGAAATACTCATAGTAAGCCATGTGGTCATCAGATTCAAAATGGCCAATACCAGTCCATTTCAGCTCACTAATGCCTAAGATATCAATGTTTATGCATTCCATTTCATTTTTGACAACTTCCAATTTTCCCAGATTCATACTTCATACATTACACATTCCGATTCTCAATGGATGTTTCAGCTGTTTCTCTTCATTTTGAGTTGTGCCCAATCAGCAAATGAAGGTCCCATGGCTTTTCTCCCTTGGGCTTTACTCCATTCGTGTCATCATGGTCAGCTCTACTCTGAGGAGGCAGCTCCTCCCCAGTCGTATTTTGAGTGCCTTCCAACCTGAGGGGCTCATTTTCCAGCACTATATCTGACAGTGTTTCTCTGTTACTCATAAAGTTTTCAGTGACGAAATATTTGGAAGTAGTTCGTCACTCCTTTTTCCTAGTCTGTCTTCATCTGGAAACTCATCTGAAACCTGTATACCGTGGGTGACCCTGCTGGTATTTAAAATATTGGTAGCATAGCTTTCAGAATCACAGCAACTCACAATCCACCACAGTACAACAAACTGACAGATGAATGGTGAAGAAGACAAAATAGATGACTGAAAATTCCTAAAAATTAGCCACTTATGTGCAACAAATATTTTGCCAACAAAGTACAAAAAAAGCCAACAGACTGGGAAATTTTTGTATGCAATAACACATCAGGTAAGAGACTGATCTCTAAAATTTATAGAAAACTACTACAAGAAAAAGACAACCCAATTCTAAAATGGGCATGGAACATGGATAGACACTTCACCAAGGAAGACATTCAGGCAGCCAACAAACATATGAAGAAGAGTTCATGATCATTAGACATTATTGCTGTTGTTGTTAAGTGCCATCAAGTTGGTTCCGACCCATAGAGACCCTGTATAGGGCTTCCAAGGAATAACTGGTGAGCTTGAACCATTGACCATGCGGCTCAAAGAACTTTGCAGTCCAGTGCATTAGCCCACAGCATCATACCCGGACTCCCATTAGACGTTGTTGTTATGTGGCGTGGAATTTGTTCCGACTCATAGCGACCCTGTACAGGGTTTCCGAGGCTGTAAATCTTTACAGGAGCAGAAAGCTTCATCTTTCTCCCATGCAACGGCTGGTAGTTTCGAACTGCTGACCGTGAGATAGCAGCCCAATTCCTAACCTCTGTGCTACCAGAGCTCCTTCTCATCAGACATTATAGATATGCAAATTAAAACAACTATATATCAGTTCAGACCAGCATTAATAACAAAGTTTTTAAAAAAATAGAAAACAACAAATGCTGGTGAGACTGGGACCCTCCTACATTGCTGGTGGGACTGTAAAATGGTTCAAGCACTGTGAAAAATGGCGTAGCACTTCCTCAGTAAGTTGGAAATATAAATAACATATTGCCCAGCAATCCCTCTACTTGGTATATATTCACAAGAAATAAGAGTCAGGACAGCAGTAGATATGTACTCATCACATATATGTGTTCATCACAGAACCATTCACAATTTCAAAAAGATGGAAAGAGCCAAAATGCCCATCAATGGAAAAGTGGATAACCTTTGTTGCATACACACAATGGAATACAGGCAACGCTGAAGAATAATGATGAATCTACGAAACACCTCATAACAGGAATGAACCAGGAGGACATTATGCTGAGTGAAATAAGTCAATCACAAAAGGACAAATATTATGTGAGATCACCATTGTAAAAACTTAAGAATGGGTTTTCATACTAAAAGAAACACTGGCCATTACTTTTGGTTGATTATTATTATATTACCTTTGAAGTCATTCCCCTTGTTCTGGGTCTGAATGTTAGAGAATTCCCTCTTCCTGGGCTCTGGGCTTTGACAGTCCACTGTACCTGAAGTACTGTCACTGCATATCTTTGAAACCAGGTCTAGCAGAGCTTTACCACATAATCACATAACTGAATATTTTTTATTTGCCTTCACAGAATAATTATATTTCTAAGATTCTGAGTACTTAATAACCAAATAACTTACCTTCCTGTTTTTGTCTATTTTCATTCTTTGAAAAACTTCAACTAGTGGAGACCTGGAGAATTTTGTTGTGGAAAGAGGACACATCACCACGAGTTTTATTTTTCTTTCTAGATTTTTATCTTTTTAAAACAGTCTTTGTGGTTTTCAGCAAGATTTCATAACCTGTATTATTATCTCAGTATGTCAAAATTAATTACTACTTTCTTAATGATAAGATCAGTTTTTAAGTCTATGTTATTTTTCCTAACTTACTGTTCCATTCTCTTAAAAAAGGAACTCGTTACCACTAAATCTTGTCATGCTTCTGAATTTTTTAGAACAATTATAAAGGTCAAAAGAACAATTTTAAGTAACCTGTAACCATTCTGTCCTTCCTATTTCTGTTCAGAACATGAAATACCTATTTAAAGAAACACACCCTTGTCTATCTTGTTCCAAGAAAACCATGGGAAGTGTAATTAAGAATAAAAGCAGCTACAGTAACTTAGCTGCACAGGAAGTATATTTGAAAGGGCCTAACACAGTGAGGACCAACATAACTAATCACCGGATCCTGAGCGTGTTTCTACTTAATCCTGAATTTGCTGCCTAAACTGCCTATAAAGGTGAAGCAAACATGACAGGCACAAGCTGTGGAGGAGAAAGTGCCACCAACAACAGCCCACCCCCCAAAAAATTATTTAATAGAAATAATTTTAAAGAAAGGTAACACAGATTATAGCAAAGAAAGTAAGTTTGACATTGGTGCTTTAACACTAAACCTGTAGGTAAATTATATAGTTTAAAATGTCTTGGTTTTAACACTTAAAAATGTTGATGATAGATAGCATCAATTTCTAACCCTCTTCCTGAA
>NW_006408817.1:103013-104310 GCF_000296735.1 Chrysochloris asiatica
AACAATTGTAAGGATAGCCCAGGACCAGGCAGTGTTTCATTCTGTTGTACATAGGATCAGAACCAATTCCACAACACCCAGCACCACAACTCTTCCATGAATAATCCTTCAATTTACATTACGTCAAAACTGCAGTTTGGGCATCCTCATAGGACTCAAAATCATGCTCCTTGTAGATATTCTTAGAGTTTGGAAAACAAAAGGAAGAGTAAGGGGCAAGATGAGGATTATAGGGTGCAGAAGGTAAGGTTCCCCAATGAAATTCTCATAGGATAACTCTTGCTACCCTTAAAGAATGATTGTCATGATGGAGGGGGTGGGAATTCCTCAGAGCAAGTATCCTGGCCTTTCCTCACCAATGCAATTATCAATTTTCTGAAAACTTTTTCATAAAAAGCCGCTGAGATTTTCCTATGTTCTTCAAGAATATCTATCAAGGTTACCTTTTTAGGGAAAAAAAAAAAAGAGAGTACTCTTTTGGAATTCCAAAAACAGCCACCATAACCTTCTGAGCTAACCTCTCTGCCTTGAATTTAACTGGCCCAGAAGATCCCATCAGAAGCCATTGTTTTAATTGGACCCCTCCCCTCTCTTATTGTTTTAAGGCATCTGAATGAGACTAAGTGCATTACTGAGAGAACTTGTCTGTAACCATCCAATGAATGCAGAGACATATTTAAACATGTCTTGTTTGGAATAAACCCATGTATGTATGGACTGGAAGTTGAGCAAAAAAAGTACTTTTTTACTTAAACTAATATGTAAGGAACCTTGGGTATGGAGTTGTTCAGAAACAAAAATACTGTGGAAATTCTTCTCTGCTTGTATGTCAGAAACATCTTAGTCTTCAGGTGGCCAAGACTCCCCATTCTGTTTTCCCTGGCTGCTTTCAGAAGTGTCTCCTTATCTTTGATTTTGGAGAGCTTGACTATGATATGTCTTGCTGATTTTCTTTTGGGGTCTATCCTTCTTGGGGTTTATTGAGCTTCTTGAATGTTTATCTTTTCACTTTTCAGGATATTAGAGACATTTTCTTCCAAAAGTTCTTCAACTATTTCCTCTGGAATTGTGGAATTCTTCTTGTTCTGGAATGCCAATAATTCTTAAGTTATTCCTCTTCATGTTATCCAACATGAATCTTAGACCATCTTAAATTTTTTTGTATCCTTTTGTCTGTTTGCTCTTCTATCTTAGTGGTATTGAGAGATTTGTCTTCCAGCTCACTGGTTCTGCCTTCCATCTCTTCTATTCTACTCCTTTGCCCTTTCAGAGTACTATTTCTGATATTCTGTTATTG
>NW_006408817.1:107250-111026 GCF_000296735.1 Chrysochloris asiatica
AATACTTAATTGAGTGTGTGTTTTGGTGTTTATTATGCTTTCTGATTGCTTCCAGGTAGATATGATCAGGATGTGGACTTCCCTTTTCACTCTTCTTATTACTTAACGCAGAGTAACATTCACAGGTTTTGTCTGTTTCCCTGGTATATGGCAGTTGGTATTGGTTCTTGCCTGGGTTTTGGTGTTTTATAGAATGTGATTATAGCTTGGCTATATGGCAGCAGTTGCTGACTCTTCTTTTGTAATATATGGAGAAAAAGAGGCCTCCAAAGGTAGAAGGGGAGCATAAAACAGCAAAACAGCACCAGCAAAAAAAAAAACAGCAACAACAAAAACTAGACTGAATACTGCAGTCTATAATCACAGAAAAGGGAGAGGAGAGAGAGAAGAAGAAAAAAATCTGTAGCCTAATATGAGTATGACTTTAATGACCTCTCTTCAGCTTCTTGCTTTCAAAGGTGCTTGAGAGATTTCAAGATGCCAATGTTGGTTGTTATGCTGTACCTCAGGATTTAATTTCAATTTTGGCCTGTTTTGTTTTTAAACTCTCTTTCCCACTCTACAACCCTGTCCTGCCCTTGCCCGTATTAAAAAACAAAACAAACAAACAAAAAATGTTCAGGGCTGCTCTTGGGATGAGTATCTGTGTGCATGCATGGCAGAAGAACCCATCAGTGGTGAGGGTGGGGGTGTCCATTCACTCAGGCTCTGCCCCCCCTCTAGTCACTAGAATGGAGGTACGCAAACAGTGGGCACACCAATGACCAGATACCAAAAAAAAAAGAAAATCAGAACAAAGCAAAACCGACAAAGTGTATTTTCCACCTTTGCTCTAAGGTTCCCACGGCATTTTTCCATGGTATTTCTGCTCCCCCACTTGGTCTTGCCATTTGGTCTCGCCCAAGATGTCAGCTCCAGGCCACCCAGCCCAGTAGATCAAAAGTACGTGATTTCTCACTTCAGCTTCAAGTTCCACAATCTATAAATCTTCAAACTTTTGAAATATTCTTATCTCTGGGGTTCCGAGCTTCGAAGCTGTGCCCTGGATCTGCTTTGCCTGGTATTCTGTGTATGGCTGACTGCGAACTTCACTGCACCTCCACCCTAGCCACCATCAAGCCCTGCCTCCTCCCATAAAGATGTAAAGCCTTGCAAACCCTGTACAAGGTCATTATGATTCAAAACTGACTCAAGGGCTCATAACCAACCAGCAGGTAAATTTCTAGGAGGGAACTTCTGCTCCTGGGTAAGAGAGAGAGAGCTCTTCCTTGTCTTCTTAATGACCTTTGCTTTCTTCCTGTATAATGTTCTTGATGTCATCCCAAAACTCTTCTGGTCTTTGGTCACTAGTGCCTAATGCATCAAGTATTTTCTTGAGCTGATTTCTAAATTCAGATGGTATATGTTCAAGGTCATATTTGTATCAGCAGTAGTTTTCATGACATGTAGTATGCCACTCTCCGAAATGAAGCTTTTCCTAAGGACTTCCAAGAATAATTTTGATGGTATATGATTGTTGCTTTGTTTGCTACATTAAAAACTAATTTCATGAGACTCCACTGTAGGCTCTAAGCAGTACATTGTCCAAATAGAGCTACAAAGATGATTATCCCTTACTGCAGATTAAGACCTAAGATACAGTTAATAAATTGAACTTATTGTTGCCACGGGGGGGTGGGGGGCGGGAAGGTAGATGAATGTTCTAATAAGGCTTTCTAAATTAATAATGATATATTTCAATATCCTTCAATGGTCACCTACTGTTCTACATCTCCACTGAGGACAGAAGAGCATAAAATGTGCTTAAAACAATGCAAAAAGGATTTACTTCAAGTTCAGCAAAGATTTCCTATTTGGTAGATACTGAGATGATTTCTTGAGAGAGGGTGTAGAGTCTTCTTATGTGGAAACTTTTCTTTTTAATCTCATTCTGCTTGGGATAGTTTATTGCTAGAATTTCTTAAAGTATATTCTAACATTATACAATCTACTATAATGCTAAAATATACTTTGAGAAATGCTGGTAATAACATATTTCAAACAAAATGAAACTAAAATGAAAATTTTCCACATACGAAAACTCTATAACCTCTCTCAAGAAATAGTCTATTCCAATGCTTGTTGTCATTTTGTCATACTCTGGTGACTTGGATGTTTGCTGTGATGCTGGAAGTGAAGTCATCAGTATTCCAGACACCAGCAGGATCACCCATAGTTGGCTGGCTTCAGTGGAGCTTGATCTACTACTAAAAAAATTGGCCATTGAAAAGCTTATAAAAAGTAGTGGAACATTGACTACATGGGATGACATGACCAGAATATGAGCCCTACAGGTTGAAAGGCACTCAAAATATGACTGGGAAATTACTCCCTCCTCAAACTAGAGTCAATCTTGATGACAAGGATGGAGTAAAGCTTTCAGGACCTTCATTTTCTAATGTTCAAAATGAGAAGAGACAGCTGCAATGTCAATTAATAATCAGAAAATTAGAGGTAGTCAAAAATGAAATGCAACATTTAAAAATCAATGTCCTAGTCTATTCTACTAAGCTGGGAATGACAAATTCAAGAAAAATGATATCATATTTGTCATCAAAAAGACCATGTCAAGGTCTCTCCTGAATTACACTGCTATAATACACCAACTACTGATGCCAAAGATGAAGAAATTGAAGGGTTTTATCAATTTATGCAGTATGAAATTGATCAAACATGTATTCAAGATTCACTAATAATTACTGGTGAGTGGAATGTGAAAGTTGAATCCGTAGCTTAAAAATATGACTAAAAAGCAAACCCAGAGATCACATAAAATTTTGCAAGATTGATAAATTGTTCACTCATAACACAAGAAGAATTCAAAAACTGTGTGGGAAATTGAGTGAAAAGACAATTAAAATTTTCCACAAACTTTTTGAAGCCCCCCCATGCCTTTATCCAAAATATAAACAATGACTATACACATGGACCTCATGATACGGAATTCACAGGAATCAAATTGACTACATCTGTACAAAGAGACAATAGAGAAGCTAAATACCTTCAGTCAAAACAAGATCAGGGGCCAACTACAAAAGAAAGCATCAATTGCTTATATGCAAGTTCAAGTTAAAGCTAAAGAAAATTAAAACAAGTTCGGAAGTGTAAAAACATTATCCCAAGTATATCCCACCTGAAGCTAGAGACCATCTTAAGAATATGTTTGACTTACTGAACATTAATGGGCTAAGGTCAGACAAGTTTTGGGATGACATCTAGCATATCATAAATGAGAAAGCAAAAGTAATTTAAAAGACAGGAGAGAAATAAAAGACCAAAATAGATGTCTCTAGAAGAGATTTTGAAACTGGCTCTTGAACATAGAATATCTAAAAAGAAAGGAAGAAATGATAGAGTAAAAGAGCCAATCAGATGATTTCAAAGGGTGGCTCAAAAAGACAAAGTAAAGTTGCTGCTGTTGTTAGGTGCTTTGAAGTTGATTCCAACTTATTGCAACCTTTGCCCAACAAAAATAAACATTGTCCAAGTCTGCACCATCCTCATAATTGTTGTTTGAGCCCATTGTTACTGCCACTGTGTCAATCCATCTTGATGTCGGTATTTCTCTTTTTTGTTAACCATACATTTTACCAAGTACAATTTATGATTTACGCTTGGTTTTCTAGAGAAACAAAACCAGTGAAACATATATATATATATGTTGTTGTTAAGTGCCATGGAGTCAGTTCCAACCCATAGCAACACTATATAAGGTTTCTGAGGAACAGCTGATGAAT
>NW_006408817.1:111126-121495 GCF_000296735.1 Chrysochloris asiatica
TATATATAAAGAAGTTTATGTCAAGGAAATAGCTTACAATTGTAGAGTCCCGGGTTCCTAGCAGAAGAGAGAAAGCCTTTCCTGTGTGTACATTATATTGGGAAAAGCCCATACTCCCAAGGAAACATTCTCAAGGCCACTCTTCATAGAGTTAACTATGCCTGCATTAGGTTTCATCAAAAATCTCAACTAGTAAACCAACCCAGTAAAGATGACACAAAATCTATAAACTACACACAAAAAGTCATGTTAGCATCTAGCATGATATAACTAAAACACATATAGCTGAAAGCACTCTGGTCCCATTTACATCTTATATGTCCCAAATGAACAAAGTAAAAATATCTGATGCACACATACAAAACAAAACAAAAGGAAAAATACATATTCATGCAAATGTCCTAAGGGCACATTCTGCAAGCCCATAGGCACATAGCCTTACTTAGTCCATGAATCTAGAGTCTACAGCTGCTCTGTCTTTCCATGCCACCTTATCTGCTGTCATCTCTGCTGTTGCCATAATTCTAGGCAGCAATCCCATGCTCCACTCATGCTCCCTCCTTCCTGTAGGTCCTGCAATCGTCTGTTCCTGAAAAGAGAGATTAACTTCTCCCCTCATTCAGTTACACATCTTCTACAATTACAGTTTTGACAATTACAATTAATCCTACTAACAATTACAATTAAAATAATAAACCACTAACAACATTATCCGCCAAACCCTTTCAACATACCCATCTGGAAAAGAGGAAAACTATTCAGTGGGTACTCTACCTTACAACCATCATGCTGAAACTAACACACCCAAGAAAGCGTGTAAGCCAGCCACTACATACCTTCATAGCATTCCCATTTTTTATAGCCAATATCTAAATTACCCATTCCTATCAATTCAGTACACTGAGAAAACAATATGTTCCTTGATCTGAAGAATCTTCCATTCTGGTTGGAATTTTGAGCAACTGCATCCATAAACAATTACTGATTCTTATTCATAAGAAAACCTTATGAACAGCAGTGAAACACTGTCAGTCAGCACCAGACTATTGAATGTTGAAACATGATGAAGATTACTAGAATATGTTCAGCTATAGTGCCAGAAAATGAGCCCCTCAGGTTGGAAGGCACTCAAAATAAAACTTGAGAAGAGTTACCTCCTCAAAGTATAGTTAACCATGATGCTGTGACTGGAATAAAGTCTTTGGGAACCTTCATTTGCTGGTGGGACACAACACAAAATGAAGAGAAACAGTTGCAAACATCTGTTATTAATTGGAATATGGAATGAATTAAGTATGAATCTAGGAAAATTGGAAATTGTCAAAAATGAAATGGAATACATGTGCAATGATATCCTAGGCATTACTGAGCTAAATGGACTGGTATTGGCCATTCTGCATCTGAAAATCGCACAGTTTACTATGCAGGGAATGAAAATTAAAGAGGAATGGCATTGCATTGATCATCGAAAAGAGCATTGCAAGATCTATTTTGAAGTATAATGATGTCTGTGATAGGATAATATCCATATATCTACAAGGAAGACCAATTAATACCACTATTATTCAATTTTACACAGGAACCACTACAGCCAGTGATGATGAAATTGAAGAATTCCAACTTCTTCAGTCTGAAATGGATAAATCAATCAAACAAGATGTATTGATAATTACTAGTGATTTGAATGCAAAGGTCAGAAGCAAAGAAGAAGGATTATTAGTTGGAAAAAATGACTTTGGTATAGATAGGATGTGATGCTGGAGATGGCATGATAGAATTTTGAAAAACAATAACTTCTTCATTGCAAATACCTATGTTAAACAACATACTTATACATATGGACTTCACCGGATGGAATACACAGAAATCTAACAGACTACATCTATGAAAAGGGATGGTGGAAAATACCATACCATCAGCCAAAAAAAGGACAGGGACAAACTATGGAACATACCATCAATTGCTCATATGCAAGTTCAGGCTGAAGCTGAAGAAAATAAAAACAAATCCATGAGAGACAAAATATGACTTTGAATGTATCCACTTTAATTTAGAGATCATCTCAAGAAAAGATTTGATGCATTCAAATCTAATGACTGAAGACCAGAAGACTTGTGAGATGACATCAACAACATCATTCAGGAAGAAAGCAAAAGGTCATTAAAATGCCAATGAATAAAAAAAACACCAGAGTGGATGTCAGAAGAGACTACAAAATTTGTTTTCCAGCATAGAGCTACTAAAGTTAACTGAAGAAATGAGGAAGCAAACGAGATGAACAGAAAATTTCAAAGGGCAGTTTGAGAAGACAAAGTCAAATATTATAGTGAAATGTGCAAAGATCTGGGGTTAGAAGACCAAAAGGGAAGAACACACTCTATATTTCTCAAGTCAAAAGAACTGAGGAAAAGATTCAAGCCTCAACATGCAATACTGAAGAATTCGTTGGGCAAAATATTGAACGATGCAGAAAACATCTAAAGAAGATAGAGGGAATACATAGAGGCATGGTACCAAATAGAAATGGTCAATGTTCAACCATTACAAGAGGTAGCATATGATCAAGAACCAACAATCCTGAAGAGAGATGTCCTAGGTGCACTGAAGGTATAGTCAAAAAATCAAAAAAAAAAAAAAAAAAAGGCTCTGGGAACTGATAAAATGCATATTGAAGTCTTTCAAAAATTTGATGAAGTACTGGAGGCATTAACTCATCTATGCCAAGAAAGTTGGGGGAAAAAATCTATCTACTCAACTTATTAGACGAGATCCTTATTTTTGTCCATTCCAAAGAAAGATGACCCAACAATGTGGAAATCATAAGACAATATCATATGCAAGTTAAATTTTGCTAAAGATACTTCAAACACAGTTGCAACAATACATTGTCAGGAAACTGTCAGTGGTTCTAGCTAGGTTCAGATAAGGGTTTGGAATGAGGGATATCATTGCTGATGTCAGATGTATCTTGGCTGAAAGCAGAGAATACCAGAAAGATGTTTACCTGTGTTTTATTGACTATACAAAGACTTTTGACTACTGATCATGACAAGCTATAGACAACATTGCAGAGAATGAATATTCCAGAACACTCAAACATGCTCATGAGGAACCTGTGCATAGACCAAGAAGCAGTTGTTAGAACAGAACAAGGGTATGCTGAATAGTTTAAAATCAAGAAAGATGTGTGCCAGGGTTGTATTCTTTCGTGATACTTATTCAGCTTGTATGCTGAGGAAATAATGCGATAACCTGGATTATATGAATAAGAACATTGCATCACAATTGGAGGAAGACTCATGAGCAACTTGAGACATGCAGATGGCACAACCTTGCTTGCTGAAAGCAATGAGAACTTAAAACACTTACTGATTAAGATCAAAGACCACTGCCTTCATTATTAGTTGCACCTCAGTGTAAAGAAAACAAAAACATTCACTACTGGACCAATAAATAAATCATGATAAATGGAGAAAAGATTAAAGTTGTCAAATACTTCATTTTGCTTGAAACTACCATCAACACTCATAGAAGCAGCAGTCAAGAAATCAAATGATGTCTTGCATTAGGCAAATGTGCTGCACAAGGCCTCTTCAAAGTGACCAAGATCAAAGATGTCAATTTGAGGACTAAGGTGAGCCTGACTCAAACCATGATATTTTCAATAATCTCATATGCATGTGAAAGTTGGGTAATGAATAAGAAAGACCATAGAAGAACTGGTGCATTTGAGTTATGGTGTGGAGAACAGTATTAAAAGTACCATGGACTGCCAGAAGAACAATCAAATCTGTGTTGGAAGAGGTACAACCAGAATGCTCCTTAGAAGCCAAGATGGCCAGACTTCATCTCTTATACCTTGGACATACTATCAGGAGAGAACAGTCCCTTGAGAAGGACACCTAGCTTGATAAAGTGGAAGAAGAACAAAAAAGAGGGAGACCCTCAATGAGATGGAATGTCACAGTGGCAGCAACAATGGACTCAAGCGTAGCAGCAATTGTGACAATGGTGCAGGACTGGATGATGTTTCGGTCTGTTGTACACAGGGTCAGTATGAGTCAGAACAAATCTGATGACACTTAACAACACCAACAAATCATCTATAAGCAAAAATCCAGTCCATCAAATTATAGCAATTTATACTTGCATACAGTATCAAACATCTTTATCTTCTTCTGGTCAGGTCTCATCACAGCTCAGCCCCAGCCATCCAAGCTAGGTCAAATGGGTACCAGCTGCAATTCACACAGGCCTCCCTGTACTTCAGACCAGCCAGCACCTTCACTCTCACCCTAGCCCTGTGGGCTCAAGTGTTCACACAACTCCATAAACTTCAGATTAGTCAGCCCTTTCTCTTCTCTCATCTCAAGGTCAACAGACGCCAATAGAATATATCCAAATGTTGCATTTCCCTCAATTCTACTCACAAGTAGACCCAGGTGGTTATGGGTGACCATATGGCTCACTAATTCCCTTTAACTTTCAGTCCTAACAGGGGATTTTCTCATATGGGCAGACTTTCCTTGCCTTGATGCCTCCAAAGCAAACATCTTACTTGAAACTCAAAAAGCCAAGCAATCCACTTTCTTTCTGCATGAATACCCTGTTCTCTCAGCAGTTCTGGGTTTATTTGATGTCTTTTCAAATGCCAGTATCCTAACTCTGAAGGTTCTGGGTTTGGCTCAGGATTCCACCTATGGCCCCATACACTACAAAGGATTACAACATAAAGTCTATTTCTTTCTGGGCTAACCCTAACTCCCCTTTTTGCAAATCCAATCAAATACAAACTGCAAGTGGGTTTGTAAGCTCTCTGTAATCATAATTTCCACTATTGTATGTCTACCTTACAATAAAAAAAAAAAAAAAAAACAGGAGAAATCAATATCCAAAAGACAGTCAAACATATAAAGCTTTTATTTTCAAAGGGAAATTAAACCGATAATGGCAACTTGAAAAGCTGGATAGGAGGTTTAGGGGGCAGTGAGTTTAAGGTAATGGTAGTGGAATCATTTAGAAAAGAATAGTGAAAATGGTAGCAGAACTTGAATGTACTCAATGTCACTGGATCGTACATGTAGAAATTGTTGGTGTGGTTTCTCTTTGGCTGTATATGATTTTATCAAAATATTTATGTTTAATTGGGTAAAATGTTGTTGTTGTTGTTAAATGTGGTCAAGTGGGTGTTAACTCTTAGTGACCCTGTATAGGTTTCCCAGGAACAGCTGGTGGGTTTCAACCCCAAACTTGTGGTTCAAATCAACCTTTCCATACAATGTGTATCGTACAGCGCCACGTTGTTAACAATCAGGAGTTTAAGTTTTGATAGACCTGCACAAGTGCAGTCAGTAGTCCATATCTACTGCTGCTGTGAAGTACCACCAAGTTGGTTGTAACCCACAGAGACACTGTATATGGTTTCCAAGGAGCAACTCGGGAACTTGAACTGCAGACCTTGCAGTTCAAACTGACTTTGCAGTCCAATGTATTACCCCACAGCTCCACACCAGGAGTCCCAGTCTATATCTGAGGGTTTCACATACCTGGATTCAACCAACCATGGATTGAAATATTGGGGCTGGAAGCAATTGAGTGGTCAAAGCAATTGAGTGGTCAAAGCAACCAGTCAAAGGCTAAGAGGAAGCATGAAGTACTATTTTCTAAGTAGTCTTTTGTTGTTTTTAAGCACTGTTGAGTCTGTTCTGACTCATAGCAACCCTGTATAGAGTTTCTGAGGATCAACTGGAGGGTCTGGCCTTAAGGTTAGCAGTTCAGTGTTTATTCAGAAGTGCCACACCAGGACTCCTCTAAGTAATCTAATGATTATTTAAAGTATCCAGAAGGATGTGAGTTAGTTCTATTTAAATAAGGGACTTGAGCATCAGTGAATTTTGGTATCTGCAGTGGGGAAGGGAGGCAATAGCAGAATCAATCCCCCACAGGTACCAAAGGACAAACTCATTGTCAAAATCTATTCCAGGGGTTTGTTCTTCAGAATAAGGGTTGTTAGAAAACTAATCTATACTGGTGAAATAGGCATGTGGTAGACTAGGAAAATTGTACAGTCAACATCACCTTGAATGGAAAAGGTCTAAACCTCTGACAAGCCCAGAAGTCTTATGGAGCTAGAACCTAATCTTTATTTAGTTTTGTGTCCCCAACATTGCAGCATTTATCCAAGACTTGTTTTCGTTATTACATCTATCTGGACCTATTCAACAGAGAGTAGAGACTATCAGTGTTTACAAAGCATCTGGCAATCTTTAAGTAGTCAAATTGACTTTAATTAATTTTCAACATCAGGACTCTGGTATCTGGTATTAGAAAGTAATCTGATATGAACCCCTGAAACTGTTGTCCTTGAATAATCTTTAAACTTTATGCCAAAATATTCCCTGAAGTCTTCTTAAAACTAAACAATAGTTCAATTTAGCTTAACTAGTAAAGAATGTCCACAAAGAGCATTGTGCTCTTTCAAGAACTATGGTATGAAAATGACAGTAGCGACTCAAAAGATCAGATAGGAACCTTTAGGATGCAATGAGTTTATTTTAATGGGGGAGGAATGCCTTAGAAACAGAGCTAAAAAATGGTGCAAAACTCAAAGAACATATACAATTCAGAACATATACAATGTTATTGAATTGTAGCTGCAAAAACTTCTATTAATATATTTTGGGCTGGCTCTCTAGGATAAGCGCCCAGCTGCAATGTTAATTTGAACCACAAGGTCAGTGGTTCAAATTCACCTGTCACTTCTTGAAAACTCTATACAGAGTAGTTATGAGTTAGAACCAATTTACAGCACTTAACAATAATCACAAATCTCAACAATAGCAAAAATAAAATAAAATCATTTTTAAAGTGATCTAATGACAGGAACATGTTTAATATCAGCCTTTCTGGAATCACTGGAAAATTCTAGTCATTGAAATATGTCACACTCCTTTTTTGACATTAGTAACTTTGGCCAGTGAACTTTAAATCATCAGTACATAAAAAAGACTATATGTAGATGTTGTTGTTGTTGTTGTTATGTGCCGTGGAGTCGGTTCCAACTCATAGCGACCCTGCAGAGGGTTTCCGAGGTTGTAAATCTTTACGGGAGCAGAAAACCTAGAACAGCTGGTAGTTTCGAACTACTGACTTTGTGGTTCTCAGCCCGATTCGTAACAACTATGCTACCAGAGCTCCTTAGGAATCCCTGATTAGTGCAAATTATTACACTTCCAGCTACTAAACGCAAGGTTTCCAGTTCAAACCCAACCTGAGAAGGCACCCGAGAAGAAAGGCCTGTTGATTGGTTTGCTGCTAAAATGTCACAGCCATGAAAACCCTCTGGAGAGCAAGGCTATTCTGCAATACATGAATCAAAATCTACTGGACGGCAACTGGTTTGTTTAGGGCTGGGGGTTAGTTGTTTGTTTTTTAATGTATAGATTAAAGCACTTTAGCCAGATATTTTTAAAATAACAATTTAATGCCAAATGTTGCTGGTGGACTAACTTTGCTCTTTGTTTTCAACCAAAAATATTTGTTTCTACCATCCTGATAGAATTATTTAGGGGAAAAAATAATCCCTAATCAGTTATTCCTGGGTTGAAAATCTGCCTTTACCATGTTTTCACACACCTTATAGATCAGGAGTCCTGGTGTGGTGCTGTGGGTTAATGCACCAGACTGCAAAGCCATTTAAACTGCAAGGTCAGCAGTTCAAGCTTACCAGCTGCTCCTCTGAAACCCTATACAGAGTCACTATGGGTCGGAACCAACTCAATGGCACTTAACAACAATAATAGATCAGTCTAGGAGCTTTGGAAGAATAGTGGATTACGTGTTGGACTGCTAACCACAAGATGAGCAGTTCAAATCTACCAGTTGCTCCATGGGAGAAAGATGAGGCTTTCTGCTCCCTTAAGGATTTACAGACTCAGGAACCCTATGAAGGGTTGCTGTGAGTCAGAACCAACTCCAAGGCACACCACTACCACCAGCTACTCCTTAGGAGAAGGATATGTCAGTCTGCTTCTGCAATTTACAGCCTTATGAGCCCAAAGGGCAGCTCTACTGTCCTATGCGGTCACTGTGAATCAATGGGTTTGGTTTGGTTTAAGTGCTAGAGGTAGGCTTTTTGAATGTACATTTAATTATGGAGGAAATGGAATATTCTGTCAAGCGAATTATCTATGAATGTCATGTTTTAAGCATCTCATAAGAAGCAAAATAATCCATCACACTTTTTATTGCCATATGTCTCACAAGTAGGAAATTCTTACCCAAAGAGATGCAATATATTTTGGGTATAGAAGCTGTTTTGCTTTTGCATGAATACAGGATGAAGAGCAAGAATCAAATCTACTATTAATAGGAACTTCTCCAGAAACTGTTATGCAAGTAAATCTTTCTCTTCCTTGTTAGCTGCTAAGAAAGCAGTTTATTGGATTTATTGTTACTTTCACATGTCATGAAGTAAGCCAGAAATTTCTCAGCATAATCATTTGATAAATCATGGTGAACATTTGGCTAACTTCAGGAAATGCAGTTCTCAAACATTTGACTATTCACCATATGAGTAAAACTCTGTAGATTATTTTTGGTGTGTTTTCCTTATTGATTTTAGATTACAGAGCAAAGGTTCCATCTTCTGTATAGCCATCAATAAAGTGTGGAAGAATAATAAGAAATCACATCCTGTAATTTTACAAATACTCTGATTTTAATCTGCCTTCACCTATCCATCAGTGCTCCTTCAGAAACAAAGTTTGGCCTTAGAAAAGCCAGTTCTGGGTTGGCTGGGAAAAGAATGCAGCGTACAAATCCATGTTTGTTTCTTAGGTGTTTCATTTCTTCATTTAAATTTTACAGTGAATTTCAGGGTGCAAGAAAGTGATGAAATGATATCACCAGCTTGAGCCAAGTGGAACGTGGACTGGCAGCCAGCTTCTGAGATTCTAAAAGCAGTCATTTTCTTTGCTTTCAGAATAACAAAAAGCTAAAAACTTTGTCCTTTTGTGTCTGCATTTCAGATATAGATGTGACCCAAACTCACTTCATTGAAGGGTTGTCTTCAAACCCTGTGCAATGTGGTGTTATGACAACTTAGACCAAATTCAAGGACCAAGTTGAATACATTACTATTAAGAGGTGTGACATTAATCACTCAGGTGTCTTAGAATCAGCTTTTAACTTTTCTTACCTGTGAGGCTCAAGCCATAAGACTGGTCAGAGATGCTCCTGCCCCTTCTTGCTGTCTGTGTCTGTGCATTTTTGTGTATCCTCAGCTGTGCCCCATGTTCTGGAAGCTGAGCTAGGAGTAAGAAGAGGAAGGGACAGAAAGGAACGTCCAGGTTACACTAAGGACTCAGACTGTAATTTCTCTGAGGTAATTTATTGTTGTTGTTGTTATGTGCTGTGGAGTCAGTTCCGACTCATAGCGACCCTGCACAGGGTTTCCAAGGCTGTAAATCTTTACAGAAGCAGAACGCCTCATTTTTCTCCCACGGAGCCACTGGTAGTTTCGAACTGTTGACCGTGAGGTTGGCAGCCCAATTTGTAGCTCTGAGAAAAGGTATAGCCCTTCCCTTACCTGCACGCCCAGATGTGTGGTTGTGCTGCTGTGGGCTAAGCGACTCTCAGCTTACATTCATTCATTCACCAGAGATGCTGATAGAAGGTATTTGTCTCTCTGCTGCTTGTGATACTGAGGGTTCTGCATCAACTTGAGAGGCCTAAGACATGTGGTGCCGAGAGAGTTCAGTTCTGGAGAAACAAAATCACCAGGATGAGTTTTCTAAATTGGTACTCAAGTCTGACTAATTTTAAAGACACTGATATAGGGTGGAGGCATGTCTGACCTCCACTTCAAAGGAATCAACCTTGGGCTGATTTTGAGTTTGGCCCTCTTTTGCCCTTGTGGTGTTAGAGGAAGACAAACATGGTCCTCACTTGGTTAAGCAGCTGGCTTCAGGAGCGGGATTTATTGCAATGGCTCCAGACTCATGAAAGTATGAGGCTTTATAAAACAAAGAATGAAGGGACACAAGATAAAACGTTTTAGCTGAGGGGAGAGTAACTTCTGGAGTTGCCTGGAGCCAATGTCATGCTGGATAAAAAAGATAGCAGATCTGTGGCCAGGGCCTACAGGAATCCACCCTGCCAAAGGTCCAAGGTGATATGCATATGAAAGGGTAGAAGAAAAGATTGAATGTGAGTGTTTTAAAAGGTTTATGTGTTTGACTGCCTTATGAATATCAGTTTCTCCTGCCTATTATTGTAAAATAGATGTGTGTGATAGAAATGATGGAAATTATGATTACAGAGCACTTGTAAACCTGCCTTCAGCCTATAGCTGATTGGATTTCCTAAA
>NW_006408817.1:127275-134134 GCF_000296735.1 Chrysochloris asiatica
GGCACTTAACAACAACATAAAGGCATGAAGTAACTGGTTTACAAGCTTTCATGAGTGTGCTGCGTTTCAGAACAAAAGGGACAAAGGAGAATCCCCACTGACTACTTTCCCTCTTTTCCAAATGAGTCTGGTGATGATGCTGACAGGATTTTATGATTTCAATTGTGAATAATTATTAGTAGGATTAATTGTGATGGTCAAAACTGTAATTGTAGAAGACATGTAACTAATAGGGAGAGTAATTAAACTTTCATTTCATAGACAGATAATCCCAGGACCAACAAGGAGAAGCACAAGTATAGCTTGGGAACTCTACCTGGAAAAATGAAGACAGGGGAGACAACAGTAGAGGCAGTGGCATGGAAAGACAGAGCAGCTGTGGACTCTAGATCCAAGGACTGAGTAAGGCTGTGGACCTAAGGGCAGGAGGCTGGCTTGCAGCATGTGCCCTTTGGACATTTAAATGAATTTATATTTTTGTTTTGTTTTGCATGTATTCATCAAATACTTTGCTTTGTTTTTGTGATATATAAGATAAAAATGGGGCCAGTGCATTTTCAGTTGTATGTGTTTTAGTCATATATTAGGCACAAATATGATTTTATGAATTTTCTTTATTTGGAGATTATACATATGGTTTATAGATTTCAAATTGACAAGGGTGGACTTGTGGTTAGGGTTCTGTGTCAACTCAGGATTTCCAGAGGTTTGATAGTTGAGATGTGCTTACACCATGGTGATGAAACCTAATACAGGCATAGTTAACTCTATGATGAGTGGCGATGACCAGACAATCAATTAAAAGGAGATTTCCTTTGGGGTGTGTCTGCTCCCAATAAAATGGACACAGGGAAAAATCTCTCTCTTCCACTGAGAACCTGGGACTCTGCAATTGTAAGCCATTTCTTTGATGATAAACTTATCTTTATTTATATATATGTATATAATATTTTGACTTCTCTAGAAAACCCAGTATAGACATTGCTCAAGAGAATGCTCTTCTGCATCTTTCCAAACAAGAAAATGAAACTTAAGTCCACTAATACCCTGGTTGGCAGAGTCTTTGCTGGACTACTAACCTAAAAAGGAGTCTTGATAATATAGTAGGTTACAAGTTGGGCTGCTAACCACAAAGTCAGCAATTTGAATCTACCAGCTGCTCCTCAGGAGAAAGATGAAGCTTTCTGCTTCCATAAAAATGTATAGCATCTGAACCGCTATATAGGGTCACTGTAAGTCTTAACTGACTTAAGAACAGAAAATCACCACCATCACTAACCTAAAGGTGGGTAATTTAAAGTAACCCAGTGCCAACACAAAAGAAAGTCCTGTTGATCTGCTTCCATAAAGTTTAAAGAAGTAAAAAAAAAAAAAAAAATTATGAAGCAGTTCTTTCTGTAATACAGGTGGTTACCCATGAGCCAGAATCATTGACAACAATCATTTTTTGTTTTGTTTTAATACCTACTTCAGGGAATTTATTAATATTCCACCTCTTGGTTAAGAGTCCTGGTGTGACACTGTAGGATAAGCACTGGACTGCTAATTGCAAGGATGGAAGTGCAAACCTACCAGCCACTCGTCAGAAACTCTCTACAGGTCACTATGAGTTGGAATAGACTCAACAGTCCTTAACAGCAACCATCACCTGTTGTTTTCCCAGATCTGTTTTGAGATAGACTATGTCAGATATCAACTTTTTATTTCTACCTTATTATTCACATAAGGCACAAAAAAAATATTTTTTTGAAGTCACCCAGTGGATCCTCAGGAAAATATAATGTATGTTATTTCAAGTCATTTCCAACTCATAATGACTCTCCCTATATAGGGTTTCTAAGGCTTCAAATCTCTGCAGTAGAAGAAAGCCTCACCTTTCACCCGGGAGCAGTTGGTGGGCTTGAACTGCCAAACTTAAGGTTCATAGTCCAGTACTTATAGTATAGAGCCACCACACCCCCCATGTATATTATTAGTAGATATATTATTAGATGCTTTATTTCTAACTTTTGTTCTCTTTCTCAGGGAGCTCTGGTAGTGTAGTGGTTACAAGTTGGGCTGCTAACTTCAAGATCAGCAGTCCAAAACTACCATTCTGCAGGAGAAAGATGAGGCTTTCTGATAACGTAAAGATTTACAGCCTTGAAAACCCTATACAGGGTCGTTATGAGTTAAAGCTAATTCCACAACACATAGCTTCCACCATCCATTCCTCTTCTCATGTAATGAAATTCAATTCCATTTACCCTTTTCCTAAAAATTCATCTTCTTGGAAATTAAAGCACTTCCTTTGAAAAATATCCCAAAGTCCCTCTTCTGGTCCCTCTATTTTGTCTGAGTTTCATCCAAATCTATAAGGCTGAAATTAGCCATAATGTTTAGCAAATTTTGCCACATTCATAATCCCATGACATTTTGTCCTATTGCACAGAGGGTCTCTATGAGTCAGAATGGACTAGATGGCACCTAAAAACACTAACATGATCCCCAGTATCCAAAACTTTGACTGTCCTCTCCATTATTCTTGTCCTAAGAAATTAGGCATATCATAGGAAGAATTTTTCCTAACTTCCTGATTCTGCTGGGCAGATTCTTTTGTGTTTTAAAGAAAATGCATTTTTAAATATTTTAAAGTATGTTTTGGCTGATTAAGGAGTTCCTAGATGGTACAAACAGTTAACACACTTACTGCTAACCAAAAGGTCAGAAGTTCAAATCCACTCAGAGTTTCTTGGAAAAAAAGGTCTGGTGATCTACTTCAAAAAAATCTGCCATTGAAAATCCTATGGAGCATAGTTCTACTTTGACACACATGGGGTCATCATGACTAAGAGTCAACTCCCTGAAACCTGGGTTTTAGCTGATTGAAGAGGAGGAAGAGAATAGTATATTGGACAATTAGATTTTAGGTTAAAGAATCATTTATGACTGTCACAGCTTTCAGACTAGCTTTCTGGAGTTTAATTAGCTTGCCATGGCACGAAGTGAAATATTTCCAAAATAAAGAAAACCACAGGCCTGCTTCCTGCCACTGCAGATCAGTACTGCCCACTGCAGTGGGTGTCCTATACATATCATGGCTCATGTTCTGGAGTCCCCACTTTCTCCTCACAGACCCCTACCATAATACCTCTAATCACAGGGTAGCATAATTCAGGCAACATGAACTTGCAGGGTTAGATGACCTTTCAAACCCAGTTCTACCAGGCTGCACCCCAAGCCTGACTTGTCTCAGTTCTTTCTTCAGCCTCGAAGAAAGAAAGGTTGACGTACCTGACCAAGGTGGCTGATGATGTAGCATTAGTATGATCAGGATTAGGGTTCAGACATCCATTCCTGAGCCACAATATTTTTTTTTCTATGTATTCTCTAGGTGAAGGTCAGTTCTACAGCAGAGCATACAAGATCTCATGGTCTGTCTCTTGCCCACATTTATGTAAGTATCTCCTGCAATTCCTCCTTTGTGCTTTGTATTTCAATAGTACAGAAGTGCTCTTAAATACACTGGATTGTGTTTTCTGCCCAGAATGCCCCTGACCATGATCCTTTCCTCAATGTTTTCTACCTAGCAAGTGTTTATTCTGGTAGCATAGTGGTTACGAATCTGGCTGCTAACCTCAGGGTCAGCAGTTCGAAACTACCAGCTGTTCTGTGGGAGAAAGATGAGGCTTTCTGCTCCTGTAAAGATTTCCAAAAACCCTGTGCAGGGTTGCTATGAGTTGGAACCGACTCCATGCTACATAACAATAACAACAAGCGTTCATTCATTTTTTCAAATCCACCAGGAGGAAAATCTTTCTATGACCCTTTTCTCATATACTTTTGTCTCTTGCTCAGTACATTTATAATCACTTATTGATTTATTCAGCAAATAACTCTGAGCACCTACTAAGCACCAGGTACAAAGCTACATTCTAGTTATTCACCAATGAACACAACTGACAAGCTTCCAGGTGAAGCTTAAGGTCGAGGGGAGAAGACAGACGTTAAACATAGAAAACCTACAGGTCTTTCATTGTAACTTAGATGGCTGCCAGGAAAAAAATAAAGACTTAGACAATGCATAACATGGAAGAGGAAGTAAATGTACCCTCCGTATCTTACATTTTAAATTTGCATGTCATCTGGAGAAGGCTGACTGCTCCTTGAAGCTTACTCCCTCTGGTCTCTGAGTCCCCAGCAGTGGTAAGTGCTGAGGGATCCTGCTCTGTGATCATGCGAGAGGGAGCAGGGAGGTCAGCCTTTAGTCAGACAAGACAGTGTTGTTGAGAGTATGAAGCTGATTCCTATTTCAGATGCCCAGTGAGGACTGTTCTCCAATAGCTCTGATAAAGGTCAAGGAGGCAACTGGCTTAGTGTATGGATAGGAGCCTTGGTTAAGCACTCAGCTCAGCTGGTAACTAAAATGTCAGAAGTTTAAACTCACCTAGGGACTCCACAGGGACAAAAAGACCTAGAGATCTGCTCTTCTATGACTTGTAATCAACTCCTGTACACAACAGGATATGGATAGTGCTGGATCTGAGCTCTGTTTACACCTGCACTCATCTTAACACAGAATCAGTAAATGGGGTATATGAAAATTCTCTTTAGAAATATCTCTGACAAGAAACAAGAATATATTTGTATGCTATTGAAAAGAATCAAAAGAAGTATTTGACTATCTCACAGAATAAAAGTGCTCCTTTAAAAGGTAGAAGTTTTGTAACAAAAACAGGGAGTAGTTAATCTTACAGTGCAGAAACAGAGGACCCTAAGACCATCAAGGGAGACAAGCACAAGCAGAATACAGGATCCTATCCAGAAAAGCAGCGACACCAAAGATGGAGGTAGAGATGAGGACATGGAGAGAAAGAGCAGCTGAGGACTCTAAACTAATGGAAAGAGAAAGGTATGCTGGCAGCCAGGAGGCAGGCTTGCAGAATGTGCCCTTTGCTTGTTTAAATTATTATGGATTCCTGAGTGTTTTCTGTACATCTTCCCACCTCCCCATCCCCCCAAAAAAAGAAAAACAGAGGAAATGGAAGCAAATATTGTTGTATGCTGATTCACTGATTCACTGAGGAGATTGTAATCATTGCAATAAAACAATAGTGTAAAGTGTTCTCCCATGTAAACTATCGCTCAGTTCACAATAATAATAATAATAATGCAACTATAAAAAAAATACTTCTTTAAAAAGGGACATCAACCCATTACTGGATATCAGGTTGAGAGTTAATGAGTAACACTCAACGAGACATTCATTCTCTGGTATTTATTTTCAGTTCTGTAAAGAAATACTTGCTCTTGACATTACAGAATTCTTATGAAAGTATGTCTTGTGTTTTTAATCACTTTCAGTTTTTAAATGAAAGTTGCTTTGTAAACACAAAGTATAAAGTATAAAGAAAATATAGCTTGCAGTTTTAAATAAAAATACCTTGTTCCATTTTCCTTTAAAAAAAATTTAGTGGGTCATAAATATAACATCTTATTGCCCGTTGTTGTTATTAAGTGCCATTGAGTAGGTTCCAACCCATAGCAGCCCTGTATAAGGTTTCCAAGGAGCAGCTGGTGATCTTGAACCACCGACCTCACGGTTCAAACTGATTTTGTAGTCCAGCACATTAACCCCACAGCACCACATCAGGACTCTATTGTTGTTGTTGATAAGTGCCATTGAGTCGATTCCAACCCATAGTGACCCTGTATAGAGTTTCCAAGGATCAGCTGGTGAGCTTGAACTGTCGACATTGTAGTTCAAACAGCTTTGCAGGCTGACACATTAACCCACAGCACCACACCAGGACTGAGCTGAAGAATTCTTATGCTAGCTATTTTTTTCCCCTTTATTCTATTTCTCCCCCTCCCCCCAAGTCTAAAGGGTATGGTTCCTTTAAGTTAAAAAAAAAAAAAAAAAATGAGATCATTACTTAGAGAACTATTAATTATTTCAGGAAACTGTTCAAATCACAGTTCATATGAAATCACTCTAGCAATTTTATTACTCTACATGTTGTTGTAGTCAGTACAACAAACATTTTAATAAAATCCAGGTGACAAGTATTACAAGATGTTTAAAAGTCTTTTATTTTGTATACTTAAAGTATTTGTGATTTGTATTAGTAAATCTTATTTATATTTTTTAAGTATTTTATTTATTCTTTTAAAATTATTAATAGCAAAATCCTATTTAACTATTCATAAGAAACATTTAATAATTATAATATTAAAACTTATATAGTTTTTTTTTAATGGAAAAATAATATCATTTAATACATTAAAATCTGCCTTAAATTGTGTTGTTATTAAGTGGCATGAAATTGGATCCAGCAAATGGTCCTGAGCCATCCTTACAAGTGTTATGTTTGAAACCCTTCTTGCAACCTCTGTGTCAATCCATCTCTTTGGGGCTCTTTTCCTCTGACCCTTCACTTCACCAAGCATGATGTCCTTCTCCAGAGACTGGTCCGTCCTGATAACATAACCTAAAATATGAGAGATGAAGTTTCATCATCCTGACTTCTAAGGAACAGTATGGCTATATTCTTCCAATACAGATTTGTTTGTTCTTCTGGCAGTCCATGGTACTTTCAACATTCTTCTCTGCCACCATAATTCAAATGCATGGATTCTACTTAAGTCTTCCTTGTTCATTGTCCAACTTTCACATTCATATGAGGTTATTGATAATACCATGGCTTGGGTATTATCTTACTATTCAAACTTAGTACACCTTAGTACTCAAACAGGAGCTTGGGTAGTGTAGTGGTTACGAATTGGGCTGCTATCCTAAGGAGCTCTGGTAGTGTAGTGGTTACGAATCGGGCTGCAGGCCGCAAGGTCAGCAGTTCGAAACTACCAGCTGTTCCGTGGG
>NW_006408817.1:134604-145512 GCF_000296735.1 Chrysochloris asiatica
CGTAAAGATTTACACCCTCGGAAACCCTGTACAGGGTCGCTATGGGTCGGACCCGACTCGATGGCACTTAACAACAACAACAACAACAACTTTATATGGAAAGGAAAGAGATCTAGAATAAGCAAAGCGCTGTGTAAGAAAACAAAGTTGAAGACCTCTCACCCCCTGATCTCAAAATGTAGTAAACAGCCACAGTGGTCAAAAAAGCCTGGTTTGGGTATAGTGAAGGATCATTACAACAGAACTGAGAACCCAGATATAAATCCATCCACATACAGTTAGCTGATCTTTGACCAAGGGCCAAAACATATTAAATGGGAAAGAGATAGTCTTTTCAATAAATGGTGCTGGCAAAGCTGGGAATGCATTTGCAGAAGAATGAAACAAGACCCACATCTCTCACCATACACAAAAACAAACTCAACATGGATTAAAGACCTAAATGTAAAACCTAGAACTATAAGATCATCAATGGAAAAATCAAGGGACAAACCTAGGGACTCTACTACATGGGATAAATACACAGTCACATTACTAAACACACACAAACAGCAGAAAACAAAATAGATGACTGAGACCTAAAATTTAGACACTTAGACACTTAAATGTATCAAAAGGTTTTGTCCTTTCTCTTTTCTTTAGCTTAAGAATGGGAACAATCTCAAGAAAATTTGTCCTTGAGGGGAGGGAAAAAAATGTTGAAAAATTATAAAGAGCACTCCAATTTGTGTGATGACTTAATGCCACTTAACTCTGAGTATGTGAACTGTGCTGAAGCTTCTCTGTTCTCTTGTCTTATTCAAATGCCATCATTCCAAGGCCACAGATCTCTTCAGATGCCTGCAAACAACCCTTAATCAAGAGGCAGAGTCTTGGTTCTGCCACATTATCACTCATGTAACCTTGACCAAGACATTAAACTTCTTTCATCCCGTTTTCTCTCTTTTTTTTATGTTTTTTTTAGAATCAGGAGATTTGATAAAAACAACCACTGAAATTATATAATCTTGGAAATGACATACAAGAATGACTTTTCTAAAAGACAGTATCATAATCCAAAATATTATTTTTAAAGAAACCATATATCTTAATTAGAAATGAATTACAAAGTTGTTGATTCCTCAAGAACCAAATATTGACAGCCCTCTTGAGACATTTTAGGGTCTTATTTTGACCTAAGGGAGGGTTCCATCCACCAAAGCATCAACCCAATTAGAGAAGCAGATTATTGCTTAATAAATACTACTTGATGAGAACAAAAATATGACAATAATTCAAAGTATTCTTCATGTGCCTCAAAATGAGATTCTTATTACATCTTGCAAACAGGTCATAAATCTCATTTTAACATGTAGGTCAGGTTCTAGTGACTTGACTAAGATTTTCTTTGGCAGTACTGATGATTGAAAGTGGATTAAGTCCAGACTTCATTTAATATATATGAGTGGTCTGATCACCTCAATAAGTAAATTTATTCTTAATTCAGATGTTTATAAAGACCTTACGATATACAAGGCACATTCTTCTAGACTCTAAGGATACAAAAGTAAATTGCACACAAAGTTTTCATTTTCTAGTGGCTATCCAAGTGCTAACCTTCACTAAGAAGTTCAATGAGCCCTAATATACCTTAAAATATTACTATATTCACTGTTGTTACATTATCTTATTGAGACCTTAACATATGCTGAACAATTTATAGTGTTGTTGTTTACTGCCATCAAGTCAGTTCCAATTCACAGCAACCCTATATTATAGGGTTTTCAAAGAGCAACTGGTGGGTTTGAACCACCAACCTTGTGGTTCAAACCGACCTTATAGTCCAGTGCTTTCACCACACCAGGACTTCAAATTATAGTTAGTATCTCAATTAATACAAATAGTACATAATGGTTTATATCCAGCAAGGTCCCTGTGGTTTGTGGATATGGGTCTGATTTCCAGTTCTGCTGACTTCTCTCTATCTCCGTTATTGTTTCTATATAAAATGGTGCTGATAGTAACACCCACTTCATTAAGAAATTATAAGGATTAAAAAATACAAAGTATATCAATATAATCATATAAAGTAGATACTTTGTCCTGATGTGGTGCTGCAGGATAATGTGCTAGACCACAAGGTCAGTTTGAACCACAAGGTCGATGATGGATTAAACACCCAAAGACCATCTGCTCCTTGGAAACCCTATACAGGGTCACTATGAGTTGGAAACTACTCAACAGCACTTAACAACAATGACCTTCATGTTATTAGAATGTCCCTTTCTCTTTTGAAATACCATGAAGACAGATGGTAGATTTATTTATTAATAACCTTTTTCAAAACAGGAAGGATCTACCCTTCCAAGACTAAGACTCAATGGGAATACATGCTCTGAATGGTGACCACATTCATCACCGATAAGGGGAAGTGAAGGAAAAACAGCAATGAAGCTGCGAGCTAAGCCCTACAATGTTCAATAGACTCCTGTGAACCCAGGCGGAGACCTCCTTGGCCAGCAGTGTGGCAAGGCCTTGGGACTCTTTGACCCAGAGTTAGTGACATAGCCACAGAGGACTAGAGTGGCGAGTGAAGCGTCCAACTGATAAGAAGAGAAGGAATATGCACAAGAACACCCACACTTGCAGATATTTAGCCACCTAGCTTCAATGACTGGATGATCAGAACTCAACTAGAAGAAGAAAGAAGAGGAAAAAAAGAATAATCTGATACAATTTGATGAACTTGACCTACACCTATGGATGCAGTAGCTCAAAAGAGGGAACAAATCTTTATAGCAAGAATCATTCTCATCCACTCCATACACAGAGTAGACAGAGATGGACAACTTGGAAATTGTCTAAAGTTGTCAAGGACTTCATTTTTCTTGGGTCAACTATCAACATTCATGGAAGCAGCAGTCAAGAGGTCAAATGACATACTGCATTAAGCAAATCTGCTTCACAAGACTTTTTTAAAGTGTTGAAGAGCAAAGATGTCAGCTTGAGGACTAAGATGCACCTGACTCAAGCCATGGTGTTTTCAATAACCTCATATGCATGCGAAAGCTGGACAGTGAATAAGGAAGACCATAGAAGAATTGATGCCTTTGAGTTTTGGTGTTGGAGGAGAATACTGAAAGTGCCATGGGCTGCAAAAAGAACCAATAGATCCGTTTTTGGAAGAAAACGGATCTATTGTTTCTTTTGCAGCCAGAGTGCTCCTTAGAGGCCAAGATGGCCAAACTTCGTCTCTCATACTTTGGACATATTGTCAAGAGGAAGCAGTTGCTGGAGAAGGATATCATGTTTGGTAAGTTGGAGGGTCAGAGAAAAAAAGGAAGACCTCCAACGAGATGGACTGGCCAAGTGGCAGCATCGATGGACTCAAGCGTGGCAACAATAGTGAGGTTGGCCCAGGATCAGGCAGTATTTCGTTCTGCTGTGCATAAGGTCACTATGAGTCGGTACCAACTCAATAGCACCTAACAACAGCAACAAAGGCAAGAAGTGACTGGCTTACAAACTTTCAAGAGGGAACCTAGATCCAGAGGGTGCGGAGGAAGGTAGAATCTCCATTGAATAGTATCCATTCTGTCTAGGCGGGGCTGGTGAAAGGAGATGCGATAGGTCTCTGGTGATACAATAGTGAATAATTGTTATCAGGACTGATTGTGAGGGTTGGAAATGTAAAGGTAGACATTTTGTAGCAAGGAGGGGAGTGATTAACTTTGCAGTCTAGGAGCGGAGGTCCCTGGGACCATCAAGGGAGAAGAGCTGAAAGCAGGGCCCTACTCAGAAAGGCAATAACACCAGAGATAGAGGCAGAGACAATGACATGGAGAGATGGAGCAGCTGGGGACTTTAGACACAGAGAGGAAGAGGGGCTGTGTGCTGATGATGGGGGGAGGCGCAGGCTTGTAGTGTATACCCTTTGGTTGGTTGATGGTGCATAGAGGGGATTGTAACCATGGCAATGAAATGATATACGATAGGTTGAATGTAAAACTAATGTTCTCCCATGTAAACTATCACATAATTCACAATAAAACATTAAAAAAAAAAAGCAAGGATCTAATTTAATAATTATTTATATGCTTACTTGGCAATCCTCTAACAGTCCAATAAGTTTTTAAAAAACTCAAACTCTCGTGCCATTTAAAAAATCCACTGCCATCTAGTCAATTCCAATTAATAGCATCCTACAGAACAGAACAGAACAGAACTGCTCCCTAGCATTCCAAGGCTGTAAATCTTTACAGGAGCAGACGCCTCAACTGTCTGACCTTGCAGTTAGCAAGTGAATTCAAACTGCTGACCTTGTGGTTAGCCGTCCAATGCATAAGACTAAGGCTCCTGGTCTCTAAAGTCTCATCCATGTCTAAAATTCAATCTTTTTGTGATTCAAAGTAAGATACAGAATATATGGGGGTTGTCCCCTTAATCACATATATTTTTCTCCCACATACTGGGACATAACTTCCTGTCTGCTCAGTTCAGCAGTAGAGATCTAAAGAGAAAGGCAAGGATCTAGAACCTGGGGGGAGGCTAAAAAAAAGAGAGGATGTCCATCTGCCATGCACAACAAGCTCTTTAGGGCCTGATCATGTTCCTAGGAAGTGCTCTAAGCCAGCACTGGTGTGAGTCCTCCACTAGATAATGGAGCATCCACATAAGCAGGAGGAATAAGTGATGCTTATCAGTACACATGGGCATGTAGCAACAAGGAATATATGTCAGGAGAATAAATGGGGCTCCAGGCACTGAGGCTTCAGATGCCAGTTTTCAAAGGTGGCTTACCAAGATAGGCAAGCAAACTGAGAACAGGCCAGAAGTTATGTACAGTGAGACAGACCACAGGAATAGAGAGAGCCCAGGAACCAGGCAAAGTCTAAAATTTAGGTTATATTTTCTTCTTACCTTGATGTTTTGTTTAACATTCTTGTAGAAAAATACACTCTAAAGAAGAAAAACCAACTTGAGATGCCAAAGAACAATTGTTTTTTATTTGCAAATAAATTGACAGGCAATTATTACAGTTCCAAGTGCACATACGAGTGTGTGTGTATGTGCATGTGTGAGTGTACATGGCTGTATGTATATGTGATAGCTCCTGGTACAGGATTTGTTTATCATACATTTGTCTCTTGGTCATCTTAAGCACAAGTACAGGCCTCGTTCCTCATAATGTAGGAAAAAATTTTTGAAATGACAAAAGGACAAGAAAAAAATATTTTTTATGTCAGGTTTTGAGCAATATGCTACTTGCCCAGAAACTGTCAATCTTAAATAAGGATCTATTTCATCACTTTTGAAAAAGTATATCTCTATACAGTAACTTATTTAAAAGTTAGCTTGATTTTACTTTATTTAGATGCCTGTGTTGGACACAATGATTGGAAGAGAATGAAGTTCTCTTTCTCTTGAATTATGGAGTAATGTTTATAATTATAGGAGGGAGGTCTCCCATTACTCTCACTGCCCTGATAAGACTCCCTGAATTCTAAATTAGACAATGTAAGAATGGTGGTGAGGCTTCTTATTAAGGCCTGAGCTACTGAAATCCAGGGCCGTTTGAGTGCCTGAGATGAGCCAATTATGCTGCTCTGTGATAATGAAGAATTAGCCAACATGCCAGTGTAGCTCTGTCGAGAACAAACATGCAAATGTTCCTCAAAAGATGAGTGAGCTCCTTTGAAAATTAGTGATTTGGAAGAGAATCCACTGCACCCCGAAGTAATCCTGCATCTCCCACCTTTTTCAAGCCTGAGCTACCGCATTTTTTGCACATGGGTTGAACAAATTCTGCACTTAGCTAAATGTAGGGCCATCGTCCTGACTGTGGCCACTGTATTGCTGCTGCTGCTTTTCTCTTATAAAACTGTAAAGCAGAATGAAATTTGGCTGTAAAATTCACTCTAGTTGTCTAATTGATATTCTATAAAGTTTAACATGAATTGATTCTAAAGTGAGTTTACAAAAAAAAGAAGACTCGTGGGAAGGATTTCAGGTCTGTGAACGCATATGGAGACAGTATTCATGATGAGCTGGGCTGTAAAATCAGCTATAAACAAAATGAAACCGATACGCCTAATTTCACTGCTCAGCCAAGCAGTTGACAAAGGTGTTCACATAGAAAGAGAGAGATGCCGAACATTTTCTTTAGAATATTCAGTCTGTAGTCTAGTTGCTAAATTTGGATTGAGAAACCAAATAGCTTTTTCACATCCTGAAAAGTTTTTATGCAGTAGAAGGGGTTTCGAAATATAACAATGTTAACTCATAGCCCTATATTACAGTAAAGTATAAACACTCTTTGGGACTGTCACTCAGCATTATGTATGTCTAGGAGTTTCTGCCTCACCTCACTATTTCCCACCTCCAGGGCCCTGCACCTAGATTCATATCTCAACACCATTTTTAACTGCCTTGCCTGCAAGGGACTGCCAAGCTATGTCCTATTCCAAGCATTGGTTCCTGCTATATTAGTTATCTGTTCTCATTGGGATCAAATGGCCAATTCTATTAGCCTGGTTTCTCTTGCTTCCGTTCTCAGCAGGCACCCAGTGATTGGTCCTTTTAGAAGTGCACCCACTAGCCCATTTGTAATCAATCCCTTACCACTCTGTCTTGATTTTCCTTGTACTTAATTTGCTAATTCCCAACACTGAGCACTACAAATTAGCTGCAAGCTTTAGTAGCTAATGTCTTTTAAATGGTCTGCTCTACAGCAAATTTGTTCTCTTAAACCTCAGCTGTTTGGTGACTGAAGCTTCTACTTACCTCTAGTTGATGATTCATGATGTCCCTGTCTTCCAATGTTCATTGTACCGTTTGTCCTCATTCTTCACCGCCTCCCTCTGAGGGTAAACATGATCCCTCCTACAGTTTGGTTGTGATCATTAAATGAAATAAAGTAAGTGAGATGCCCATTAGCGTCCACAGGCACTTCTTCACTCAGGTAATAAGACAGATGTCATGTGTACCTTAACTTGCTATTTCATAAGTTCAGTTCTCACCTGTATCTTCTTCTTTCCCAGTTGTCTCAGAGAGAGAGATGTGTCTATCATAAAGTATGTAAAATGTTATTTATTTCTGAAACGGCAGCTTTTGTTACTTATGAAGATAAATGTTAAAATTAGCTCGTAAGTGGAAGTTTTGAAGAATTAAGTGTTATTGGTGATTCAAATCATGAGTGCTTCAATCATTCCAGTCATCTGTGTCTCATTTATCAGCTTGATTGAAAGAGATTTTGATTCAACAACCTTTATTTAAGAAAAGAAATTTTTAAAATTCAGTGTTTTCCATATCAAGTTGCTATACCACATTTGATTTACACAATGCCATGAAAATTTTTGACTGTCTATACAGGCTTATTTCCGTTTATTGAACTTCACTGTGCTTTATAGACACTGAGTTTTTTACAAATTGAAAGTTTGTGCCCAGCAAGTCTTTCTGTGCCATTTTACCAATAATGTGCTCATTCCGCATCTTTGTGTCTAATTTTGATAATTCTCACAATATTTTAATCTTTTTCATAACACTATTGCATATTTCATACACTGCAATATAGTGTAAACATAACGTTTATATGCACTGGAAAACCAAAAACTTGTGTGGCTTACTTTATTGCAATATTAGCTTTACTGTGGTAGATTGGAACCAAACCCTCAATATCTTTGAAATATAACTGTACTATACTTGAGAGCCCTGGTGGGACAGTGGTTAAAGCAGTATAGGGAAATAGAGTGCTTCAGATTATGTGAGGTTTGCAGTTGGATTTCCTGAGCTCTTCACCGCATGATCTGTACAAGTTACTTAACCACCTTGCCTTCAGTTTCTTCATCTGTAAATTGGAGACATAAGAATAAAACTAAACAAAACACATGCACTACAAAGAAAAGTGTCTGGCACATGGTAAGGCCATGAAAACTGCTAATATCACTAATATGAACTAAGCTGTAAGATACAACACAACAAAACCTGGTGCCTACCCGAGGGCCTGGTAGTGAGTGAGGCAGAGCCCTAAGCACACGGACACAGGCGCAGGGTCTTGGTACGGATTGCACACTAAGCCCGGCTTTCAAAGATGCTTCTCTTTTGAGCCTGCACTGACCTTCAAAGGATGAGTAAATTCCAAACTAGCTATAATGGGCCAAACCCAGTAGCTGAGACTATACTGAGAATTGTCAATAATTTCATTTACTTGCATGTTGAAACCCTAACTGCCACCTTCTCTGTGACCAGCTGGCTTTGTTGACCAGAGGCCAGGCTGGCCCCCACTCACATACACCCCCAGGGAATCTCCCGCCCTCCCAACACGGAGCTGCTTGGAGGTGAGCACCATGGTGTGTGCCCCAGTAAAGGAGAGGGGAGCTGTCTGTATTGAATCTGTTCAGGCAAGCTCTGCTCCAGGTCTGTAGAGGCAACACCAGACAGCCCTGGGCTACCTTTGACTAGGAGAAGCTGCTGAAGAGACATGTAGGGGAGGAAAGAAAAGAAAAGAAACTTCTGCTCTGTGCCAGCAGCCTGCTCATCTTTAACTTTCACGGGGGACTTTGAAGGCAAAGGGACAATAGGTGGCTCAGAGGTATACCGCTTATTAGTGGACAGAAAGGGGGAAAAAAATTTTTTTTTTTTTTAATTCTTGTACACCACACTTCCTAAGGAGCTCTGGTGGCGTAGTGGTTACGAATCGGCCTGCTAACCTCAGGGTCAGCAGTTCGAAACTACCAGCTGTTCCGCGGGAGAAAGACGAGGCTTTCTGCTCCCATAAAGATTTACAGCCTCGGAAACCCTGTACAGGGTCGCTAGGAGTCAGAACCAACTCCACGGCACATAACCACCACCACCACCACCACACTTCCTGGTGACTAGAAGTGTGGTAGGCTTCCATCTGCATACACTCCCAGAAATGCTTCTGCTCTCTGGGTTGTCAAAGTCACATCAAAGTGTGTGGGGAGCTAGCAGCACCAACCCCGGCACCTGGAATCAGACGTGGCCTATTTCACATCGGCAGAGCTGGTTCTGCTCAGCCCTGGACTAGAGGGATGCCTCATCCTTGGCTATCCTCTGGGATGGAAATACCTTGATACCACAGCTGCTTGAGGTATGCACAAACTACTGACAACACCTATCCCTATAGGAACCCCATCTAGAGTTGAGTGTTACTGTCACATCCCTTACCCATCCACAACATGAGGTATGTGGTTGGCAGGAAACCCCAGAATTTTCTTTTATGATTCTGGTACCTGCCTTGTTTTGTTTTTTATTTTGATTTTCCTCTCATTGTTTATGTTTCTTAATTCTTTGTCCATTGCCTTTGCTCTCTTGCTCTCTCTCCTTTCTAGATCTGCTAAAATCTTTTCTTGTTTGATCCTTCTCGTTCCCAGTTGCTGCTGCTACTTTCTGTCTTATTTTTTTTTTCTCCCTCTTTATTTAATTTGTTGTGGTGGTGGTTAGTATACTCTGGTTCTTTCTTTTTTGTTCTTTCCTTTTTACTCATTCCTTTCTCTAATTGTGTTTAGGTCTTTCTCTTTATTTCCTCTCTTTTATTTTTCTCTTTTTATTATTTTATTTACCTCTCCCTCTTTTCTCTCTTGTTTCTGTATTTTGTTGGTACTGTTTTCTGCTTTTCTCTCTCTTTTCCTTTGCTATTTTCATTTTCTTTTCTTTTTTCTTTATTTCTTTTCTTTTGCTGTTGTTTGCTGGTTTGCATTTGTTTTCCTCCTCTCTTATGTGTATGCCTTCTTTCTTCTTAAGTCAATTGACAGGAGACAGCAACTGCAGCCATACAGCCCAGCCACAACCATACCCTCTACATCCCCACCCACTGGGCAAGAGTCAATACCAGCTGCTATACACTGAATCAACAGAACAACCAACTTCAGTCAAATACATCTGAAACTGAACAACACGAACAGAGAAAGAGAAGGGTACACAAGCTCATCCCCTGATCACACCCACCAGGAAGTAGTGGAGGAGTGCCTAGGAATACACCAACGTACCATCCAACTTAATAAAATTACTACAACACCACAATGTCTCAAAAGCAGCAGACAGATTCTGTTCAAATGAATAAACAAGACAGAGTGGCTCGAATAAGTGACCAAGTGCTAGAAAACACTTTTGAGGAAAAAAAGGCATTGGAACTACCTGAAAAAAATTTTAGGAGAATGATATTTAGGTACATCAAGAGAATTGACAGAAAGGTTGAGGAAAACAAGGTAGAATTCAGGAAATCACTACAGGAACAGTCAAACAAAATAGATAAAGGATTGGAGACAATACAAAAAGAAATTAAGAAGATTAATATTAATGAAAGAGAAAAGGAACAGATTTGAATTAGTGGGAGCCAAAATTAGTGAATTTGAAGATAAACATCTCAGTATTACTAAGCTAGAATAACAATCAGGAAAAGAGGAATGAAAAATACTGAAGAAAGACTAAATTTCATGTGGGACAACATAAAGAAGAATTTATGGGTGATTGGAATTCCAGAACAGAAAGAGACAAAGAAAAGATAGTTGTTGGAAGAAAATTTCCCTAACATCAAGAAAGATGAGAAGATAAACATTTAAGGAGCTGAACAAACCCAAACAGGAAAGACCCCAAAAGAAAAATCACCAAGACATATCCTAATCAAGCTCTCCAAAATCAAAAACAAGGAAAGAATCCTAAAAGCAGCTTGGAAAAGACTCCTACAAAGGAGAACCAATATGATTAAATTCTGATTTCTCAGCAGAAACATGCAAGTAAGAAACAAATAGAGAGGCATATGCAAAACTCAGAAAGAAAAAATTTGCCAACCAAGAATCAAATATCCAAGTTTGGGTGCTAGGGAGGGGGCAATATACAAGTAGGGAGAGGGGAATGGAAGAACAAAGCAGATGGGGGAACAATTAGACAGGTCTCAATGGGCTAAGTGAG
>NW_006408817.1:147432-169154 GCF_000296735.1 Chrysochloris asiatica
ACTCCCGTAAAGATTTACACCCTCGGAAACCCTGTACAGGGTCGCTATGGGTCAGAACTGACTCGACGGCACTTAACAACAACAACAACAACAAAGCAAAAGGAGGCAAAAGTAAAACTATAGTTTCAGAATTCCCAATGATGATGAAGTTTAGTAGATGTCAAGATAAAACAGACTATTTTAAACTGGGGAAGAAATGAACATATTACAAGTAAGCTAAAAGAAAATGATGACACCTTCACATCAAATCAAGGAAAGGGAAAACCATGATGTTTTTGTAAATATTAAAACTATAGCAGTGGAGAAATTGACAAGAAAACACACAAACAAAATGAACTCAACACAGAAAAATACATGGAATAAAGAAAATAACAGCACCACAAAAAAGCACACACACACATGAAACTGCAATCAGTTCAGACTTATCAATAATTACAATAAACATGAATGAATTAAATGCACCAGTCAAGTGACAGAGAGTAGAAGAATGGATAAGAAAATACGTTTCTTCAATATACTCCTTACACACAAAGACAAAAATAGATTTAAAATCAAAAGAAGGGAAAAAAATATATTAAACTAAAGGCAATCTAAAATGAGCAGGAGAAGAAATGTTAATTTCTGATAAAATAGACTTTAAGGATATTAAGAGGCAAAGATTATTATCTCATGATTAAAGGGTCAATTGAACAAGAGGACATAACCATAATAAATATCTATGCTCCCAGTGAAAGAGCATCAAAATCATAAATCAAACTCTAATAGAATTGAAGAAAGAAACAGCTAACTCTCCAATAATAGTAGAAGATTTTAATACACCAATTTTGATAAAGGACAGAATAACTAGAAAGAAACTCAACAGACTCAGAAGAACTAAACAACACCATCAACTAACTTGCCCTCATAGATTTCTACAGAGCACTCAATGCAACAACAGCACATTCTTTTCCAGTGCACATGGAACATTCTACAGAATCTACCATATGTTAGGCCATAAAACAAGGCTCTATCTATTTAAAAACATTAAAATACTATGAAGCATAAAACAAAGTTAAAAGGGAAACAAATTCTTCCTTTAAATCTTTTTAACCTATGACTTTGCTGTTATTGTGTGCCATTGAGTCAATTCCTAAACACTACTTATTTTTTTAAATTTATGCTTGCTTTCTTACCTTGAATTTTGGGGTGTCTTTTTGATCTGATGTCTAGTAGTGTCCTAAGAATAATTTGCTAATTTTAAAACTTGAAGATACAATTAGCAGATGCTGTTTTTCTATCAGTTTTACAGTTCAACTGCAAAACAATGTGTGTAAGGAATGTGAATTCAGATTCTAAATTGCAAGGAAGGTTTTCATTATAATCTAGACTCTGAGGTTGCTGTAATTTTAACAGTTTCAGGTTTACCAAAATAATGTAAGACCTTCACATTTCCTTGTGGAGTAAATGTGTCAAAAACTGCATACTTCAATTAAAACCCTTAGAAAATCCTACCAAGAGCATTAAGAAAGCAAACACAGAAGACTAGTTTGGTTAAGAAAAATAATCTTAGAAGGTACAGGCATATGTAATGTTTTACATTTGTCCTGTCTTTATTTCCCATCTCACAAATTACTCGTTGTGAAATGAGAGGCTGGAAAAGCATAGTGGGGAAAGTGTTACAGAAGGAGTTTATAGGTAGAATGAAATGGTAAAAGCAATACATTTTGGGATTTTAGCTATCCCACCAACTTCTATTTGGCTGTGTTAGTACTTCCCTTTGCCATCAATGAACAATATTCTGACCTCCAGGATGACATTTCCACAAAATCATTTTCCCATTCCTCCCTTGAAACATAAATTAGAGTAACAGTAATAATCAGAAGAGAAGTAAAAGATCAATTCTAATAAAACCATTCATATCAGCTCAACAATAGAAAGCCTTCTAAATGCATTAAGGAGCTGGTGGTCTTCTCATCTAGATTGTTTCGCAACCTATTTCTTACAAAGTACTCTTTATATTTAGAAAGATAAAAATTTTCCTGGATAGAAATTAGAAATTTTTAAAACCAATTTAACCATTATACCACACACACCACTTGTCACTGTGTTAATTCTGACTCATGGTAAACTCCCTGTGTATTAGAATAGAACTATACTCTATGAGGTTTTCAATAGCTGATTTTTCTGAAGTAGGCTACCAGACCCTTCTCCAAAACATCTGTGGGTGAACTTAATGTCCAACCTTTTGGTTAGCAGCCAAACATGTTAACTGCTTATGCTGCCCAGGGACTCCAGATAAAACAATAAATATGAAAGTACAGTAAAGCACAGTGAATTGTCTCTTCTATTAAATACTACAGTGCTCATAGAAGCATCTTAAGCAGTGTTCTGTACCCTTCAGATTGTCCACATTTGGTTGGGTTTTCTAGTATAGTTCTAAGACAATTTCAAGTAAATATGTGAAATATAAAAGGCAGCTTCAAAAACTTCATGGAAATTTTTCATTATCTTTTAATTCCATTTTTCTATAAACTTTTTGAATGGTAATAGATATACTTTGTTTTTGTGTGCTATTAACAATCAAGTGCTTAACCAGTGCATCACCAGGTATCCTTATATATAATAGAATATGTTTTGTTTAACATCTTAAGGGTACATTTTCTAAAGCTCCTATCAGGATGTTCTTAAAGCTTCATTGAAAAATGTCATCCAAGAACCACTGGGATTTTGGTTTTATTTATCTTTTTGAATAGTATTCTGTACCAGTAGAGTATTCTGACTAAAGCAGTCTAAATTGTGACTAAAAACTTAAAAAGGTAACCAAAGAGTTAGGCACCAAAATCTTTTCCAAAATCACAAGAAATTTATATAAGTTCTAAAGGGAACATCAGAATAAACCTTTATGTTTTCATTGAGTAGTAGAAGACCTATGAAAAGTGTACTAAACAATCATATTCTTTTGCTGGGAGACAGGTTACCAAAAGGTTATGGGTCAATCTTAGGTTGGTGGAATTACCTTGATTTTTATACTCTTAAAAACACTCCTCTTTGTTGTTGTTGTTGTTAGGTGTTGGTGAACTGGTTCCAACTTATAGCAACCCTGTGTATAACAGAATGGAACATTGACCAGTCCAACAATATCCTCAGAATTGTTCTGTTTGAGCCCATTGTTGTAGCCACTTTATCAATCCGTTCCAGTGAGGGTCTCACTCTTTCTCACATAACACATCCAAAGCATGAGAAACAAAGTTTTACCAACCTCACCAACAAGGAACAATCCAGCTGTTGTTGTTGTTGTTAAGTGCTGTCAAGTTGGTTCTGACCCATAGCGATCCTGTATAGAGTTTCCAAGGAGTGATTAGTGAGCTTGAACTGCCGACCTTGTGGTTCAAACTGACTTTGCAGTCCAGCACATTAATTCACAGCACCACACTAGGACTCCAGCTGTGTTTATCCCAAAACAGACATTTTCATTCATTTGGCAGTCCATGGTTTATTCAATGTTCCAACACCATAATTAAAATGCACCAATTCTTCTCTGGTTTTCCTTATTCATTGTCCAGCATGTGAGATGATTAAAAATAATATGACTTGGGTCAAGCACACCTTAGTCCTCAAAGTAACATCTTTGCTCTTTGAGCACTTTAAAAAGGTCTTTTGCAGCAGATTTGCTTAATTCAATAAGTTCTTTGATTTCTTGAGTGCTGCTTCCATTAGTGTTGATTGCAGATCCAAGTAAAATGAATTTTTGCCAACATCAATCTTTTCTTCATTTATCATGTTATCTGTTGGTCCAGTTGTAAGGATTTTTGCTTTCTTTACATTGAGGTGTAATCAATACTGAAAACTGTAGCCTTTCATCTTCATCTGTAAGTGCTCCAAGTCCTCTTTGCTTCCACCAAACAAGGTTGTGTCATCTGCATATGAGATGTTCCTGATGCCACGTTCTTCTTCATGTAGTCCAACGTCTCAGATTATTTGTTCAGCACACAGATTGAGTAAGTATTATGAAAGGATACAACCCTGACACATACCTTTCCTAATTTTAAATCATTTGTTCAAACAACTGCCTCATAGTCTATGTATAGGTTCTACATGAGCACAATGAAGTGTTTGGGAATACCTATTCTTCGCAATATTATCCATAGTTATATGTCACTTTGGTGTGGGGTAGTTAACTGCCATCAAGTCAGTTCTAATTCACAGCAAACCTGTATAGGGTTTCCAAGGAGCATCTGGGCTTGGCCTTGCAGTTAGCAGTCTGCTGCTTATCCTACAGTGCCACACCAGGAATCCATATTTCACGTTTGCCATCAGAAAATGTCATTTTAAATTTTAAGTGCACAAACCAGGCATATTACTCAGTATTCTTAAAGGGAGAAAACAAACACTAAGTTTACCTGGAAAATGTAGAATGAAAGGAAATAGTTTTATTTTTCATTTTTTATTCTTAAAGTCTGTTTTTGATAGGTTCAAACAGAAAAATAAGGCTGACTTTAAGGCAAAGGTATATAATGAGTAGGATTCACTGGTAATTGATTTTAAAAGATTATAGTAGTTGGTTACTTTGAGCTTTTCGCCAATGAAAAAATAAAAATAAATGATGTTTTCTTGACTATGACTTTGTGAAACGCATTATCTCCTGAGAAAAGAAAAACAAGGCAACTTGCTTATAGACACCGTGTAGTGATTGGTGAGGTATTTTATTCTCCCAGACCAGACTCAAAACACCGGTTGATATAAAAGTCTCCTCTTGTTTGTTATGTGGAGGCCCTGGTGAAAACGTGACAGATATGGATGTCTTTGAAAATTAAATTATCACTCTTTACTAGGAAAAAAACAGAACTAGGCACTGTTTTGAAGAATATTTTTCCTACATGATGGAAGATTGCCCTTTTTTGATATTGCTAATTTTATGTGAAAGTTGCTGAGAGAGGAGTTCCTTCCCCTCCCAAGTGGCCCCCTCCCTAAATTATTAGTCATTGTTTGTAGTTTCTTTTTTCCATGTATGTGCACAACAAGAGAGAAAATAATGTAAAAATACAAGGTTAAGGCATCTGAAATCAGTTCCAACAATCTCTTACGGTTGTAATGATTGTATAGATTCCAAGAGCAATAGTCACATTAGTCATCTGAATTTATTTATTACCAGCCAAATCACTCTGTGGCTGCTGTAATTTCTGAAAATAACCTAATATTAGATTGATAATTATATATGACATAACTTCATTGCTTTTTAAATTTTTTTATTTTTCCAGTATTGCAGAATTATCTCTTCTCCCTTTTCTTTTTTTCTGTCCGCTTTTCTTTTGTCATATATATATATATATATAATGTGAAAAGACCCCTGAAAAAATTCATCTAATGTCACAGCTTTAATTTAAAACATGAACTATACTTTTATTTTTATTTTTTTAATTTTAAGTCAAAACACTTCCCTGAAGTCCTCAACACATGCATCTGTGTGCTAGTTTTGCTTTGCTGTGCAGGACAGCTCCAGTTATACCTAATGCATGTGCTATATATATGTTGGAGAATCAGAAAGCCACTGGTAGAGCTACCACATACCTCTTAGCTTTCTGATCGTTCAGTTACTATAGGGAACATCCCTACCATTCCACTTTAGGTGACTGGATAGAAAGTCCAGAGATCATCCAAGTACTGAACTCTTTTTACACAAGAACCCCTTAAATGCCTCAGTCAATAAATCCAAAAGGAGACAGAATAAAGTACAGAAGAGCCGGGTTTTTTAGTGAACTTCTGACTGGACAATTAATTTGGTTAGTTGATTAATTTCAAAATTTAGTTAGAAGTTGTTGTTAAGTGCCATCGAGTTTGTTCCGACTCATAGTGACCTTATATAGGGTTTCTGAGGAGTGGCTGGTGAGTTTGAACTGCTGACCTTACAATTCAAAATGACCTTCCCATCCAGTGCTTATCCTACAGTGCCATACCAGGACTAAGAGCAGAGAATCATAAAACAAATAATACATAAACACGAAATTTTTATTTAAACCTAAACATACGAATGTACAGTCATTCTCTGTATTTTAAAGTCAGTCCAAGACCTTTTATTAAGAGCCTACTGAATAAAAAACTTTATCTCAAATTCCTATAAAGCATACCCAAGATGTGTCTTCTGGTTATTGTCAGTAGTGATATCATTAAGGTAAAATGGAAATCCAAAGATACTTACAAAATAAGTTGAGTAGAAAATCCAAGATTTTTATGACTTTTTTCCACGAGTCTTTTGTAGTGGTCTCATCAACACCTAATTGAACTTTTTTTTTTTAAACAGTTTCATGGTTTTTGGTTTTTGTTTTGCTTTGTCTTTTCAAAGCATTTACAGAGCTGTCATAGAAATGACAACTCTTTGTATTTATGCTTTATCCATTTACAGAATGTTAAATTATGCAAGTATAAAAAGAAAAAGTACAACTGAAGTAAATTTGGAAACAAACACAACTGACTCTTTGTAACCACACTGTCGAGGAGTGGGAACACAGGTGTAGGGCCTTACCAAGGAGCAACATGCAAGCACCTCAAGGGTTTAACTCACAGAGGGACTGGAGAGTCCCGTGATCTTGTGACTTATATAAATGGAAATTGTTTTTAAGAGCTTCTACTATAGGTGTAAAGGAGCTCTGGTAGCGTAGTGGTTATGAGTAGGGCTGCCAAACTCAAGGTCAGCAGTTCGAAACTACCAGCGGTTCCGCGGGAAAAAGATGAGGCGTTCTGCTCTGGTAAAGATTTACAACCTCGGAAACCCTGTTCAGGGTCACTATGAGTCGGAACCGACTCCACGGTACTTAACAACAACAACTATAGGTGTAAGGAGCTCTGGTAGCGCAGTGGTTAGGAATTGGGCTGTTAATCTCACGGTCAGCAGTTCAAAACTACCAGCTGTTACGCAGGAGAAAGATGAGGCTTTTTGTTCCTGTAAAGATTTACAGCCTCGGAAACCCTGTACAGGGTCGCTATGAGTCGGAACCGACTCCACGGCACATAACAACAACAACTATAGGTGAAGGCGTCCTGGTGTGGCGCTATGGGCTAAGGCGCTCATCTGCAAAGTCGGTTTGATCCACAGGGTCAGTGGTTCAAGGTCACCAGCCACTCCTCAGAAACCCTATACAGAGTCGCTTTGGGTCAGAACAGACTCGACAGCACTTAACAACAATTATAGTTGAAAGACGACCTGGTGACACAATGGTTAAGTATTCAACTACTAACTGAAAGCTTGGTGGCTTGAATCCACCCAGCAACTCTGAGGGACAAAGCCCAGACAATCTGCTCCCATAACGATTACAGCTAGAAAACTCTACAGGCAGTTCTCTGTCACGTGGTTGATACAAAATTGACTCAATGCACTCAGCAACAATTATAAATGAAATATACCTGATAGTGATTGTAGTGGTTCTGTGCCCTGGGTGTTGGTTCTGACTTATAGTGACCCTACATAGTATTTCAAGGCTGTAAATCTTTACAGGATTAAAAAGCCTCATCTTTCTCCCACAGATCTGCAGGTTGCTACCAAAGTTCCTTGTAATATACTTACTATAGATGGTGGTAGTATGTGGTGAAGTCAGTTCTGACTCACAGTAATCCTGTATAGGGTTTACAAGGCTGTAAATCTTTAGGGGAACATCTTGCTCCCACAGAAAGGCTGGTAGTTTTGAACTGCTGACCTTGAGAGTAGCAGCCCAATTCATAACCACTACCAGAGCTCCTTACCTACTATAAGTAAAATAGTAAAAAGTATTGTTTCTGCTGTTCAGATAATCTGCATGGTGATTACTGATTCTTTTCAGCTGGTGATCAGAAACCCTGTACCTAGAAATGCAGTTTGCTACTACTCTGTGAGTTAGGTCAATCTCTCCACTGTCAGCAGCATGTTGCGACATGTTTCACTGACTGTGTGTTCCCCTAGACGCTCTTCCTCCCAGCCCACCCTCATAAACCCAGCTACACCCAGTACTCTGGCTTTCACTGATGTGCCTCAGGTGTGTGCCAAATTCCATCCTGATAAAAGAGCTGAGATCATCAGATACCCACACAGTCATTTTCTTCTTCACAGATATGGCTTTAGTACAACATCTACAGTAAAACAGCCAAGATGGATTTTACTGGCCCCAGATTGCAGGGTTTGTTAGCCTGCCTTGCAGGAGACTCAAGTGTGCTTGGGCTGCCCTGGGACACTTAGAATGATCATGTCTACCCCTCATATGACTGTTGTTGATGTTTTAAACTTAAAATCTGAAAAGAAACTGTGTTCAAAATAACTGAAGATTGGTGTCATTGAATCATACACATGAAAAATGAATTGGAAAATGCCGTTACCTATATTTGTACTGGTGTGGCACTATGGGGCTAATAGGCTAACTGCAAAGTCATTTGAAACACAAGGTCGGTGGCTCAAGTTCAACAGCTTCTGCTTGGAAATCCTATACAGGGTCGCTATGGGTCGGAACTGACTCATTTAACAACACAACACTTAATGGCACTTCACAACAACAAAATATCTGTGCAATAAAAAAATTTTTAAAAGATTTAAATTCTTGACCATGTTGTTTTCTATTGCCATAACTAAAAAGGAAAGGCTGTTTTTTAATACTTCTCTACAAAAGAAGCCATATCCCAATGTTGAATTTATGAAAACTTGGGAAAGGAAAGGACTGACGTTAGTAATTTAACACATTTGTTGTTGTTGTTGTTGTTGTTGTTAAGTGCCGTCGAGTCGGTTTCGACCCATAGCGACCCTGAACAGGGTTTCCGAGGCTGTAAATCTTTACAGGAGCAGATCGCCTCATCTTTCTCCCGCGGAGCAGCTGGTAGTTTCAAACTGCTGACCTTGCGGTTCTCATACAGAGACTTGTTATAATCATAGTGTCCATTCAGATAATGCAGCATCCTTCCTGTGCAGATAACTCAAGGAAATGCCATAACATTTTGATGTATATATTTTCAATAAGAAAAGTATTTATCTCAAAAAGAAATATATGGGTGAATAATGAAGAAACATCGTTAGAGTTGTAGTGAAATACTGTACAATAAAAGCTAATTTTAGGTACAAATTAGCCTACTATTCAATGATCCTCTAAGTGCCTTCAATAAGATTATTACATTTTCTAATGAAAGTGTGCTCAATAAAGGCTGTGCAGTTTGAACATTGTAAAAAATTAGGACCCACTGAGTAATAGAAAACAATATTTATACAGTTCATTTTTAATGAATTTTGTAAATAATTACCATAACTACAGGTGGCCTTAAATATCTGCTGTCATATGTTTCTGGAAAGAACTAAAATTCCAACACCATTTGTTGGTCCAATTGAACCAAAGTTTCTTCTGCTGAAATGATGTTTTACTATATCTGTGCTCCCATTTAGTGCCCTAAATAATCTTTATCTTAGCTCAGTTTGAAATTTGAAATTATTTTCTATATTCTTGCTGGAGAAAGTACATTCTCATCATACATGTTACATCAATTAAGCCTAGCAGTTTTGCTCATTAAAACTAAGAAGCATTATTTCACTTTAAAAAAAAAAAAATAGTGTTTTGTTTTGTAAGTCCCGTAGTGGTGACATCCATAGATTAAATTTTCATACCAAAGCATTATAACTTTTACCAAAGTTACTTTTTTTACCTCTTATCACTCCTTTGCATCAGAAACTAGTGTAACTGATCATCTGTGTATTATGAGTCAGTATGGCAATTTTGATAGTGAGTTCCTTAGATCCTCAGGAAAAATGGGGAAAGTGGCATTACCTATCTCACAGAGCTCTTAGTAAAATGTCTGGTGCTAACTAGTAAGTTCTCTGTAAGTGTTAACTGTTTCTACATTTAGAATCTGGCCTACTTCTTTGTACTCCTCTGCTACCTTCTTTCACCCCATTGGAGTCACCATTATACTTGACCTTGTATTGCAATAATGGCCACTGGGAACCACATGGCTTCTCTTCCAGATTTGTTCTCCTTTCTGTCAGTTCTTACCACGACAACCTCCTAACTTAACCTTACTCTATGCCATCCCGTTGATTTCAACTCACAGCAACCCTGCAGGGCAGAGTAGAACTGCTGCTTAGGATTTCTGAGACTGCAAATCTTTACAGGACTAGACAGTCTCATCGTTCTCCTGTGGAATGGCTGGTGGGTTTGAACTACCAACCTTATGGTTAGCAGTCAAGAACTTTAACCACTGCATCACCAGGACTCAATTTCAGATGTGTGATAATGCCTTTAAAAGAGAGTTTTATTCAATGAATTCCCCACCTTCAGACTCAGAGTTACATATCAACTGTCAAAATAGTCATCTGTTTAGAAGGACTCATTCCCTAACTCATCAGCCATGATTTTACTATAAAATATGTTGGTAAAAAACAGGCAGAACTTATCTGGATCACCTATGTAATAATATTAGCTAAGGTCAAGTTAGAAGTCCTGCTATGGCACTGTGAATTAATGCATTGGACCACAAGGTCAGTTTGAACCACGAGGTCAGCTCCCCCGAAACTCTTTATAGGGTCGCTATGAGTCGGAACTGACTTGACGGCACTTAACAACAACAAGGTCAAGTTATGTTGACAGCACAGGGAGGAAGCAGGCAGCAAGCAAGGGAAAAAACTAGCATAGTGAAAGTAGAGTTCCACACCCTAAGAGAATGTTCACCGAAGTATTTTTTTGTCCTGAAAAATTCCAGTTTTATGGGTGGCTTGATTTGTTTAGTTTTACTACAGTCTTGTTTTTCTCTTTGATTAATTTTTCTTCAGAAAAAAATACAAATAAACATCTGACCTTGAGCATAGTTAACCTCCAATAAATAAGGTCTGAAAGTAAGAATCTGGCAAGTAAACAAGGGTGTGTACACTCAGAAAGGAAATTGCAAACTTGAGCCCATAATACAATTCTACTTGAACAGACCCCCAGTGAGATAGATTGGCAAAATGGCAGCATCAATGGGCTCAAACATGGCAGCATTGTGAGGTTGGCCCAGGACCGGGCAGTGTTTCGTTCTGTTATGCCTAGGGTCACTATGAGTTAGTACTGACTTGATGGCACCTAATAACAACAACAACTTGAACAGCGAAATGACTTACAAATCACTTGAAAAAGGAAAATAATACGAAATTCATCACTTTTAAACAGATTGTGCAAACTCTTTAAGGAATTGCTTGAAGTAAAACGTATAAATGTTATCAATTGCAATAGTCATTGTGTAGCCTGGTGTTAGATCCTTTCTTTGCTTTGAGACTTCAACTTTGGTCAAAGTTAGAACTTAAAAATAGTACAAGTCAAAAGTATGTTGTCCATCTCACTCCTGCAAAACTGGCACTGGAAAAAAAACAAACCATAAAACAACAAATGCAGCGGGCAAGGTTGTGGGGCAATGAAATTCTTATACATACATGGCTGGTAGGATAATAAAATGGTACGACCACTATGGGAAAAGATATGACGCGTCCTCAAAACTATAGAAATAGAAATGCCTTATGATCCAGCAATTCCACTCCTAGATATATATTCTGCAGGTAAAAGAGCAGGGATACAAATAGATAAATGTACACTTATGCTCATTGTAGCATTATTGCCAATAACAAAAAGATGGAATCAATAACATAAGTGCCTGTAAATGGATTAATGGTTAAACAAATTGCGGTACATACATACAATGGAATACTTTATGACTAGAAAGAATAATAGAGTCCATGAAACATAACATGGATGAATCTGGAGGACATTATTCTAAGTGAAATAAATTCATCAAAAATGACAAATATTATATGACTTCACTTTTATAAAAAGTCAAGAATAAGTGTGCACACAGCAAAGTTCTTTGACAATTACCAGGGATGGAGGGAGAAGGAGGGAGAACCACTTCCTAGATATTGTTGTTGTTAGGTACTGTCAAGTTGGTGCCGACTCACAGAGACCCTGTATAGGGTTTCTGAAGCTGTAAATCTTTATGGGAGCAGAAAGCCTCATCTTTCTCCAGCTGAGTGGCTGATGGATTCAAACTACTGACCTTGCAGTTAGCAGCCAGCTGTGTAAACCACTATGCTACTTGGTATTTTTGGTGATGAGAAAGGCAGTGCTGCACATCACCAAGGCAAATGAAGATACTGTAGTATGCAGGAGTGAGAGACAATTTCAGTATATGCTGTAACATATATAATTTTGCAACAACAATAATACCAACCAAAAAATATGAATGGATTACATAGGTATATACGTATCCATATATGTACATGAGTACATATGTAAGTATATGCATGTGCATGTATATATGTATCTGTAAGAATATGTATATACATGTCTGAGTGATGCATGTGCATGTATATATGTATCTGTAAGAATATGTATATACATGTCTGAGTGTTCGGTGTATATGTTTATATATATATATATATATATATATATCACATAGGGAGCATAGTTTTGAAGACTTTTTTCTGGGTTAAAAGGTTTAGGACCATAGCTTCATGGGACAACTCAGTTAATTGGCATAACATAGCTCATAAAGACAATGTTCTACTTTCTAGGTTGATAAGTAGCATCTAGGTCTTAAAAGCTTGTGCACAGCCATCTAAGATACAACTATTCTTCTGGAGCAAAATGAAAGTAACCAAAGACTCAAAGAAGAAATGAGTTCATTGGATTAATATCCCACACACACCATGAGATCAGGACTAAATAATGCCCACTACTGACTGTTCTGACCAGGCACACAATAGAAAGATGTACAGAAAAGGGGAGAAAACTGTGGAAATGAAAATAAATGACACTAACCATCTCTCCCACGGCATACTCTACTTCTCAGCTGTGATTGACAATTCATTGCAATGGCCACGCAGAACTCAGACACCATATTCAGATGTGGAGCTATTAGGGAAGTTAACAGGTTACAATTCAGGATCAGAAATGTTCAGAGCATAGCTCTTCCATCAGGGCAGCCCTTCTGCAGCAGTATTCGCAGACAGGCCTTTCTCTGACTGGTCAGTGTTACAAAACTCTTTTAGGATTGGTGTGGTGCTGCAGGATAATACACTGAACCACAAAGTTGGTTTGAACTACAAGGTCAGTGGTTCAAAACACCAGTCCTTGGAAACACCCTATACAGGTTGGTTATGATTCAGAACCAACTCAACAGCACTAACCAACAACAACAAATGTCCTGAGGACATACCACTCCACCATAAGCCTCTGCCTGCAGGCATTAAGCTCTAGCTTCATGGGTCAGCAAATTTAGTCTCCTACCCTTTAAATGCCTGGAGGTACCCAACTCTGCAAGCAAGCCTCCTGTTCAAAGTTACTCAGTTTTACTTGTTCCATTTACATCACTCTGGCTCTTGCTGCTACTGCTACTCTGCCACTTCTCTGGTGTCACAGCCTTCTGTCCCCGGGTCAAGGAGATTCAATGTACAGGGACCTCAGGGTCCAAAAATGTACTCCACTCCTAACTCTTCTTTTATGGTAGTGAGATCACGCCTCCTTCTTCTGAGATAACTGACTTTAGACTAAGCAGAATGGTAACATTGACCACTCCCCTCATTAGATGTCCAGGAGTTTTGGATCACAATCCTACTAACAATCACTCACAAGTAAATCATATCTTCCATCAGCATTTCCCCCACCTTCCCTTAACTAGACTACGACTAGAATAGAAGTTAAATAATTTACTACACCGCAAGAACAAACTTCAAATTCCTTTTTTATGAAAGGTCAGACTTATTGGACTGATAGAGACTACAGGAACCCTTGAGGACTACAGGACTACCTTGCCCTAAGGTAGCCTTTGAACTTGGACCTGAAGCCATTCCCATGGGGACCACTTTCCAGCCAAATATTAAATTGTCTTATAAAATACATAATATCACCCAAGAGTAATATAGTCCCTTAAACAATCAACTATATGGGACCAAACTATCAACGTTTATCCAAAAGCAAAGATGAGAGGCAAACAGGAGCAAGGATGTGAGATCAACTGAAGCAGAATAAATAGGAAAGAAATCATGAGACTGCTATAACATTGTAAAAATTGTAACCAGTGTCATGGAATCATTTGTATAAAAATTGCTAAAGAGGAACCTAATTTTCTGTGCAAACTTTCAGCTGTTGTTGTTACTAGATGCCCTCACGTTGGTTCCAATTCATAGTGACCTTGTGCTCAACAGAAGAAACACTGTCTGGTCCTGTGCCATCCTCACAACTGTTGCTATGTTTGAGCCCAGTGTTGTTGCCACTGTTTCAATCCATCTCTTTGGTGGTCTTCCTCTTTTTCATTGACCCTTCACTTTACAAAGCATGATATCCTTCTCCAGGGACAACATGTCCAAAGTGCAAGAGATGAAGTTTCACCATCCTTACTTTTAAAGAGCATTCTGGCTGTACATTTTCCAAGACATATTTTTTGTTCTTCTGGCAATCCACGATACTTTCAATATTTTTCTCCAACACATAATTCAAAAGCTTTGATTCTTCTCTGGTCTTATTCATTGTCCAACTTTCACATGCATATGACTTGGGTCAGGCGCACCTTAGTTCTCAAACTGACATCTTTGCGATTGAACACTTTAAACAGGTCTTGTACAACAGATTTACCTAGTACACTATGTCATTTGATTTCTTGACTGCTGCTCCCATAATTGTGGATCCAACCAAAATGAAGTTTTTGACAACTTCAATGTTTTCTTCATTTATCATGATATTGACTATTGGTCCAGTTGTGAGGATTTTCATTTTCTTTATATTGAAGTACAATCCATACTGAAGGCTTTGAACTTCATCAATAAGTATTTCAAGTTCTCTTTGCTTCCAGCAAGAAAGGTTATGTCATCTGCATATGGCAGATTGTTAACGACTCTTCCCCCAATCCTGATGCCACGTTCTTCTTCACATAAACCAGCTTCTTGAATTATTTTAACACATATAGTGAAACATTTACCTAAAACACAGTCATTTAGTTTTTAAAATTAAAGCAATCATACAAAAAGTATTTTAATTTAATTTTTATATAAATCCTGTTAACACAAGTTTTGTTCATTTGCTGTTATTGGTTTTAAATAAGCCTCCTATTATGCCATAGTTTTAAGAAATGTAATGATCATTTTTCATGATAGAAAACAATAATTTTAAGTTAAAGAAGAAATGTAATTGGTCTAGTTTTTTGTTGTTGTTGTTAAATGCCATCAAGTTTATTCCAGAGCAGTTAGTGTGTTTGAACCACCGACATCGTTGTTCAAACAACCTTGTGGTCCAGTGCTTTAGCCCACAGCACCACACTAGGAATTCTATCACTGAACTATCACTTAACTGCCCCTTCCCACCTATTTAACATCTTCTGGTTAATGAAATGCTGTTGTGTTTCTCAAACATTTAAGCTTTACAATATCTGAAATAAATTTCCGACTAGGTCAGAGATTTTTTTTTCATGACAAATAATTTCTTCTCGTCTACTCCTTTTCCTTGATCAATGAATAAGGAAGACCAAAGAAGAACTGATATATTTGAGTTATTGTGTTGGAAAAGAGTACTAAAAGTAACATGTACTACCAGAAGAACAAACAAATCAGTCTTGGTAGAAGTATGGCCAGAATGCCTGGCAAGACTTATCTCTCTAAGACTTATCAGGAGAAACCAGTTCTTGGAGAAGGACATCATGCTTGACCAAGTAGAGGGTCAATAAAAATGAGGAAGACTTCCAACAAGATGGATTAGCATGGTGGCAGCAGCAATGGGCTCAATAGTGAGGATGATACAGGACTGGGCAGTGTTTTAGTCTATTGTGCACAGGGTCACTATGAGTCACAACTGACTCAATGGCATCTAACAATAACAGTAACTACTGCTTTTCCTTATAGCTCAACTATATAACTCTGTACCTGCATTTGTCTTTTGCTATATATAGATTTTACAATAAATGTTTTAAATTAATCTCATAAGAAAACATGATTTAAAAAAAAAAAGATGAAACCAACTCTATAAAAATTCAAATATTGAATAAGACAGTGAGAAGGAAACAAAGTGGCTGTTTACATTGGGTCTTCAAAAGCAGACTACACCTGATGCATACTACACCATGGATGAAACTTGAAAACATATTGCATGAAGTAGGCCAGTCACAAAAGGAAAAATATTGTATTATCTCATTTGTATGAAATACCTAGAAGAGACCAATGTACAGAAATCGAAGTATATTAGTGGTTACCAGGAGCAGGAGGAAGGGAGAGGGGAATCACTGATTAGGAAGAAATGAGTGTTTGTTTATGGTGATAAAAAATTTGCCACTTAGGCTGGTGAGAGTTGCACAGCATGATTGATGTCAACAATTAGTTATTGAATTGTTCAGTGTTGTATGGAAAATGTTGAAATGGCAAATGTCGCTATATTTAAAATAATAATAAATCCAAAGAAAATAGTGAACTAACAGCATCAGTTTTTGGTTTTTGTGCTAATGGGACACTAAGATTCTAAAATAGGGTAACGAATAATTACAAACAGAACTTTTCTGTAACATACCTGTAGAAGTTAGAGTCATGATATGGTTAAATTTATTCTGAACAATTGATGTGTGAACGCAGACATCTCTCAAAGAATTCATACTTCCAGCAGAAATTACCTCCTGTTGGCTTTTCAGGAGCCCTCAAGTGCCTGTATAATTCAAAAATATGCTTAATTAAAGAGGTAAACACTGGTAAGTGTTTTTTCCTGTGGCAAATAGGGGGGAAAGTATATACTTTCTAAAACCAAATATTTAAAAAGTCAAAATTAAAAGTGATATCTCCCCCTTCCAAGACTCAATGGGAATACACGTTCTGATTGGTGACCACGTTCATCACCGATAAGGGGAAGTGACGGAAAAACAGCAGTGAAGCTTCGAGCTAAGCCCTACAACGTTTAATAGACTCCTGTGAACCCAGGTGGAGACCTGGTTGGCCAGCAGTGTGGCAAGATCTGGGGGCTCTTGGGCCCAGAGTCAGTGACATAGCCAAGGAGGACTAGAGTGGAGAGTGAAGCGTTCAGCTGATAAAAAGAGAGGGCATATGCACAAGAACACCCACACTTGCAGATAATACCCACTTGACCTGGCTTCAATGACTGGATGATCAGAGTTCAACTAGAAGAAGAAAGAAGAGGAAAAAAAGAACATTCTGATACAATTTGATGAACTTGACCTATGCCTATGGATGCAGTAGCTCAAAAGAGGGAACAAATCTTTACAGTGAGGATCATTCCCACCCTCTCCGTACACAGAGTAGACAGGGATGGGCAACTTGGACATTGGCTACCCAAAATGGGGGCACAATAAAGGCAAGAAGTGACTGGCTTACAAGCTTTCAAGAGGGAGCCTAGATCCAGAGGGCATGGAGGAAGGTAGAATCTCCACTGAGTAGTATCCAATCTATCTAGGCAGGGCTGGTGAAAGGAGATGGGGTTGGCTCTCATGTGGCACAACAGTGAATAATTGCTATCAGGACTGGCTGTGAGGGTTGGAAATGTAAAGGTAGACATTTTGTAGCAAGGAGGGGAGTGATTAGCTTTGCAGTCTAGGAGTGGAGGTCCCTGGGACCATCAAGGGAGAAGAGTGGAGAGCGGGACCCTACCCAGAGAAGCAGTGACGCCAGAGATGGAGGCAGACGTGATGACGTGGATAGATGGAGCAGCTGGGGACTTTAGACCCAGAAAGGTAGAGGAGCTGTATGCTAATGACCAGGGTGGGGTGGGAACAGGCTTGCAGGGTATACCCTGTGGTTGGTTGATGATGCATGGAGGGGATTGTGATCATGGCAGTGAAATGATATACGATAAAATGAATGTTTTCCCATGTAAACTATCACATAATTCACAATAAAACATTTAAATAAATAAAATATCTCTTCTTGTTGTTGTGTGCTGCTGAGTAGATTCCAATTCATAGCAACCCTGCATAGGGTTTCCCAGTTTGTAAATCTGTATGAACAGAAGCAGAAAGACTGATCTTTTCCCCATGGAGCAGCTGGTGCATTCAAACCGCCAACCATGTGGCCAACAGCCCAACGCACAACTCACTACAACAGCAGGGCTCCGTGATATCTCTTACTGAGCAGCATTTGTGACAAAATTCAGCTTTATTTCATAAAAAATAGAGTGCTAACCTGTGGTTGGCACACAAATTTTTGCCAATCAAGAACCTAGAGAGAGAGAGGAGATATTACTTGCAGACTTTCTTCATTATCAGGAACAACAAAAAGTAAACGTTAACACAACAGAAATGAAAAGAAAACCCACAAACAACATGAACTCAGTGCAGAAAATGATGTGGAATGAAAAAACCAGCAGCACCACAAGAAAACAAACAGCAAAATGATAGCAGTCGATTAATATCTATGAATAATTAAACTATGTAAATGGATTCAACACACCAGTCAAGAAACAGAGAGCAGAATGGATATGAAAACAGGATCCTTCAATATGCTTTCTTCAGATGGAGACAGCCTAAATGCCCTTCAACAGAAAAATAGTTAAACAAAACTTTGGTGCATACACACAATGGAATACTATGCAACTTGTTGAAGAATAATGATGAATATGCAAAACACATCACAACATGGATAAACCTGGAGAACATTAAGTTGAGTGAAATTAGTCAATCACAAAAGGACAAATATTGTATGAGACCAATGTAAAAAGTTAAGAAAAAGTTTTCACACTAAAAGAAACATTCTATGATGGTTTTAGGGGCAGGGAGAAGGGGAGGAAAAAATATTCACAAGCTAGAGGGTAGACACATATTAACATGAGGTGAAAGGACAGGTAATACACAACAAGAGGGAGGTTAACAAAGGAAAGACGAAGGTATAGGGAGGCAGAGGGAGGGGTGCAAGAGTTAAAGCGAATAAATACTGTTAACCACTGGTACATGGAGAGGATTGCAAACATTGTAAAGAAGCAAAGTATATGATTTGTTAAATGTTAAATGAGCGGTCTACTCTGTAAACCTTCACTCAAGTCACAATAAAGGGTGTTTAAAAGAAAAAAAATGACTACGCATTATCCAGATGGAAGACTGCATTTGAAGGCTGCGTTTGGTAATTGAATCAGTAAATAACAGGAAATGCCAACAAACCAATTTTAGCTCAGGGCTATTTGTTAAAACAAAGTCTCTCCTCTGACTTTAAGTGCAATGTATATATATATATGAATGGCATTTCTGCACAGATAACTTTTTTTCTTGTTCCTTCGTTCCTTGATGTTTGTTTCTGGTTTTGAGAGCTTATGAGTGAATATATTTCCTGTTTCTGATAAAAAAGGAAAAGAAGGGGAACAAAAGAATCTGTCATCGGTGAACGTGACTATTTAAATGACAATAGGTTCAGGGTGTATATTTGTTGTTGTTAGTTGCTATCCAGTGGTTCCAAATTATAATGGCTTTATAATGCACAACTGAATGAAATACTGCCCCATCCTGCACCAACCCCACAATCATTACACTTGAGCCCATTGCTGCTACTGCTGTGCCAATCCATCTCATTGGGGTCTTCCTCATTTTCACTGGCCCTCCACTTTACCAAGCATGATCCCCCCTGACAGTATGTTCGAAGTATGAGAGATGAAGTCTTGTCATCCTGGCTTCCAAGGAGAATACTGGTTCTTGCAACACAAATTTGTTTGTTTTTCTGGCAGTCCAACTTTTCTCCAACACCATAATTCAAATGCATCAATTCAGTCTTCCTTATTCAATGTCCAACTGTCAAATACGTATGATGTTATTAAAAATACAATGGCTTTAGATCAGGCTCACCTAAGTCTTCAAACTGACATCTTTACTCTTCAACACTTTAAAGAAGTCTTGTACAGCAAATTTGACTAATGTAATACTTCATATGATTTCTTGATTGCTGCTTCCATGAGTGTTGATTGTGGATCCAAGCAAAATGAAGTCTTTAATAACTTCGATCTTTTCTCCATTTATAATGATTTATTTATTGTTCCAGTGGTGACAATTTTTGTTTTCTTTACATTGATATGAAACACATAATGAAGGCTTCAGTCTTGATTTTCATCAGTAAGTGTTTTAAGTCTTCTTTGCTTTCAGTAAAGCAAGGTTGTATCATCTGCATATCAAAGGTTATTAATGAGTCTTCATCCAATTCAGGTACCCCTTTCTCTTCATATAATCAAGCTTTTTAGATTATATGCTCAGCATACAGACTGAATAAGTATGGTAAAAGAATACAACACTGGTGCACACCTTTCCTAATTTTAAACTATTCAGTGTCCCCTTGTTCTGTTCGAACAACTGCCTCTTGGTCTATGTGCAGATTCCTTATGAGCACAATTAAATGTTCCGGAATACTCATCCTTCACAATATTGTACATAGCTTGTCATGATCCACACATTCGAAAGCCTTTGTGTAGTCAATAAAGCACAGGTAAACATCTTTCTGTTATTCCCTGCTTTTAGTAAGATCCATCAGACATCAGCAATGATATCCCTCATTCCATGGCCTCTTCTGAATCCAGCTTAAACCTCTGGAAGTTCTCTGTCAATGTATGCTTGCAACCCTTTCTGTATTACCTTTAGTAACACTAAAGGTAACTTATTACCTTTAGTAAAACTTTACTCACATGGGATATCAAAAATATTGTCCAATGTTTCTCTGCTATTCATAAGGTTTTCAGTGACTAAATATTTAGAAGTAATCATCTCCCCTTCTTCCTAGTTTGTCTTTGTCTGGAAGCTCCTCTGAAATGTGTCTATTGTGGGTGACCCTACTGGTATTTAAAACACCTGTGCCATAGCTTCCAGAATCATAGCAAGTCACAAGCCACCACAGTACGACAAACTGACAAGACAAGTGGTGATCCTATGATACAGACAGAGACAATCTACTAAATAACCAAATATGTCCACTCTAAGTGTAGAAGAAGCATCCAAATTATGCATCTCCACTAATTTGACTTCTTTATCATTTTAGGAAAAGGAAGTAAGCTGATTTCTTTGCTTCATACATCAGCACAAATCTTCTTTATTGATGTATGGCCAGACTTCCTTAGTATATGCCTTTTTTTTCTGAATTGAGAATCATTTTTTTTTTTTTTTTATTTAAGGTTTTTATTGTGGATTGAGTGGAAAATTTACAGGGCATATCATCAGTTTTACATTCAACAAATCATACACCTTGTTTCATTACAATGATTATAATCCCCTCCATGTGCCATCACTTAACAGTATTTCTCTCTATCCACTTTAGCTTTTTAAAAAAAAATCAAACAAACAAAAAAACCACTCAGGCATATATAATAATTTACATCTCCAAAGGGCACATTCTGCAAGTCTGCCTCCTGGCCACCAACTCTTAGTTCCTCTCTTCTTAGTCCATGAATCCACAGTCCTCAGCCGCTCCCCCTCTCCATGCCCTCATCTTTGCCTCCATGTCTGGCGCTGCTGCTTCTATGGATAAGGCCCCACATTCTGCTTGTGTGCTTCTTTCTCTCTTGATGGTCCTAGGGTCGTCTGTTTCTGACCCGTAATATTAACCACTCCCCTTTTTCAGTTACAAAAGTTCTACCTTTATAATTGTGACAGTTGCAATTAATCATAACAATTACTCACTATTGAATCTTATGAATCTTATCCCCATCTCTTTTCACCAGACCCATCTAGACAAGATGACAGCTATTCAGTGGCGACTCTTTCTTTCCCCCCGTACTCTTAAACTAAACTCCCTCTTGAAACCTTGTAAGCAGGTCACTTCGTGCCTTTAT
>NW_006408817.1:170724-214020 GCF_000296735.1 Chrysochloris asiatica
CTTCTATCTCTTCAATTCTACTCCTTTGCCCTTTCAGTGTATTGTCCATTTCTGATATTCTATTATTAATCATTTGGACCTCTTTCTGTAGGTTTTGAAATGTTTCCAATGCTGTATCTATCTTATTTGATTGTTACTGTAGCACTTTCCTGACTTCTTCCTTATTTTTCTCAACTCCATTATATAGTGTTTTGATACATTTTATAACCATTTTTCTGAATTCCTTCTCAGGCATTTGCAAAGCCTCCCATCTTCCAGTATGGAATGTAGGTCTAATTCCAGCTCATTTGCCTCAGTCAGTTTTCTCGTTTCTGGACATGTACAAATATGTTCATCTACTTCTGTTTTTTGGGCATATTCAAGGGTTATCTGTGGCCTTAATACTTAGATGGGTGTGTGTTTGGGTATTTTTTATGTTTCTGATTGCCTCCAGGTAGATGTGATCAGGAAATGGGCTTCCCTTTTCACTCTTCTTCTTGAGAAATTTCAAGATGCCACTGTTGGTCGTTTTGACGTAACTTAGGATTTAATTTTAGGCCTATTTCATTTTTTATCTGCTTGTCCCACTCCACAATCCCTGTTCAGGCCTTTTTTCTAGTTGTAAACAGCTCAGGGCCAACTGTGGCCATTTGGTTTTCATTGGAAACTGTCTCTTTAAATTTCGAGGAGATCTGTATGCATGCAGATTAGAACCCTCCTCAGGTGGGACTGGGGTGTCCACTAGCTCAAGCACCCCTATAGTCACCAGAATGGAGGTGCACAAACAGCAAGGGAGCAATGAACAGCTACCAAAAGAAAAGAATGTCCACACCTGTACCTCAGTGGTTCTGCCAGGCGTCTGTGGCCACTCTTGGTCTGTGGCCACGCTTAGTCTCACCCAAGATGGTGGCTCCTGGAGCAGCTGAGTGTCTTGAATTAGAAAGCAATGAATTTCTTGCTTCTGCCACAAACTCCCCTCACTGTAAGCCTTCCAACTTTCTAAATATTCCTTTATATGTGGTTCAGAGTTCTGGGACCATCCCTTGAACCTGCTAGGTACTATATTCTGTGTTGTTGCTGACGGAGTTCCTTACTGCACTTCCACCTGATCCGCCATCTTGTTTGTTCTCTCATAATGCTTTTTACTTATCAATTTTATTGTTTAATTTTTGTTTACTTCCCAGTGAGCTTTTTTATATATATTTAATTGTTCCCTATTAGTTATCAACAGAGTTCTGGTGTGGCGTTATAGGATAAGCACTGGACTGCTAACCACAGGGTTGGTAGTCCAACCCTGCCAGCTGCTCCTTGGAAACCCTACACAAGGTCACTATGAGTCAGAAGCGACTCAATGGCACTTAACAACAGTGATTTGATTTTTTTTTTTTAATTTGCAAAAGACTTGTAGAGAACTAATATAATGCAAATGATGCTTGTTTGTAGAAATTCAAATTGTTCCCAGTGAAATGCAATTGATTATTGCTCTGTGGATACTGACCACTTTTACTTCTAATTGTAAATTCATCTCAGAATCCCTTTGAATTCTCTATGAACTAGTGATAACATTGCACTGGTTTTCTCATTAATTAATACGTTAAATGAAAATCTTTAACATATATTTAGTTTGTATTTGTATAACATTCCTGATTTTGTCTTAAAAAAAAGTTAACATCTAAAGTTAGTCTTTCTTTTAAGTTTCATATTAGGTATTTAGATGTGAGGAGTTTAAACTAGAATTGAGCATCTCTGTGAAAGGTATTATCATTATTCTTATTGAATAAGTGAGGAAACAAGCATCGGAAGGTGAGTAATGTGCTTAAAGTCCTATGGTGAAACATAAGCATAACTCCCACACTCTATTACTCCCTGCTGCAACTTTAAGGTTGGAATACTACTGAGATCCTTCATTAATGATGTTGACTCTGACAGAGACATGAGGCTCTTACCAGCCCAGAAATTCTCAATAAGACATTGTTCTACCAGAATACCTCATTCTTCTGGGAACATCTTCTAGCACTGGAGATAAATTTTATTTGGGTCCTTGGGACCATATGGCAAGCCTTTTCCTAACAGTAGATTACACTGTATATTTTCCAAATACTTTGGCTTCATTTATGGCCATTTATTTCACAGACCTGGAAGCTAATCCATTAAGATTCTGTTCAGCACAATTCCAGTGTGAGAGACTGATAAGAAACAGCTTTCCATGCTGATATTCTTAATTTATATTAATTACTGCTGGCTATGCTTGGAAATCAAAATGCAAAGACATTATATTTCCTGAAAATAGACAAGATTAGCATCGCCATTTTATGAGTGAGCTGAAGACTCGAAAGCATGAGAAGATTGTAATATAATGTTTAAAATTGGAGTACTGTAACTATTCTGTAAGTGCTTGGGTAAGATATTTGTCTATGTTTATTGAAACTAAAGACAAAAAATAACTTCCTACAGAATTATGTCTACCCCATTCCTAATACCGTCCTCCCATAAATGGTTGTTAAAATAAATCTTGTAAGAAATTCTCATTGAATTATATGCAAGATTATTCACATGTTATTGTTGTTGTTAAGTGCCATCGAGTCAGTTTTGACTCATAGCAACCCTGTTTAGGGTTTCCAAGAGTGGCTGGTGGGTTTGAACTGCTGACCTTGCAGTTAGCAGTCCAGTGCTTATCCTACAGCACCATACCAGTGCTCGTTATTTGTATGCTGTTGTTGTTATGTACCATGGAATCAGTTCCGACTCATAGTGACCCTATACAGAGTTTCCAAGGCTGCAAATCTTTACGGGACCAGAAAGCCTCATCTTTCTCCCATGGAACAGCTGATAGTTTTGAACTGCTGACCCTGAGGTTAGCAGCCTGATTCGTAACCACTACGCTACCAGAGCTCCTTCATTATTTGTATGTTGTTGTTGTTGTTATGTGCCGTGGAGTCGGAACCGACTCATAGCGACCCTGTACAGGGTTTCCGAGGGTGTAAATCTTTACGGGAGTAGAAAGCCTCATCTTTCTCCCGCGGAGCAGCTGGTAGTTTCGAACTGCTGACCTTGCGGTATAGGGGCACATTAATTTTTTTTTTTTACTCTGATTCTTTAGAAAACTTAATTTCAACAAATTAAAGGTCCAAGTAAATAATTATAACCGTTATTATTATCAGTGGAGTCCTGGTGTATCATTGTGTGTTAATGTGCTAGACTGCAAAGTCTGCAGTTCAAACTTACCAGTCACTCCTCGGAAACCCTGTACAGGGTTGCTATTAGTTGGAACTGACTCAACAGCACTTAACAACAACAACAACAAAATTATTATTATTACAAGTTAGTAACCATTATTTTTTAAACATTCAAGTATTGGGTATAACATTTTTCTTACAGCTTTACAACCAACTATATCACCTTCCATTTCATTCCTGCAGAATCAGAAGAGCAATTCACTGCTTTTCTACTTTCTACTTGAAGCTCCACAGAATCCATAAGCCAGACCCAATAGGTTTTTTCAAAAATAAAAACATTTTAGAGCCATCTCACCATGTTGACATTTCAATTAGAACTCTAGGGAAGGTGAACATAGGCCTATCCCCATGGAGACCCACTGATATGCAGGGTATTGCCCACCTTCCACTTCTCTTGTCTCACCCCCATTATATACTCCTACCCTCAACTTTAAGGAGTTCTGGTAGTGTAGTGGTTACGAATTGGGCTGCTAACCTCAAGGTCCGTAGTTTGAAACTACCAGCTGCTCCAGAGGAGGCTTTCTGTTCCCGTAAAGATTTACAGCCTCAAAAACCCTGTACAGGGTCACTATCAGTCGGAACTGACTCCACAGCACATAACAACCACTACCCTCAACGTTGGAGTCCTGGTGTAGCGCTGTGTTAATGTGCTAGACTGCAAGGTCGTTTGAACCACAAGGTCAGCTTTTCAACCTCATCAGCTGCTCCTCGGAAACCCTATACAGGGTGGCTATGAGCCAGAATTGACTTGACTGGCATTTAACAACAACACTCTCAACTTTAAGGAGCTCTGGTAGTGAAGTGGTTATGAGTCAGGCTGCTAACCTCAAAGTCAGCAGATAGAAACTACCAGCTCTTCCATGGGAGAAAGATGAGGCTTTCTGATCCCGTAAAGATTTATAGCCTCGGAAACCCTGTGCAGGGTTGCCATGGTACACCAGCAGACCGCAGTACTGCCCTCAACTTTGTCTGGCATATATTTGTCTTGTTCCTAATTCCTCTGCCTCCCTCACTCCTTTAACTGATATTCTACCTCATGTCCCTTTTCAATTTGAAAAACATCTTCTTAAAGTAAAATGATGGTGGTAACGTAGGATAAGGTAAAACTACATTTCTAACCACAAGGTCAGTAGTTCAAACCCACCAATTGCTCCTTGAAAACCCTATATAGGGTAGCTATGAGTCAGAACTGACTCCACAGCACTTAACAATAATAAAGTAAAATAACTTTGCATCAGAATTTGGAAATGTGAATAATCTATATTCTCCTGATGTAGTTAGGTAATCAATCTGTTGTTAAGTGCCGAATCAGTTCAGACCCTGTATAGGGTCTCCAAGGGGCAGCTAGTGGGTTTCAACTGCCGATCTTGAGGTTAGCAGTCCAACGACATATCAGGACTTAAATCAACCTCTTGTTGTTGTTATGTGCCATGGAGTCAGTTCTGACTCATAGCGAGGGTACCCTGTACAGGATTTCTGAGGCTGTAAATCTTTACAGGAGCAGAAAGCCTCATCTTTTTCCCACAGAAGAGCTGGTCATTTGTAACTGCTGACTGTGAGATTAGCAGCCCAATTCGCAACCACTCCGCTACCAGAGCTCCTAATGAACCTCTTAGATACTCATTTTTCACATTATATAGAAGCTGTTGACTGGGTGCTCCTGTAAGACCACTCTAGTTGTACAAATCTGTGGTTGTGACTATGACTCAAAGTCTCAACTCCTAAACCCAAGTGTCTAAAGAGGGCCCCAGAAGAAACTGAAAGTCTTTTTTCCTTCTTCAGAGGCAATATTTCCATTTTATCTCCTTCTGAAGCCAATTCCCCTATCTTTGTTGTGAAATCTGTTGATCTTTTAAATGGAAATTCATACTGACATTTCAGACAGTTGGCCAGTTCATGGAGAAGTAGCAACAGTTTTAAATTTATTGAGTCTTATCCTGTGTAGAGAAGCACTGTTAGCATAGTGAATTAGAGTTGGACTACAAACCACAAGGTCAGCTGTTTGAAACCTACCAGTCACTCTGCAGGAGAAAATGAGGCTTTCTACTCCTCTAAAGATTTAAAGCCTCAGAAACCTTATACAGGGTCGCTATGAATCGGAACTGATTCCATGGCACATACCACCACCAACATGTGCAGAGTTCCTGAGTGGTGCAATCAAAAGTTTGGCAGTTCCAGTCCACCCAAAGATGCCTAGGAAGAAAGATTTGACAAGCTAATTCTGAAAAATCAGTCATTGACCACCCTAAGGAGCATAGTTCTACTCTGACACACATGGGGTCACCTTGAGTCAGAACTGACTCAGTGGCAATACTTTTTATCATGTGTAGACACTGCCAAGCACAGCAACCAGGTTAGCATCTTAACCCTTACAGGAACCTAGAGCGGCAGAGATTCATGTTCATTTCACAGATTAGGGTATTGGGGCTCCTAGAGGGAATGAGGCTAACACAAGTAACACAGCTGGTAAGTAGAAAGATCCATAATTTAAATAGCTTGATCTCATCTTCTACTCAGTGACAGCATGCTCAAAATTGCTGTTTGTCAGAAAGGTACCAGGCTGTTTACTTGCTTCAACCAGAGCAGCTTGGCATTTCTCTCTTCAATGCATAAAGCTTCTGAGTATGACTCCTTGGAAGAAAGGGTCCCACAGCTGAAATGTTTTCAGTATCACTGACACTTGTGCACTGTCCACCTTCTCTGTCCAGTTTTTGCCCACAGACTCTTCTCCTGGTTCCTCATACCACTAATGACCAAGCCCAAGAAATCTGCACCATGCACCTTTCCCCCCAAGCAATTATCTTTGTGTGATCTAATAAGGATCTTACTCTCCTCAAAACTTAGATTCATTTCTACTGGCTTCTCAAAGATTTTCCACAAGTCAAATTTAGAAAAAATAAAATTCACCGTATCCTAGCATGTGAATTTAAGTTCCTCAATGCCCTAGAAATCAAGGTACACCTTGTTTATAAAAATCCTCTTATTGTTAGTTACCACTGAGTTACTGACACATTCTGACCCCAGGAATGGAGAGTAGAATTACCCCATAAGGTTTTCGAGACTGTTACCTTTAGGAAACAAATCACAACAGGTCTGCCTTCAAGGTGACTCTGAGTGGGATTGAACCACCAACCTTTCAGTTACTATTAGAGTGTTTAACCATTTGCAACACAGAGATTCCTTAACCAATTTCCATCAAGTCAATTCTGACTTATGGCCATCCTCTTTATCCCAAAGATCAGTAGGTGGGTTTGAATTATTGACCTTGCAGTTAGCAGCCCACTGCCACGGGGTTTCCTTAGGGACTCCTTATGAAATTCGAAACTGAGAAAGTGATTAATTGGGAATCTTTTTTTTTAAAGACTATTTTATTGGTTTCATTTAGGTATTCAGGTGCCCTGACACACTTGAAGTTGTTTTAAAGTTTCCATTTACATGTAGTTTTCAATTTCCATTTACATGAAAGGTTTGTAGTTTTTCTTAAACATAAATAAAAATATATAAAATTCATATTTGTATTCTATTTGTTTTTCTCAGCCAAACTCCTAGGGAAAACGGAGCAAATATTTTTGTATATAGTATCATTCTGGCAAGTGCTCATTGTTAACCCAAAAGCAGTATTTTAAATGGTCTTCTAGCCTATTAGTTAGGGACACCATTGACCATGCTGCAAAGAATCAGCTTCTCAAGTGTGAATCTGAGAATAAAGTGGAGAAGGGAGGATAAGGTTGTTGTTAAGTGCCATCAAGTTAGAGTTTCCAAGGAGCGACTGGTGAGTTTGAACCGCCCACCTTGTGGTACAAACCAACCTTGTGGTCCTGCGCTTATCCTCCAGGTCCACACCGGGACTCCTGGAAGATGGTGCACTGCTCCTTAATGATGTTGTGATGTGAATGGGGTATTTATAGCCACATTCTTAAATCAGAAATTACATGTGCAATGAAGGGGAAAGCAACATGCTAAACAGAGAAAGCTGGGGAGAAGGGGAAGGAAAAGAAAAAAAATTCACAAACAGGTCTTCTAATTAACCTAAGTAATTATCATGATCATTGTGTGGTTCATATATGCCAGAAATATGTGATATATTTCTGTGCTTTTATTAGGGAAATTTATAATTTCTTGTAAGTGAAAAAAGAGCAAGACCCTCAACAAGATGGATTGGCAACAGCAGACTCACATATGGTAAGGATTGTGAGGATGGTGTACGACCAGGTGGTGCTTCGTTCTGTTATATGTGGGGTCACTGTGAGTTGAGACCAACTCAATAGCACTGTTTTAGTGACCTATGGTGCTATCACAGAAATACCACCAGTGGGTGGCTTTAATAAACAGAAATTGATTATCTCACAGTGTACGAGGTTAGAAGTTTAAATTCAGAGCACCGAGTCTAGAGAAAGGTCTTTGTTTCCTATCAATGTCTGTAGGTCAAACATTTCATGGAGACCCCCAAGTATGCAGCCCATCTTTAGTCCTCTTATCAATTTATGACATCAGATCACATCATGTGGGATCAATCATCACATAACTGCCATTACATCCCTAAATAACTGTAAAATCCCTGAGAATCACAGTCCGGCCAAGCTGACATGTACTTAGGGAGACACGATTTAATCCCTGGCAGGCACCTAACAACAGCAGCTAAATGCTGATAAACACTCCAGTGTTCGGATAGTCGTAATAATTGAAAGTGAAGTGCAAAGTAAGATGAAATCAAAATGAAAGTATAACACTATTAACTGTAATAAATTATCCTCTTTTGTTAACATTAACATGTAGATTGATTCTGATATCAGATTTCCTTTTATACAATCACAGAAGAAATGTATATTCCCAGAAATGTATATTCCCAGAAACATGTATATGAGGTCATCTCCAGCAGCGTTCCAGATACTCAGAGAGTTGCTGTGCTGAAATGCTGGTAGTGTTTACCACCTCAAAAGAACATTAACAGTATAACCGAAATAACATGATCATCGTTGGAATTACAGACAACTCTCAGAAAAACACCTTAAAATAAATGTGACCCAACCCAGTTGTAAGTAGTATTGCTACCTGTGTTACAATCATGCTTGCGGTGATCAGAGAGCAACTATTATGAACCCAGATTGAAGGTCCTTTTACACAATTAGCTTCTGCATTTAAACACAAGCCACAGTTTTGTTTTGTACTGTCAAAAAATATTAAAAAATTATACTCAAACCTAAGACAGAAAACATTTTACAGTAGCTCCAAATATCAAGGAAATCTATACATTTATATGTGAATGTTGTTAAATGCTCTCGAGTCGGTTCTGACTCATAGTGGCCCCTGTATAGGGTTTCTGAGGAGCATCTGGTGAGTTTGAACTGCCAACCTTGTGGTTCACAGTCCAGTGCTGGCCTGCAGCACACCAGGAGTCCTGATATGTAAACAAGAAGATAGTATACAAAGCTTATCCATCTCTGTACTTCTGCCTTCAAAAACCTGAGCAATCTTTGTGCAGCACATCTATGTGTTCTACACTGACAAGTAACCAGCAAATTGATCAATTCATAACTTAGTTCAAAGCAAGTCACCAGAGATTGCCTACATACAGAAGAGTAACACTGGTCTTTGTACCTTTGTCAAAAATCAATTGGTCATATTTGTGAATCTATTTTTTTAACTCTGTCCATTTATCTCTCTGTTTATCTTTTTATTTATCTTTTATTGTGAATTGGGAGGTTTACAGAGCCTATCAGTTTCCATTCAGCAATTCATACACATCTTGTTTTATGTCATTGATGGGAATACCCACAAGGTAATATCACTTGTCCCACTGCCTACCTTTGTTTCTGCTTCCATTTGTCCTTCGTTCCCAGCCCTTCTGAACTTTGTCCTTGGGTAAATACTGCTCTTTTGATCACAAATGGTTGATCATTCTAAGGAGTGTGTACCTTCCTAGTTAATGCTATTGATCTGTCTGTTGTTTGACTGTAAATTTGGGGTGAATTCAATTCTAGACCTGACCTATATTTATCTATAAATGGTATTTAATTTCATTTTGAAATTGTTTATTCCTAGTAGCCAGAAAGATGGTTTTTGTATTAGGCCATTTATCTGGAAAACTTACTAGTTCGAATAGGTGCTATTATATGTTTTTGATAGAATACTAGAGATTTTCTAGATATACAATTATGCTGTCTGTGAATAGGAGCTCTGGTAGCATAGTGGTTACAAATCGGGCTGCTATCCTCAGGGTCAGCAGTTTGAAACTACCAGCCATTCCGTGGGAGAAAGATGATGCTTTCTGCTCCCGGAAAGATTTACAGCCTCAGAAACCCTATACAGGGTCCCTGTGAGTCAGAACCAACTCTACGGCATGTCACCACCACCACCATTTTAGAGAAAATGCCTTCAGTCTTTGACCATTAAGTATTTTTGTTGTTGTTGATGTTTGGTGCCATTGAGACAGTTCCAGCTCACAGTAGCCCTATGTACAACAGAAAGGAACACTCCCCCATCATGCACCATCCTTACAACTATAAGGATGTTACATTAAGGCCACTGTGGCCGCCACTATGTCAATCCCTTTCTTTGGATGCATGTTTTCTGTGGACATGCATGGGCATTGTTTTTAATATGTCCCTTCAAATCATGGAAACTATCTTAGCATAAATACTTGCTTACATTTTAAAGTGATTTATACTTGGAACTAATTTCCCATCTTGCCCATCCCAATACACTCTTGACAAATAACTGTTTCTACAAATGTACAAGCAAACTCATTATGTGGCAAGCAACTGCCTGCTAGAATTCAGAAGCAGTTGCCTGAAAGAGCTAAAGAATAAGAGAACCAATTAGGAGAGAAAGTTGGAACTAAACTTACTGAGTGGCTACTCTCTACCAGACCCTGTGTAAGGCCTCTTACATGAGTTATCTTCATTTCTGATCTTCTTTATCCAGGCAGAGTCAGAACTTTTGAATAATTCTATTTCTCCATGGTCAGCAGGAGAGAATGAAATGCCTGGAGCTTTTTTAATCTCATGATACAAAATAGGCTCCCAGGTTGCCTCGTGCTGGATTACAATGACACAAATCTACACAGGCAAGGGAGAAACAACAGGCCTCCTCTCTTTTGCAATGTTTCATTCATTACCAGCACATAATATAAGTATATAATCCTTAGAAAGTTCTTACATATGGCTCCTGCACAGTCTGTTCAGAAAAAAACCCTGTAAACTAGATGCCACATTTCCATTGTTTTCCCCAGGGTTGTATGTGGCAATATTAGCATTAAATGATTTTTCTTTTTTAATTTTTAAGGAGCTCTGGTAGCGTAGTGGTTATGAATCAGGCTGCGAGCCACAAGGTCAGCAGTTCGAAACTAACAGCGGTTACACAGGAGAAAGATAAAGGGGTCTGCTCCCGTAAATTTACAGCCTCGGAAACCCTGTGTAGGGTCGCTATGAGTCGGAACCGACTCCACGGCACATAACAACAACAACAATTTTTAAGGGGAGGAGAAAAGTCCTTGGGTCTTTCTGTACAGACTAATCATTTCCAGGTGTGGGAATGAGGCACAGGAAGGTTAAATCAACCGGCCAAGGCACACAGCCAGTTAATGGCAAACCATGAACTGGAATTAAAGGTTCAAAATCTGACAGGACTGTCATTTAGACCAGTACTGGAACAATTATTAAATTCAGTAAGGTCTTAATTTTTTATTAACCAAATGCAAAGTACTCTGTATAACCAAATATGTTGACACCTAGTCTGTTATTTGTTTGTTGTTGTTTCTCATGAGTCAGTTATGATTCATAGCAATCCTGGATAGCAGGGGTGAGAATGTTTTTTCTGCCAAAATTTATACCATCATTCATGGGCCATACAAAATTATCAACTTAAAAAGTAGCCTGCTCTATTTGGTCAAACATTTACTGAACGTATCCCTAATGTGATGACTGGAACTGCGGTTGCCTTGGCAGGGCCAGACCAAATGATTTAGCAAGCCAAGCCATGGTGTTTTCAATAAACTCATATGCATGCAAAAGCTGGACAGTGAATAAGGAAGACTGTAGAAGAATTGATGTTTTTGAGTTATGGTATTGGAGGAAAATATTGACAGTGCCATGGGCTGCCAAAAGAACATACAAATCTGTGCTGGAAGAAGTGCAGCCAGAGTGCTCCTCAGAGGCCAGAATGGCCAAATGTCTCTCATACTTCAGACATATTGTCAGGAGGGACCAGTCGCTGGAGAAGGATATCATGTTTGGTAGGATGGAGGGTCAGAAAAAAAGAGGAAGACCCCCAATGAGATGGATTGGCCAAGTGGCAGCATCAATGGGCTCAAGTGTGGCAACAATAGTGAGGTTGCCAGGACCAGGCAGTGTTTTGTTCCATTGTACATAGGGCCAGTATGAGTCGGTACCAACTCGATGGTACTTAACAATAACAACAAATCAGCACTTTTCTGGATTGCTATTAATCAGAACCAACTCAACGGCACTTAACAACAACTATACAGCCCATGGGCCAGACATTCCCCAGCCCTGCCGTATAGGGTTTCCAAAAGTAAGGACAACCTCTAGTAGTTAGCAGTCTAGTATTTACCCTATAGCACCACACCAGGGCTCAACATTTATTTCTTATGAAATTATGATTTTAGGCATATCCCACTTCCCTTAAATGGATGAAAGATGAAGGTACTGTAACAAATTTAGTGGGAGAAAATAAAAAACGTATTCACACAGAACAATAGATTTTCCTTTACACATTGTTGTGATATTGTGAACATATAGGGGGTTACTCAGAAACGAATCCAATTTTCTTGTCTTTATGCATAAGTGTTTATTCAGACTGGAAGATGGAGCCATAGAAAAATTTCTTTTCTTCTAAACAAATTTAGCTGCAAAATTCAAGTTTTTAGAAGCAATCCCAACATCTAATCATTATGTATAAATTCAGTCTGCTAGAAAAGTACGATAAAATAAAAGGGAAAAGAAAACCATACTCCTTTTTATTTGAGAGAGGCATTGTTTAGGACTTAAAAAAAAAAAAGAGAGAGAGGTCAAAATTAGGAAGTCCATCCAGCAGTCCAGAATCATATTGTGGTTAACAGGGCGTTTACTGCCACCAAGTGGATTGCTAAATCCATTTAACTTGCAGCTCCTGTTTCTTAAATTTCCCCCATATTTCCAGACTTTTACAAAGCATCTGCTTTAAGTTTAAATGACTGTATCATGAATCTTTATATAGAAAAGTCTGAAAATCTTTTCCCAAATTGACTAACTAGTCTTTAATTGCCTAAAAAGAATGTAGCCGGTTTCTATTTAGTATTTGCTAACCCTATACAGGGTCGCTATGGGTCGGAACCGACTCGATGGCACATAACAACAACAACAATTTAGTTTCTGCTAAATTGTTGTCATTCAATAAAGCATACCTGACCCAAACCATAGTATTTTCAATAGACTCATATGCATGTGTAAGTTGGACAGTGAATAAGGAAGACCATAGAAGAATTGATGCTTTTGAGTTATGGTGTTGGATAATATTGAAAGTGCCATGGGCTGCCAAAAGAACCAACAGATCTGTGTTGGGGAAAATGCAGCCAGAGTGCTCCTTAAAGGCCAGGATGGCCAAACTTTGTCTCTCACACTTTGGACATATTGTCAGGAGAGACCAGTTGCTTGAGAAGGATATCTATCATGTTTAGTAAGGTGGAGGGTCAAAGAAAAAAAGACACCCAGAAAGATGGAATGGCAAAGTGGCAGCATCAATGGGCTCAAGCATGGCAATAGTAGTGAGGCTGGCCGAGGATCGTGCAGTGTTTCATTCTGTTGTGCATAAGGTCGCTATGAATTGGTACCGACTTAATGGCACCTAACAACAACAACAAGGAGCTCTTGTAGCGTAGTGGTTGCAAACCGCAAGGTCAGCAGTTCGAAACTACCAGCTGTTCCGTTGGAGACAGATGAGGCTTTAAGCTCCTGTAAAGATTTATAGCCTCGGAAACCCTGTACAAGGTCGCTATGAGTCAGAACCGACTCCACGGCACATAACAACAACAACACAAAAATAAGCAGTTGTCATTAAGACAGAGTCAAGAAATTGAGTCCATGCTAATGCTTTTACTAAACCCCTGGAAAGCAATGTCACCACTGATAACCAAGGAAATTCTATGTAAAACCAGAATATTTGGGGGGAATTTGAACCTTTGAATGATATCTAATTTCTAGCAGATGTTGGTTGCTTATACAAAACATACGATTAAAGTATTTCTTGTCATAAGGTCCTCCAAGCACCTCCCAACCTAACTGTACAACCTTCTGAGGTTCCTAGGGGACACTTTGGAGTCCTGGTATGGTGTTGTAAGATAAACACTGGACTGCTAACCATAAGGTCAGTTGTTCAAATCCACCATCTGCTCCTTGGAAACTCTATATAAGGTTGTTTTGAGTAAGAACTGACTCCACGGCACTTAACAACCCATTCTTGGCATGGGTTGTCAGATTCTCATGACCCACAGTATAAGGCCTTTGCATAGTCAATAAAACACAAGTAAACATCTTTCTGGTATTCTCTGCTTTCAGTCAAGATCCATCTGACATCAGAAATTATATCCCTAGTTCCTTATCCTCTTCTGTAGCCTGCTTGAATTTCTGGCTGTTCCCTCTGGATGTACTGATGCAACTGTTTTAAATTATCAAAGGTTTACTTGCATATGATATTAATGACACAGTTTGATGATTTCTACATTGCACTGGTTCACCTCTCTTTGAAATGGGCACAAATGTGAACTTCTTCCAATCAGTTAGCCAGGTAGCTGTCTTCTAAATTTTTTGTCATAGATGACTAAGTGTCTCCAATGCTGCATCAGTTTATTGAAATATTTCGATTTGTAGTCCATCAATTCCTAGAGCCTTGTTTTTCACCAATATCTTCTGTGAAGCTTGGACTTCTGCCTTCAGTACCATCAGTTCTTGTTACCTCTGGAAATGGTTGAACATTGACCAAGTCTTTTTGGTAAAATGCCTCTGTGTATGCCTTCCATCTTCTTTTGATGCTTTCTACATAATTCAATATTTTGCACATAAAATCCTTCAAGATTGCAAGTCAAGCCTTGAATTCTTCTTCAGCTTGTGAAATGTGTTCTTCCCTTTTGGTTTTCTAACTTCAGGTCTCTTCACATTTCATTATACTACCTAACTTTGTCTTTTTGAGCAACTCTTTGAAATTTGCTATGGAACTCTTTTACTTCTTTATTTCTTCCATTCCCTTTAGCTTCTCTATATACAATCACAAGTTTCAGAATCTCGTCTGACATCCATTTTAATCTTTTCCTTCTTTCTCATTTTCTTAATGATGTTTTGTTTTCTTCTGTATGATGTTCTTGATGTCATCCCACAATTTTTCTGGTCTTCAGTCATTAGTGTCTAATTCATCAAATCTGTTCTTGAAATGATCTCTAAATTCAGGTGGGATACATTCAATTTTTGGCTCTTGTGGACTTATTTTAATTTTCTTCAGCTTCAGCCTGAACTTGCATGTAAGTAATTGATAGTCTGCTCCATAGTCTATCCCTAGCCTTGTTTTGGCTGATGATATTGAGCCTCTCCACTGTCTCTTCCCACAGATGTAGTCCTTTTTGATTCCTGTACACTCCATCAGGTGAAGTCCGTGTGTATAGTGGCATTTTATATTGTTGAAAAAAGTTATCCGCAATAAATGAGTCATTGGTCATGCAAACTTCTATCATGCGATCCCCAGCATCATTTCTTTTATGAAGGCCGTATTTTCCAACTACTGATCTTTCATTTTTCTTTCCAACTTTCACATTCCAATCACCACTAATAATCAATGCATAGTGATTGCCTATTTGATCAATCTCAGCCTGAAGAAGATGGTAGAATCCTTCTACTTCATCATTACTGGCTTTAGTGGTTGGTGCATGAATTTCAGTATTAGTGGTATTAACTGGTCTTCTTTTTTGTTGTTATTGTTAAGTTCCTTCAGTTGGTTCCAACTCATAGCGACCCTATGGTTTCTGAAGAGCGACTGATGAATTGAACCACCAGTCTTGCGATTCAAACCAACCTTTCAGTCCAGTGCATTATCCCACAGCATCACACTAGGATTCCAAGTCTTCCTTGTAGGCATATGGATATTGTCTTATCACAGACAGCATTGTACTTCAAGACAGATCTTGAAATGTTCTTTTTAATGATGAATGTGACACCATTTCTCTTCAACTTGTTGTTCTTGGCATAATAAACGATGTGGCTGTCTGAATCGAAGTGGCAAATACCAGTTCATTACAGCTCACTAGTGCCTAGGATATCGATCTTTATGAGTTCCATTTCATTTTTTACAACTTCCAATTTTCCTAGATTCATACTTCACCCAGTCCATGTTTTGATTACTAATGGATGTTTGCACCTATTCCTCATTTTGAATTGTGCCCCATTAACAAATGACAGTCCCAAAAACTTTGCTCCATTCACGCATTATGGTCAACTATTTTGAGGAGGCAGCTCTTCCCCAGTTGTATTTTGAGTGGAGTCCTGGTGTGGCGCTGTGGGTTAATGCCTCAGACTGCAAAGCCATTTGAACTGCAAAGTCAGTATCTCAAGCTCACCAGAGGCTCCTCAGAAACCCTATACAGGTCTCTATGCGTTGGAATCAACTCAACAGCACTTAACAACAACAACAGCCAACCTGAGGGGCTCATCTTCTAGCTGATAATGTTCTGCTGCTGTCCATAAGTTTTTCAGTGGCTAAATATTCAGAAATAGTCCACCTCTCCTTCTTTATAGTTTGTCTTAGTCTGCAAGTTCTGCTGAAACCTGTCCACCACTGGTGATCCTACTGGTATTTAAAATACTGGTGATATAACTTCCAGCAGCACAGCAGCACACAAACCACCACAGTATGACAAACTGACACACAAGTGGTACAAAGGGTTCCCACTCAACTACTAACCAAAAAGTTGGTGGTTTGAACCCGTTAAAAGGCACCTCGGAAGAAAGCACCTCAGAAGAAAGAGCTGGCAATCTACTTTTCAAAAATCAGCATATTGAAAACCCTGTGTATTGTCATTCTATTCTAAAGCACACAGTTCACCATCAATTTGAATCAACTCAATGGCAACTGGTTTGGTTTTTAGGAGCTGTTTTGAGGGTGGCGTGATACTTAGAAGGTGAGACTTGCAAAATAGTGGGAGATTTTATTCCTATCATAATGTCTATTTGGCTAGCATGAGGCCTAGCTAAAAGTGGACATTCAGAACAGGACTTTTATGAGAGAAAATATTATCTTCCCATTTCTCATTGCCATGCTTCACCAGCCGCTCCTTGGAAACCCTATACAGAGCCGCTAAGGGTTAGAACTGATACGACAGCACTTAACAACAACAGCTACACCCTGACCCACCTCACATCCCAGCTGCCTCATGTCACCTTGACAACCAGAAGTATCTTTTACCAAGGCCAATCAACCAGACACTGTGATCTCTGATCTTGACTCAGATCGTCCTAGGAGAGTGTTCTTTAATCTCTTTTTTAGCTTTTAACATCTTGCTAAATTTAGCCTAGTAACAAGCACTAATTAATCAAGCAAACGCCACATGCTTACTAAGATAGTGTTTTTCCATATGACACAAGACCACCTACATCAAAATTATAGAGGTGCTAATTGAGAATGCTAATTCTAGGGCCTCACCCCAGTCCTGGTGTGTCCCTGCGGATAAGTACTGGACTGCTAACTGCAAGGATCGTGGTTCAAAATTAACTATGTAGGGTTACTCTGAGTCAGAAATTGACTCGCTGGTACTTAACAGCAGCACCTTGTTGTTGTTGTTAGGTGCCACCCAGCCAGCACCAACTCATAGCTACCCTATGCACAGCAGAAGGAAGCACTGCCTGGTTCACCACCAACCTCCCAATCGTTGCTAATCCTGAGCCCGTTGCTACTGCCACAGTACTAATTCATCTCGTTGGGGGTCTTCCTCTTTTTCTCTGACCCTCCACTTTAGCAAACATGATATCCTTCTCCAGGGACCTGTCCCTCCTGATAATATGTCTGAAGTATGAGAGACAAAGTCTGATCATCCTAGCTTCCAAGGAGAATTCTGGTTGTATTTCTTCCAAGACAGATCGGTTTGTTCGTTTGGCAGTCCATGGTACCTTCAGTATTCTCCACCAACACCATAATTCAAATGCACCAATTCTTCTACCGTCCTTAGTTGTTGTTGTCAGGTGCCATCGAGTCGGAACCAATTCACAGCGACCCCATGCACAGCAGAACGAAACAGTGTCCGATTCTGGGCCAACCTCACTGCCGCTGCCACACTTGACGCCATCAATGATGCCACCTGGCCAATCTATCTTGTTAGGGGTCTTCCTCTTTTTCTCTGACCCTCCACCTTACCCAGCATGACATCCTTCTCCAGTGACTGTTTCCTCCGGACAATATGTCCAAAGTATGAGAGACCAAGCTTAGCCATCCTGGCCTCCAAGGAGCACTCTGGCTGCACTTCTTCCAAAACAGATCTATTGGTTCTTTTGACAGTCCATGGCACTTTCAGTATTCGCCTCCAACACCACAACTCAAAGGCATCAATTCTTCTACGATCTTCCTTATTCACTGTCCAGCTTTCGCATCCATATGAGGCTATTGAAAACACCATGGCCTGGGTCAGGCATACCTTAGTCCTCAAGCTGACATCTCGGCTCTTCAATACTTTAAAAAGTTCCTGTGCAGCAGATTTGCCCAATGCAATACGTCATCTGATCTCTTGACTGCTGCTTCGGCGAGTGTTGATAGTTGATCCAAGAAGAGTGAAGTCCTTGACAACTTCAATCTTTTCTCCATTGAGGTCCTTAGGCCTCTCACTGACACCTTTGCTCTTCAACACTTTAAAGAGGTCTTGTGCAACAGATTTGCCTAAGGCAATATGTTATTTGACTTCTTGACTGCTGCTTCCATGAATATTGATGGTTGATCTGAGAAAAATGAAGTCACTTTTCTCCAATTATATAGATGTTGTTTATTGGTTCATTGGTAGGATTTTTGTTTTAATAACATTGAGATGCAACCCATACTGAAGGCTGTGGTCTTTAATCTTCATCAGTATTTTAAATCCTCTTGGCTTTCAGCAAGCAAGGTTGTATCATGTTCATATCACAGGTTGTTAATGAGTCTTCCTCCAATCCTGATGCCACATTTTTCTTCATAGAATACAGCTTCTCAGATTATTTGCTCAGCATATAGATTGAATAAGTATGATGAAAGAATACAACCCTGGTGCACACCTTTCCTAATTTTAAGCGATTCAGTGTTCCCTTGTTCTGTTCAAACAACAGCCTCTTGGTCTATGTAGTGGTTCCTCATGAGCATAGTTAAGTGATCCAGAACACTCAGTCTCTGCAATATTGTACACAGCTTGCCATGATCCACACATTCAAAAGCCTTGGCACAGTCAATAAAGCACAGGTGAACATCTTTCTGGTATTCTTTGCTTTCAGTCAAGATCCATCTGATGTCAGCAATGGTATCCCTCATTTCACATCCTCTTCTGAATCCATATTGAACCTCTGGAAGTTCTCTGTCAATGTATGGTTGCAACCGTTTTTGTATTATCTTTAGCAAGATTTTACTTGCATATGATATCAATCATATTGTCCAGTGATTTCTGCATTCCGTTGGCTCACCTGTCTTTGAAATATGCACAAATATGGATGTCTGCTAGTCAATTGGCCAGGTAGTTGTCTTCCAAATTTAATAACATAGATAAGTAAGTGCCTCCAGTGCTGAATCAGTTTGTTGAAAGATTTTAATTTGTATTCCATCTATTCCCGGTGCCTTGTTCTTTGTCAATGCATTCAATGCACCTTGGATTTCTTCCTTGAGTATTATTGCTCTTGATCAGTATCATTGGGTCTTGAAATGGTTAAACATTAACCTTTTTTTTTTTGTACAGTGACTCTGTGTATTCCTTTCTATCTTGATGCTTTCTGCATCGTTCAGTATTTTGCCCATGGAATCCTTCAATATTGGAAGCCAAGACTTGAATTTTTCCTTCAGTTTCCTCAGCTTGAGAAATGCTGAGTATATTCTTCCCTTTGGGTTTTCTAACTCCAGGTCTTTGCACATTTCATTATAATATTTGACTTTGTCTTCTAGAGCTGACCTTTAAAACTTTCTGTTCAGGTCATATACCTCCTCATTTCTTCCATTTTGCTTTAGCAACTCTATACTGAAGAATAAGTTTCAGAGTCTCTTTTGACATCTATTTGGCCTTTTCACCCTAGGACTAGTGAAATTCTTTGATACTCTATGGTGTTTGATTGTTTTCTTGTTTTTGTTTTTCAATTGATTTTATTTTGAGACTATCTCAAATAAAACTTAATGGAAGCAGTCCAAGAACAGTACAAATATATATTTTTTAACCTTAAAAGATTTGATAGTAAATTGACTGCATGACATGATGCCCTACCCGCCCAGTCCCCGGACATCATGTTCACTAAAGTGGAGGGTGAGAGAAAAAGAGGAAGATCCCCAAAGAGATGAATTGGCACACTGGCAGTAGCAACGGACTCAAGCATAACAATGATTGTGAGGATGGCGCAGGGCTGGGCAGTGTTTCATTCTGTTGTGCATGGGGTCACTGTGAGCTGGAAACAACAACAACATATTATGTATGTGTCACTGGGTTTGCTTCTCTAGAGAACTTCCTGAGTCAATGTCAGTTTTCCCTCTACAGAACATCACCCTACAAAGCCTAGGGTTATAGGGTTTGGTGGCAAGAGCTGCTCTTTGACTGTCTTTGATCATTCATGCAATAGTTCTGCTGAAATCTCAGTGTACCCTAAGATTGTACCCTAAGGTGGGCCTAAGGTTCTACATTTCTAACAAGCTCCCAGGTACTCTGAGATAGAGTTCATGGATGACACTAGGGCAGCAGGGCCTAGAGGAGCAGGTGGATTTATAAGTAGCCAAGTAGAATAAGCAGATACATGTTCTGGGAGGCCCTGGATCATGAGTCAGGAGATGTGTTATGTGACCACAGGCAACTACTAAACATTCCTGAATCCTCAACCACCAACCTTGTGTTTAGCAGTCAATTTCTTACCTAACAGTGCCACCAGTGCTCCTAAAATGCTACTAAGAGGGGAAATTATGGGGAGGGGAAAGGGGAGGGGTATATGAACTCTCTGTACTTTCTGTTAAATTTTTCTGTAAACCTCAAAATGCTGTAAGAAATGTGGTGGTGGTAGTTGGCTGCTACTCTGGCAGTCCCCAACTCATGGTGACCCCATGCAAAATGGGATCAGACCATCCATAGGGTCTGCACTGGCAGATTTTTAGAAATAGATCTCCAGGATTTTCTTCCTGGTCTTAAGTCTGTCAGCTCTGGTGAAAGCTGTGCAGCTTCACAGCAACAGTCAGCCTACCCAGACAGATGGATGGTGCCTAGAAAGTAAGTGGTGGGGGTGGAAGTTATGTGCTGTGGAGTCAGTACAGACTCATGGGGACCCTGTACAGCGTTTCTGAGGCTGTAAATCTTTACGGGAGCAGAGAGCCTCATCGTTCTCCTGCAAAACTGCTGGTAGTTTGGAACTGCTAACCTTGAGGTTAGCAGGCTCATAACAACTACGCTACCAGAGGAGCGGATATCTTAACATCACAAAAGTGCCAAGATACTGTGTGACTATCACCTGGTGACATTTCTGAGTTCCCCAGAGTCCCCACATGTGGCGCTGCAGGTAACAGACACATGGAACACGAGTGTCAGAGCCCCCCTCCCCCCTAACACACCGCCGTCATCAGGACTCACTGCAACATACAGACCTGGTCATCGTCTTTGTGACACAAGAGGTTTTCCGCATAGTTCACATGACTGACTTTGAACCATTCCAGCACATCTACGATTCATTTCAATAGGTCCCTGACCTCATCATTCATGCGTGAGTAGATAATTCCCTGCCCTGAAGCCTGAGCATGACTTCCCTGACCAATAATACAAATCATCATTTTCAAGCACCAGGCCACAGTCAGCACCCTAAGCCTCCAGGAAGGGATCCATGTGTGTGTTCCTCTTGCTGTCGCAGTGCCACCATCACCTGGTACTCCTTGGCCACGGGGCGTGCATGGGGGGCGGTGGGGAGGTGGGGGGGCTCTTCAAGTGTGATACTTTGAGAGCTTTTACCAATCGGGCTGCCAACCTCAAGGTCAGCAGTTTGAAACTACCAGTGGTTCCGTGGGAGAAAGATGAGGCGTTCTGCTCCCATAAAGATTTACAGCCTTGGAAACCCTGTGCAGGGTCACTATGAGTCGGAACCGACTCCACGGTACTTAACAACAACAACAACAACCATTATTTGGGAGTCCTGGTGTGGCACTATGGGTTAATGAGTTGGACTGCAAGGTCGGTTTGAACTGCAAGGTTGGTGGTTCAAGCTCACCAGCTGCTCCTTGGAAACCCTATACAGGGTCGCTATAGGCTGGAACTGACTAGATGGCACTTAACAACAACACCATTATTTGAGTGGGCAAGTCAACCTAAACAATATCTTAGCTTAAGGATTCCAGGGGCATCAAGGAGATCAGTGTTCCTGGAAGTTTAGAGAATAAAAGAAAACATGTCTGAGAGAGTTTGAGTCTGGAGAAATAGGAAGCTACAATGACATTGCACATGATTTTCTTTTATTTATTTATTTATTTTCTGGCTTCCCTTGGCTGCCTCCCACCTCTTCCTCCATTTTCATGACATCCTGACAACTTCTCTGTTTGTGGCTTATGACTCATGTTGCACTTTTCTTTAGTTTATACAATTCTTGTCATTTCCTCTTTTGCTTAAATTGTTACTGTGTTCTGTTTATCACACCCTGCTGGGTGACAAGAAACTCTTGATTAGAAAAGAACCAAATTTGCTGGATAGGTGGTGGGAAGAATGCCAGATTAAATGATTCATTTCAATTGTATGGGAAAGATGAACTAAAGAGCAAATACATCAAATACCCATCTTCATGACAGATGGCTGAGATAACTATTTTGCAAAGAGCATAAAAGAAGAGGTATTTCTGCTTTATTACTTTCCTACTATGTTGTAAATTCCATGATTATTAGAAAAATTATTGGCATAAATCTAAATTCCTCTTGGTCCTCAACCTACTGTTACTGTTCTTCTTAGGGATGCTCAAGTCAGTTCTGACTCATAGTGATCCTGAACAAAGCACAGTCGAGTTCTGTGCCATATTCACAGTGGTCACTGTGTTTGAGCCCACTATTGTAACCCTTGCTGAATCCATCTCATTGAGAGTCTTCCCCTTTCCTGCTGATCCTCTACTTTACTACGCGTGATATCCTTCTCCAGGGAATTGTCCCTTCTAATAATATATCCAACGTATGTAAGACACAGTCATTATCTCCATTCCTGCTTCTAAGGCACATTCTGGCTGTACTTTGTCAAGACAGAGATGTTCTTTCTTCTGGTTGTTGTTGTTGTTGTTAAGTGCCTTTGAGTCAGTTCCAACTAATAGTGACCCCAAATAGGCCTGGTAGATTTGAACCACCAACCTTGCACTTAGCAGTCCAGCACTTATCTTACAGCACCCCACCAAGATTCTTCACATGCATATTGGTGATTGAAAATAGAGTCAGGCATACTTTAATCCCCAAGGTGACATCTTTGCTTCTTTAAGTTTTAAGAAGTCTTTGGCAACAGATTTGCCCAATGCAGATGTAATTTGGGTTCTGTACTGCTGCTTCCATGGGATCAGCATGAGATTGGGGAGCTAAGTAAAATGAAGTTCTTGACAATCTCAATCTCTCCTACGTTTATCATCATATTTCTTATTGGTTCAGTTGTGAGGATTTTTGTTGAGGCTGTTGAGGTATAATCCATACTGAAGGTTGTAACCTTTGATCTTTATTAGTAAGAGCTTCAAGTCCTCTTTGCAAGGAAGATAATATATCTGCATATTTGTTATTGTTGTTAAGTGCCATCGAGTCAGTTCCGACCCATAGTGACCCTGAACAGGGTTTCTGAGGCTGTAAATCTTTACGGGAGCAGAAAACCTCATCTCTCTCCCGTGGAGCAGTGGTAGTTTCGAACTGCTGACCTTGCGGTTCATAACCCGACTCATAACCACTATGCTATGTTAATAAGCCTTTCTCCAATCCTAGTGCCACATTGTTCTTCATGTAATCTAGCCTCTTAGATTATTTACTCAGCATACAGTTTGAATAAATATAGTGAAAGGATTCAACCCTGTTGCACACCTTTCCTGATATTAAGCCATGAAGTATCACTTTGTACTGTTCTGCCTCTTGGCCTATGTACACGTTCCACATGAGCACAAGTCAATGTTCTGGAATTCCCATTCTTTGCAACGTCCATTCTTTGCAATGTTATCTATTATGTATTATGATTCACAAAGTCAAATGACTTTACATAGTCAGTAAAACACAGGTAAACATGTTTCTTGTATTCTCTGCTTTCAGTCAATCACAGCCTTTGTTCCAACTCTTCTTCTGAATCTGGCTTGAATTTCTGGTAGTTACCAGTCAATGTACTACTGCAATCTTTTTTTTTTTTTTTTTTTTAATATGTTTAGCAAAATTTTGCTGGATTTTAACGATTTTGTTCAGTAATTTTGGCACTCAGTTGTATCATCTCTTTTAGAATTAGTACACATATGGATCTTAGGTCAACCTACTTGAGGTGTAGTACTTTAGAAAGCCATCAGACTGTGTGGCAGGTAACTCAGGACTCAATGTGCACACATCCAGCACCAAAGTCGAGACACATGACCTTGATGGAAGGGCACTAGGCAAGTTTCCAGTTGTGACAATCTACAAATTATGACCCTACCATAGAGTCCCTGGGTTTCCAAGGAGCAGTTGGTGGGTTTGAACTGACCTTGTGGTTAGCAGTCCAGTGTTTATCCTATAGCACCATTTTAATCCAGAGGAAGACAATGAAGAACAAATTTTCAAATTCTCATGTAAACAGACTTTCTGGAGTCTTGAAGACTAGATGAACCCCCAAAACTATTGTCCTGAGCTCATCTTTAAACTTTAAACCAAAAATATCCCTCAAAGTCTTCTTAAAAGCAAACAATGTTGTTAAGTGCTGTCAAGTTGATTCTGACCCATAGTGACCCTGTATAGGGTTTCCAAGGAGCAGCTGGTGGGTTTGAACTGCTGACTTTGTGGTTCACAATCCAGTGCTTATCTTACAGGGGCCACACCAATTTAGCTTTACTAACAAAGGGTGTCTACCTGAGCATTGTGTTCTTTTTAACTCAAGCTACATAGGAACAGATTGACAATAGCTACTGGGAAGATTAGATAGGAAACTTAGACGGCAGTGAGTTTATGTTAATGTGAGGGGGACCAATTCAGAAAAAGAGGGTCAATATATGATTAGATTTGAAGAATGTAATCAATGTCATTGAATTGTACATTTTAAAATAACTGAATTGATGTAATTTTTGCTATGTATATCTATTCTCAACAACAACAAAACTAAATTACAGAAGACCAAGCAGGGGAGCAAGCAGATCCTCTAGGAATTAATGACCAGGGGAACATTGGAGCAAACGTGACAATATTCTGTTTGGTTTTGCTTTGTTCTGAGATATATGTATATATATCTGTTCATTGGCCTCTAGCTGTCTGTGCACCTCCATTCTGGTGACTAGAGGGGGTACCTGAGCAAGTGGACACCCCCCCACCCCTACCACTGGAGGGTTTTTCCACCACTCAGATCTTCTCAGCATTTAGAGAGACTTATCTTCTCTCTGTTGAGTGCCTTGGAGTCAGTTCTGGCTCATAGTGACCCTGTACAGGATTTCTGAGGCTGTGAATCTTGGCGGGAGCAGAGGGCCTAGTCTTTCTCCCGCAGAACAGCTGGTGGTTTCGAGCTGCCGGCCTTGGGCTTGGCAGCCCGATTCATAACCACTATGCTATAAAAATGCAGCTAAAAACGGCCATAGCCCTGAAATGTTTATTAATAGGGAGAAGGCCAGAACAGGGGGTGTAGAGAGGGAAAGAATTGAAAAACAAATCAGGTTGAAAATTAAATCCTGAGATACATCATAACAACCAACAGTGGCATCTTAATGTTTATCAGATGACCTTGAAGGCAAGAAGCTGAAAAACATTAAAGTCATACTCATATTAGGCTACAGATTTTTTTTTCTTTCCTTCTTCTCTCTCTCTTCTCCTTTTTCAGTGATTATAGACTACAGTGTATAATCTGGTTTGTTGTTTTGTTTTTGTTTTTTGGGTTTCCCCCTCCCCCTTGCTTTGTGCTTTGTTTTTGTTCCCTCTTTTACCTATAGGGGGCTCTTTCTCTCCCTATACTACCCAAGAATAAAAAGCAAATGTTACCATATAGTTAAGATACAATCACACCCTATATAGTACCACAAACTAGGCAAGAAACAATACCAACTGCCATGCACCAGAGAGGCAGAAAACACTTGTGAAAGTTACTCTGAATTAAGCAATAAGAAGAGTGAAAAGGGAAGCCCACATCCTGATTACATCTATCTGGAGGCAACCAGAGAAAGCATAAAAAATACCAAAACACACACTCAATTAAATATTAAGGCCACAGCTAAATATTGAACAAGCCCAAAAAGCAAAAACAGATGACCATATCAGCACATGTCCAGAAACAAGAAAAAAATGTCTGAGACAAATGACTTAGACGTAGACCTGGACTCCATTCTAGAAGGAGGGCAGGTCTTGGAAATGCCAGAAAAGGAATTCAGAAAAATTATTATAAAATGTTTCAAAGCACTTTACAATGGAGTTAAGAAAAATAAGGAAAAAGTCAGGAAAGTGGTACAGAAACAATCAAATAAGATAGATACAGCATCGGAAACAATTCAAAACCTACAGAAAGAGATTCAAATGATTAATGATAGAATATCAGAAATAGACAATACACTGAAAGGACAAAGGAGATGGAAGGCAGAACTAGTAAACTGGAGTACAAATCTCTCACTACCACTAAGATAGAAGAGTAAGCAGAAAAAAAGATTTAAAAATCAAAAGAAGGTCTAAGATTCATGTTGGACAACATGAAGAGGAATAACTTAAGAATTATTGGCATTCCAGAATAGGAAGAATCACACATGTCCACAGAAGAGATAGTTGAGGAGCTTCTGGAAGAAAATATTTCTAACATCCTGAAAAGTGAAAAGATAAACATTCAAGAAGCTCAATAAACCCCAAAAGAATATCACCAAGACATATCATAATCAAGCTCTCCAAAATAAAAGATAAGTAGACACTCCTGAAAGTAGTAGACAAAAGAGAAGTGTTATATACAAATGCAAGCAAGTCAGATTAAGCTAGGTGCTCTCAGCAGAAACTATGCAAGCAAGAAAGCAATGGGGAGACATGTATAAAACCCTGAAAGAAAAAAATTGCCAACCAAGAATCCTTTATCCAGCAAAGCTATCAATCAAATACAACAGTGTAATCAAAACATTCCAGAATAAACAGAAGCTAAGGGATTTTTTCCAAAGCCAATCCTGCACTACAAAACATCCTAAAGGGAGTTCTGTGGACTGAGAACCAACAAGAACAGATAACAACCAGAGATTGACATACGTGGCAGCAGGAACCAGACAAGGATGCCCTTTGTCACCACTCCTATTCAACATTGTGCTGGATGTCTTAGCAAGAGCTATACGTCAAGACAGGGAAATTAAAGGCATCCAAATTGACAAAGAGGAAGTAAAACTTTCTCTATGTGCAGATGATATGATCCTATATATAGAAAATCCCAAAGACTCAATAAAAAAGCTACTAGACTTCATTGGAAGATTCAGCAAAGTGGCATGATATAAAATCAACATACAAAAATCAGGAGACTGGGATGCTCCTGCTTTGCTGGTGGGATTGCAAAATGGTCCAACCTCTCTGGAAAGCAATATGATGCTTCCTCAAAAGGTTGGAAATAGAAATACCTTGTGATCCAGCAATTCCTCTACTTGGTATTTACGCACAAGAAATACGAGCCATAACACAAGTAGACATATGCACACCAATGTTCATAGCAGCACTATTTATAATAGTAAAATGATGGAGACAGCCTAAGTGCCCATCAACTGAAGAATGGATAAACAAACTGTGATACATACACACAATGGAATATTATGCTACCTTGAAGAACAGCAAGGAAGCTGTAAGCCACCATATAACATGGATGAACCTTGAAGACATTATGTTGAGTGAAATTAGTTAGTCACAAAAGGAGAAATACTGCATAGGATCACTACTTAAAAGACTGAGAAAAAGAACCCATACTAAAGGGGGAGGGGAGAATTCTTTGCTATTTACCAAGAAGTGCGAGGTTGGGTGAGGGGAGGGAGGGGAAGGTGGAGCACAGGGTGTGGAATAGACACAGAATAGTTTGGATGCTCGGGAGGGGGCAATACACAAGAAGGGGGAGGGGAATGGAAGAACAAGGTGGATGGGAAAACAATTAGGCAGGTTTGCATTGGCTAAGTGGGACAGACGTGAAAAATTATGTATGCACAACCTTGGAACAACAGGGCTCTGGGATACAGGGATTGAGACATGGTTGGAATGGGCTAAAGGGGGAAAATAATGTTAAAATGCTTGACTGTCTTTTGAATCTTGGTTTCCCTTGCAGGTTGTTGTTGTTATGTGCCATGGAGTCTGTTTCAACTCACAGCGACCCTGTATAGGGTTTCCCAGGCTATAAATCTGTACAGGAGCAGAAAGCCTCATCTTTCTCCCAAGGAACAGCTGGTAGTTTTGAACTGCTGACCCTGAGGTTAGTAACCCAATTCATAACCACTATAAAATAGACACTTGAGGGGGAGAGAAAGGAATAACCAGAAATACCACCATAGAAAGCCTGTAAGTCCCTCTTCTGCCTATAACTGATTGGAATACCTAAAATGGGGCTACAATGTGCCCAGTGAAGGAGGTTTCCTGCGGAGCTTCTGCATTACATAAGACCATAGGTGGAATCCTGAACTATATCCAGAATCTTTTAAGGTGGGAAATTTTCACTGGAAAGAACAAGCAGACCAGCCTGGAGTGGCTAGAAGAACAAAAAATACTTCTTGAAAGAAAGACCAACAGGAAAAGTAAAAAACAATAACAGCAGTCCTACTGACTACTACAAGAACAAGCAAGTTGTTCACCCAGGAGACATTAAGGCAAGTGGTCAGGACCCCTCAGGGCAAACCCCCTTCCAAGACTAAGACTCAATGGGAATACACACTCTTAATGGTGACCACGTTTGTCACCGATAAGGGGAAGTGAGGGAAAAACAGCAATGAAGCTGCGAGTTAAGTCCTACCACATTCAATAGACTCCTATAAACCTGGCTGAAGACCTAGTTGGCCAGTAGTATGGCAAGACCTGGGGACTCCTGGGCCCAGAATCAGTGACATAGCCACAGAGGACTAGAGCGGAGAGTGAAATGTCCAGCTGATAAGAAGAGAGAGCATATGCACAAGAACACCCACACTTGCAGATAATACCCACTTGACCTGGCTTTAGTGGCTGGATGATCAGAGCTCAACTAGAAGAAGAAAGAAGAGGAAAAATAGAGTAATCTGATACAATTTGATGAACTTGACCTACACCTATAGATGCACTAGTTCAAAAAAGGGAACAAATCTTTACATCAAGTATTCTTCCCACGACAGGGATGGGCAACTTGGACATTGGCTACCTAAAATGGAGGGACTACAGAGGCAAGAAGTGACTGGCTTACAAGTTTTCAAGAGGGAGCCTAGATCCAGAGGGCACAGAGGAAGGTGAAATCCCCACTGAGTAGTATCCAATCTGTCTGGGCGAGGCTGATGAAAGGAGATGGGGATAGCACTCAGGTGGCACTTTTGCAGCAAAAGGAGGGGAGAGATGACTTTGCAGTCTAGGAGTGGAGGTCCCTGGAACCATCAAGGGAGAAGAGTGAAGTGCGGGACTCTACCCAGAGAAACAGTGATGCCAGAGATGGAGGCAGAGACAATGATGTGGAGAGACGGAGCAGCTGGGAACTCTAGACCCAGAGAGGGAGAGGGGCTGGGTGCCTATGACCAGGGGGCAGGCTTGCAGGGTATACCCTTTGGTTGGTTGATGATGCATGGAGGGGATTGTAACCATGGCAATGTAACAATATGCAATAGGATGAATGTAAAGCTAATGTTCTCCCATGTAAACTATCACATAATTCACAATAAAATACTAAAAAAAAAAAAAAAAAACCCACACACCTTAATTACAAGAAATAAATGCCTGTTTCCTTTCTAAGTCATTGCAACCCAAATCTCAAGGAAAGTTTCCAACTGTATTAATTGTTCCAAGAGAGAAAATAACTTTCAAAAGTCCTTAACTTTGATCATAAGATTTTCTTCCTTAAGACAAAAAGCATGCCAGAGTGGATGAGGACAGCGCATAAAAAGGGGGTGTTTTCTAGGTTCAATTCCCCCATTCCCTTGTATCCCTGCCACTCTCATCACAGTCATCACTGAAAATGTTTCTGATCCATGAAGAAGAGATTCACCATGGAATGTTGGCCCTAGTCAATTCACAGGCTGATTTCATGGTGAAGCAGTGACCACCTGGGGATTTTGGTGTATAGCAGACAGTATTACTGTCATGATCATCATATAGGTCAAGTGCATTTTTCGCTAAAGATGTTCTATATGTGCTTTAACCTCTTTGCCTATTGAACTCAACGTCAGTGGACCCTAAAATGGCCAGGACAAGTTCAGAGTTTTGTAACTTGACCAATTAAACAGAAAATGAACTGCTTGAAAATGAGCTTGAAAACTAGACTATTTAGGAATAATATATTATCTTCCCAGAATATAAGAATAAGCTTATTTTCAGTAAGATACATGTCAGACGTTTCTCTTCTTCTGTGGTGGTGGTTGTTAGTTACCACAGAGTCATCTCTGACTTACAGTGCTCATGAAGATGGCACTGGACAGGACATTTCGTTTTGTTATATATCGTGCCATCTTCATGATCACTGGTATGTCTGAATCTGTTCCTGTGATCATTGTGTCAATTAATCTCATTGAGAGTTTTCCCTTCCTTTGTTGGTCCTCCACTTTACCATGCATGATGTTCTCCAACAATACTCCCTTCTAATGTTGTTGGTGGTGTTAGGTGTGGTTGAGTTGATTCTATGCACAGGTTCCTCATGAACAAAATTAAATGTTCTATAATGATCCTATGCACAACAAAACAAAAAGTGCCTGGATCTACACCATCCTCATAAATGTTGTTATGCTTGAGCCCATTGCTGCTGCCACAGTATCAATCCATCTCACTGGAGGTCTCCCTCTTTTTCACTGACCCTCTACTTTATTGAGTATGATGTCCTTCATCAGGGACTGATCCCTTCTTGTAACATGAGAAATAAAGTCTCTACATCCTTGCCTCCAAGAAACATTCTGTCTGTACTTCTTCCAACACACATTTGTTTGTCCTTTTGCAAGTCCATGGTACTTACAGTATTCTTCTCCAGCAACATGACTCAAATGTATCAATTATTCTACGATCTTCCTTATTCATTGTCTAACTTTCACATGCATATAGGGTGACTGAAAATACCAAGGCTTGGGTCAGGCTCACCTTAGTCCTCAAACTGATATCTTTGCTCTGGAACATTTTACAGAGATCTCGTGCAGAAGATGTGCCCAGTGCAATATGTTGTTTGATTTCTTTGCTGTTGTTTCCATGAGTGTTGATTTTGGATCCAAGCAAAATGAAGTCTTTGACAACTTCAATCTTTTCTCCATTTGACATAATATTATTTTTTTGATCCAGTTGTGAGGATTTTTGTTTTCTTTTCATTAAGGTACAATCTATACTGAAGGCTGTAGTTTTTTACCTTCATCAGTAAGTAGTTTAAGTCCTCTTCACTTTCAGTGGGCAAGGTTATATCATCTACATATCGCAGGTTGTTAAGAAGTCTTCCTCCAATCCTGATGCCATGTTTTCCTTCATATAATCTAGCTTCTCAGTTTATTTGCTCAGCATACAGATTGAACAAGTATGTGGTAGAATATAACCCTGGTACACACCTTTCCTGATTCAGTATTCCCTTGTTCTGTTTGAACGACTGCCTCTTGGTCTATATACAGGTTCCTCATGAACAAAATTAAATGTTCTAGAATACCCATTTTTCACAATGTTATCCATAGCTTGTCATGGCCCACATAGTGAAAAGCCATTGCATAGTCAATAAGGGACAAGTAGATATCTTTCTGGTATTCAAAAGTAAGTGAATTTAAGTCTTAGATAATATGCTGTTATCCATAAGATTTCCATTTGCTAATATTTGGCAGTCTATGTCTGGGCCTCTCTTCTTACTCTGTCTTATTTTGTAATGGTTACCCTTTGTGTCTTTATATTAGCGTCTTAGTCACTCATTGACATTTAAAGTCATGAGAGAAAGGTAAAAAAAGCCAGTTACTGGGGACACTGTCCATTCAACCAGAATTCTGAGGCCACCCTCAAGGCTGAAGAGGTTAAGGGGGAGATTTGTTGTTATTTTGTTAAGTGTTGTCGAGTCTGTTCTGACCTATAGTGACTCTGTATAGGGTTTCCAAAGAGCGCTGGTGAGCTTGAATCGCCGACCTTGTAGTTCAAACCAATTTTACAGTCCAGCATATTGACCCACAGCACCACACCAGGACTCATTTGGGATCTCTTTTTAACTTTTTGGACCTTGAAATTGAAATCCAGTTCAGAAATCCAGAAATTAGAACAAAATTTTTTTAGGTGAGAAAAAGTAATATCTTTGCCATTGTAGAGCAGAAAGAAAGTGAGGAAAAGTAAAATTAAAGTCAGCAGTTGTACTTGGAAAAGTGTTTACTGTTACATTTTGTTTCCGAGAGTTACAATGTGAGGTAATTGATTTTAATGTATTTTCTCAGGAAAAAACACTAGTTACTCTCATGAGATTCATCAAAAAGATGTTTTGGAGATCTAAGGTATGCCTGGATTTTAAAGCGTATCTTTCTGTTACACCTACTGCTGTATAATGAAAGGTAACAGGTGTAGTAGTAAGGATGACATTTGGATCATGTCAGTACTTGAGACAAATTTCTAACACATTTTTATTCATAAACTAAAGGTGTTACAGCTGAGAAATTGTTAACTTAATGGTCGACCTACACTCCTTTTTTATTTTTCTGGTTGAATACTCAGGAGTAAGTTGGCATAAAGTTAATTTTTTTAATTATCCATACTTAGAGCATCTTATAGAAAATCTTACTGTGTGGTTTATGCTGGATCATTTGCTCTTAGCTGATCTTCAACCTGTACTATGAGAGTATTTTATATCATAAGACTATTTTATCATGGTTGAAAATCAATAGTTTTATCTCGTTCATTCAATTTTCCCAGCTATAAAGTAAAGGAAAATCTGGCAGATGATCTTTGTTGTAAAATATTGGAAATTCCAAAGTCGAAAGAGTAGGAATCCTTATAAGTGTATTTGACTTGTAGATATGAATTGGGGTGGGTCGATGTGAGAGCTGTACTCCACCCCATGAAGCATGATTTTCTTTTGAGAAAAAATTAAAGTTGACCTTTCCAGATCACCTGGTTTCACAATGACTCGGGTTGTAGGTGTGAGAAAGTGGTAGCATACTGGCCCCATCTGTCCCATCACAGGATGATGTAAAACTACGAGGGCACAGTTCTGTCAAGACGATTGCCAAGCACCTGGCTTCAATCAGAACTAATAAAAGTGCCTTGCTTTAATGTTAAAAAAGCTTCTCTTTAATGGGCTCAAATCCTCCCCCACAAAAATGAACTAACGAACAGAGAAGCCCTGAGGATTTGGTTAAAAACAACTATGAACGCTAATAGCTGGCTGTGATCCTTGTTGGACTGTAAAAACAAAGGAATTAGCAGCAGGGACTTGCTCTCAGTTTGATGTGCTAGTGTCTACACAAATGAATCTAATTAGCAGTGAAGGCGATTAAGTGTCAAGTGTTTGTTCAGTCTGAGCAAACGCCCTTAAAGATGGGTAGTTTACTTGAGAGAAACAAGGTGAATTGGTTAGAAAGAAAACTAACTTGTTTTTTGTTCTTGTTCATTCAATAACAAGTTAGGGACACCTTGTGCAATGCATGGCCTAGGCAAAGAGTCACACATTCAAATGCCTACAGGCAGGTCCTTAAAGTGAAATGAAGAGCATATGCTTCATTCATAGTAGAGTCAGCTTCTGTTGATTTAATTCTTACAAGATGATAAGTCCGGAGGCTTCTCATTTTTTTCAAGACAAGCCAAATATGCTAGAAATATATATATTTATATATATATATATATATAACTAATTTTTAAATGTTCATTTATTCTATGGATCTCTAGTCTGCATCCTGTGTATGTCCTTTGCCTGGGTAGTGTGGGGGTGTGATTCTGCTTCCATGGAGAGACAGAACACCAATCCCTGTCATACACACTAGTAAGCAGAAATGCCTAGAGTGCTTCAAGGTGCAAAAGAACTGTAGTGGAGTTTCCAGGAAATGATCCACAGACACTACTCTGGGTGTGAGCCCTGAAGCCATGGCACAGAAATAAAATTCCCTGGGCTTGACGGGAAGCTCACACTTTGACAGTCACATTGCCTCTTTGGGATGATTTCACTAGGTCTTCAAGCTGATTAGCTCAGTAAACTCTGCCCAGTCTATTCATCCTGTCTCTAAGGAAAACTCTGCAGGGTGTAGGGAGTGCACTTATGAGTTAGTAACTATCAGTCTGCTCTTAGTACCGTTTATGTTGTTGTTGTTGTTGTTGTTGTTGTTAAGTGCCATTGAGTCAGTTCTGGCCCATAGCAACCCTGTGTAGGGTTTCTAAGGAGCAGCTGGTGAGCTTGAACTGCCGACCCGGTGGTTCAAACTGACCTTGCAGTCCAGTGCATTAACCCACAGGCCACCCCAGGACTTCCACTTATACACACTCATAAATCCATGATCTTGACTTCTAATTCATCTCATCAGTAATACAGAACCTGCACTTAAATGTAGTCACACGTGCATGGCAGACACAAATGTTCCACAGATGATACAAACCTACACTATCATTCTCTGTTTCCTTATTCAATAAGCTTTATGTTGTGGTTGTTAAGTGCCATCAAGTTAGTTCCAACTCACAGCGACCCTGCCTAGGGTTTCTGAGGAGATGCTGATGTGTTTGAACCGCCAAGCTGTGGTCCAGAGCTTTATCCTACAGCACCACATTTAGAAGAACTTTTATAATAGATGGAGTGCTTTTGTATGGCAGGTGCCATAAACTTAATATATATATACTTACCACATCATATTTAATGTATAATTTATTGAGCAGGAATTCTATTTTTTTTATGATCTGAGCAGAGCTCCATATATTTTTGGCATGTAATGAATGCTTATAAATAATGAAAAGAAAGATGTTGAGTTTAATGCAAAAACATTATTTCCATTTTTTTTTGTACTAATAGATTATTTGCCTGCAGTGAAATTCACTTTTAATTATTTTTTTCAATATGATATGTTCAAAGGGCTTTTTATTTTCTGATACATTTAAAGGTCCACTCTTTTCTAGAATATACTCTACATGGTGAATTAATTTAATACTAACAGTCTAAAAACTCTGCTTTTATTCTTGCATGTAAAATCTTAAGGTAGTCTTCCCTGCTGATCTATAAGCAACCCAATACAAATTAGGAGCTATACACAGTTGTTGTTGTTGTTAAGTGCTGTCTATAAACAGTAAGAAATTAAAAGTCAAAATGGATCTCAAGAGAATGATTAGTCTCCTCTCTTTTGCTTTGACAACAGTCATCATATCTCCAAAGCAACTCACTATCCATTCTATTTAGTCTGCCAACAGTATATAGTCTCTTTGCCTTTGTGTTTTCCTGTTTATGAAATTCCTCTAATCCCTTTCCTGCCACCTGCAGGTATATAGATTTGTCTGTGGGGTGCCTCTTGTTTTCTGCCAAACTTACATTCTAAGTCACCACAGCAGAAAAGATCATTGGACAGAGAATAATTATTTCATTAGGGAAGTGTATAACCAAGCTTAGTCATCTACGTGTAATCTAACCAGCAAGCTACTTAAGAGAAAGTTCTGTAGACTAGATAGGCCTGGTTCTGCTTCTCACCCTTACCCTCTCTTGCCCTGGGAACTTCATCAGGTGACTTAATATTATCCTTCATGCTTTAGTTTATGTGTCTCTAAAATGGTGATCTGTGTTTATATCTTTTACATCCCAAAGGAGTTTTAGGCAGCTAAGAGTTTTTTAAATACTTGGAATCCTGGTGTGGCGCACCATGACGTGCCGCTCCTCAGAAACCCTATACAGGGTCATTATGAGTCAGAACTAACTTGATGGCACTTAACAACAACAAATCTCAATGTCATATTAACGAGGATATTGACCCATAAAAAGCTTTAGTAAAATATATCAAAAAGCAAAAGAGATTATCGTATATTTTGCTATACATAAAAATTACTGGCATTATTATAGTTTTGTTATCATTCTTTGAGGATAGAAGTACATAATTAAATGGACGAAAGCTAGGCATTGACAAAAAAATTTTTTTATTTAAGCAAAGTAATTTACAATTGAATAATTGATAGTAATTATAAGGATGAATGATATAAGTCAAAGAAGAGATTGAGGAGCTCAAGTGTTTTATAAATAAATATTTTGCTGTTACCAACCTGTAAGTAGTTATAAGGGACTCAGAGAAAAGTGACCATGTTCTAACCTTAACCCAAGTTTAAGCTGAACCCAAGTTTTTCGATGGCTATGGTGAACCTAGGGATACTCTACAAGTCATTGGGAGATAACAGCATGGCTGAAGAATGGTACAAATGATAAAATTTATTTTCTTCATTTTGCTAGTTGCTCAGAGGTCTCAACATTATTCACCAACTTTTCAGCTAATTGGGAGTGATAGGCTCTTAGAACATTTGTCAATTTCATCAGTTTGGATGGCACTTATTTGCTTTCTCAAAGAGAATAATAAATCATTGTAAATGCAAAGCTAATTAATGGTTGATTGGAACATGGTGTTAATGAAGCCAAGGTTAGAATTAATTCCCATACAGGGATTAGTAACTTTTCACAATGGGAGTAGATAAAAGGCTGTGCAGAGGATAGAACAAGCCTATCCCCATTGATGGGAACTTTGGGCTCTGGCCCCATATTAGAGGATCAGTAAAGGGAGGCATCGTTCTGTACAGAGGGAGGCCACATGACCTTTTATTTTTAAACTTTTTTCTTGAATAATCTTTTTCATGAAATTCTCAGAGACCATGTTGGCAAAGAGATTCAATTCCTGGACCATAGCCCTTAAATCTAAATTTAGACCTTTTGGAAATGTACCTTTTTTAAAAAATCAAAGTGATGCTCTGTTCTAGAAACTCAGTACACTGCAGGTGGCATGCCAAGGGAGTACCATATTACCTATTATAACATTGGCGGTGTGAGGAGGCTTTGCCAGGAAGCTACAGCCCTTCAGTCTTCTTAAAGGGAACTCCATCTGGCACTAGAGAGTAGAAGACTACCAAAAATAAAAAAGGAATGGGAAAATGAATATGGCACGTAACAGAAGGAGGCTTTAATAACCTTCCAAATATAACCAGATTATCTGTAGTATAAATGTTAATGTAGTGCCAGTGCCAAGTTCAGTTATCAAAGTCACAGGCAGGCACAAGCACATACAAACACAAAAAATCATTTTTTTACTCATAATAAAAGCTCTTAAAATAAGTTTGCTCTTCTCATTAGAAATGCAATCAATGAAACTTTTCTTACAAACACTTATAAACATCAGAAATTATTCAGCACTGTGACTCAGGGTCATGATTTAATATAATCAACTTTTTATTAAAAAGCACAAGTAATTTCTTTTAGTTTGTTTGGCCAGCCTCACTAGACACACACTGTGGTGCATACAGCTTAGCTGCGCATCCCTAAATAGATACTGGACATTTTTGTCAGGGGTGTTTTCTGAATGCCTTTATTCAAGGTGCTTTATTTGAGAAGGTATAACAAAAAATCTTTAAAGTCAAGGTCCATGTGGTTTTGCAGACTCAGGTTTTGTGTGTGATGGATCAGATAAAAGCAGCTGAAAAGATGACCAATCACACTGAGTCAAAGGAGACCAGATGTCTGGAATGCTATAACCTTTTGTCAGCAATGTATAATAAGCAGGAACCCTATCATAAGAAAGCCATTCTTTGGCGTTGTGTTGAAACTCAAAAGCAGAAAACAATGTGAGCATAAGTGACTCAGATTTGCACATTAAAAAGATGGAACAATCTTGACAATTGTCAATTGGCATATGATCCTGACCTAGAGAAGCTTCTCTTGGATACTCTGTTGTTGTTGTTGTGTGCCATGGAGTCTCTATTAACCTTCAATTTCCCCTTTAGCTCACTTTTGACGTAAAGATTTTATGTGGTATTATCTCATCTTGTTTTTTTCTCTGTAATAACACTAACATTTGGGCACAATGTAGTTTCTCATCATTATGCTAATACATATAGTCTTATGAACAATCCTGTGAAACAGGTGAACACCGTATATTTTGGCAGTCATGGTGGTGTGCCATGGAGTTGGTTCTGACTCATAGCGACCCTGTACAGGGTTTCTAAAGCTGTAAATCTTTATGGGAGCAGAAAGCCTCATCTTTCTCCCATGGAATGGCTGGTAGTTTCGAGCTGCTGACCTTGAGATTAGCAGCCCGACTCGTAACCACTATGCTACCAGAGCTCTTTGAACACCCAATATAGGTGTCATTATTTACCTTCACTGAAAAAGCCATGAAGTTAGTAAATAAATATGTGTTATGTCTGTTAGGTTCCAGACACTCTGTGTTGTTGTGTTGTTGTTAATAGCCATCAAATTGGTTCTGACTCATAGTGACTCATATAGGGTTTTCAAGGAGCAGCTGGTGGGTTTGAAAGCCAAACTTGTGGTTAACAGTCCAGTGTTTTTCTTAAAATGCCACCCGAGAGTCCAGACACTCAGTAGTTTCCAGAAATTGAAAGATGAAGCTTATATTCTAAAGGACAAGACAGATATTAAACAAACAATCACAAAATATATGTAAAATTATAGTTGTGCTGAATGATGCCAAGAAGAGTTACAAGATTCCTAAAGATCCTATAATCAGGGTATCTGACAAGTTTTGAGGCCAGTTTTCCCTGTGGAGTGGGTTGAAGGCAAGAGTTGAATGACAAATATATTTATTAGGCAAAAGGAAGAAGCAGAAGAGCATTCCAGGCTCATGCAAAGGTCCTGTGGCAGCATGAATGACCTGCCTAACCAGGGGCAGAAGCATAGTGTGAGATGTGGTTGTAGAGGCTGGTGGAGACTGGAACCCCTGCCCCAGGTCAGGTCAACGGTTTTGTTCTTTATCCTGAGAGAAGCTTTCATGTGCATTGAAGGGATCTCTGGTTGCAGTGTGGAGAGTGGGTTCTGGGGGCAGACTTAGTACCACAAACCTGAGAGGAGGCTGTTGTATTAGTCCAGACTACAACATCTTGAAATCTTTCAACTGTATCAAATGAGCTCCCTGTAATCAGAGACGTATTATTGCTACTAGCTTATAGATGGAAATTTTGAGTAGTGGGAGGTAATGTTTGTCAGGTCCATATTATTTGTCAGCAAGGAAGTCAGAAATGGATTGTGAGTGTTTTGATTCTTATCCTACTGTATTATGTCACATAATACATAAGGAAGAGAAGTATAATTTTCATCACTAAGGGAGCTTTCCTTTCAACTGCTTTCATTTTATCTTACTTTCCAAATTCTACAGGAATTTGATGTTTATAGGCAATGCCCTTTAGCTAAAATCAAAGGACTCTGAAGTCCATATATGAACTTATTTTCAACAAACAGGAAACCAACTAAAAACTTTCTTGAGAAGAATTTTCTCAGCAAAGCTTTTGAGGTATAACACTTATTAGAGTCAAGGAATTAGGGTTATGGATTCATATTCATATTCTCTCAATCTTAAAGCATATCAAATAAAATCTAAGATCATTGGCATGTTTGTCTAATAAATCTTTTGATTGACAATTTGTTTTCATTTTATTTTTTATAATGAAGCCTAAAATATTATTATGATTAATAATTATTAATCATAGGACTGTTTTTGGCTTTTTTTTTTTCCTATCTTTCTTTCTTTCTTTTCCCTTTAGTCAGGAAACTAATGCCTGAATATGCTTTGGGAATTTCTAGCCCTGAGCCTACACAGGTCCTTGGAAGAGTTGACCTCACTCTACCCTGATTATCACACTCTGACTTTGCTCCCTCTGAGCTCTTCAAACATGCTCTGTACCAGTCATCTGAAAGTCACCTTTGCATACACTGCCCTGTAAGTCTCTCCAGAAGTATCTTCTGTTTCTTACTGGATTGGAAGTTTGTTGAGAAAGGAAAAAAAAAAACCTTACTCTTTAGTGTGTAAAGTACAGCATCTCTTATCCAATAAATATTTAATATCCGTTGACGTTGTCATTGGATCCTGTCAAGTCAACTTCATAGCAACCCCATGTGAGAGAGTAGAAATGCCCTATAGGATTTCTAGGCTGTAATCTTTAAGGGGACACATTACCACAGTTTTAGCATCTCTATGCTGGAGAGCAATTTCAGTGTCTCTTCTGACATCCGTTTTGATGTTTTCCTTCTTTGATCTTGTTTTCTTAATGATTTTTTTGCTTGCTTTCTGTATGATGTTCTTGATGTCATCCCACAACTTTTCTGGTAGTCAGTCTTTGGTGTCTAATTATTAAATCTGTTTTTCAGATCATCTTTAAATTCAGGTGGGATATATTCAAGGCGATATTTTGGCTCTCATGGACTTGTTTTCATTTTCTTCACCTTCAGTTTGAATTTGCATATGAGCAATTGATGTTCAGTTCCATAATCTGACCCTGGCCTTGTTTTGGCTGATGATATGGAGCTTTTCCACTGTCTCTTTCCACAAATGTAGTCAATTTGATATCTGTGTATCCCATCTAGTAAGGTCCATGTTTATAGTCACTTTTTATGTTGTTTAAAAAAAGGTATTTGAAATGAGCAAATCGTTGGTTTTGCAGAATTCTATCAAATGATTTCCAGCATCATCTCTATCACCAAGGCTATATTTTCCAACTACCAGTCATTTCTTTCTCTCTGTTTCCAACCTTTGCATTCCATTCGCCAGTGATTATCAATATATCTTGATTGCATATGTGATCAATTTCAGATTGAAGAAGTTGGTAGAATTCTTCTATTTCATACTCACTAGCTTTAGTGGTTGGTATGTAAATTTGAATAATAGTGGTATTAATTGGTCTTCCCTGTTGTTGTTGTTATGTGCCATGGAGTCGGTTCCGACTCATAGTGACCCTGTATAGGGTTTCCGAGGCTGTAAATCTTTATGGAAGCAGAAAGCCTCATCTTTCTCCGACGGAACAGCTGGTAATTTCGAACTGCTGACCTTGCGGTTCACAGCAAGATTCATAACCACTTCGCTACCAGAGTTCTTTGGTCTTCCCTGTAGGTGTATGTATATTATCCTATCACAGACAACATTGTACCTCATGACTGATCTGGATATGTTCTTTTTGATGATGAATGTGACGCCATTTCTCTTCAACTTGTCATTCCCAGCAGAGTAAGCCATGTGATTGTCAGATTCAAAATTGCTAATACTTGTCCATTTCAGCTCACTAAGGCCTAGGATATCAATGTATATGTGTTCCATTTCATTTTTTACAATTTTCAATTTTCCTAGATTCATACTTCGTACATTCGATGTTCTGATTATTGATGGATGTTTACAACTGTTTCTCTTCATTTCTCTTCAGAAGACAAAGTCAAATACTATAATGAAATGTGCAAAGATCTGGAGTTAGAAAACCAAAAGGGAAGAACACGCTCAGCATTTCTCAAGCTGAGGGAACTGAAGAAAAATTCAAGTCATGGCTTTCATTATTGAAGGATTCTCTGGGCAAATTATTGAATGATACAGAAAGCATCAAACCAAGATGGAAGGAATAGAGTCACTGTACCAAAAGGAAATGGTCAATGTTCAACCATTTCAAGAGGTAGCATATGGTCAAGAGCCAATGATACTGAAGGAAGAAGTTCAAGGTGCATTGAAGGAATTGGCAAAGAACAAGGCACCAAGAATTGATGGAATAAAAATTGAAATCTTTCAAGAAAGTGAGGCGACACAGGAGGCACTCACTCATCTCTGCCAAGAAATTTGGAAGACAATTATCTGGCCAATTGATTGGAAGAGATCCATATTTGTGCCCATTCCAAAGACATGTGACCCAATGGAATGCGGAAACCATCAGATAATATCTTTGACATCTTATGCAAGTAAAGTTTTACTAAAAGTAATACAGAAACAGCTGTAAGCATACATTGACAGAGAACTTCCAGAGCTTCAAGCTGGATTCAAAAGAGGATGTGGAACGAGAGATATCATTGCTGATGTCAGATGGATCTTGGCTGAAAGCAGAGAATACCAGAAAGATGTTTACTTGTGCTTTATTGACTATGCAAAGGTTTTCACTTGTGTGGATCATGACAAGCTATGGACAGCATTGCAAAGTATGAGTAATCTGGAACACTTAATTGTGCTCATGAGGAACCTGTACATAAACCAAGAGGCAGTTGTTCAAACAGAACATGGAAATACTGAATGGTTTAAAATTAGGAAAGGTATGCAGCAGGGTTGTATTCTTTCACCATACTTTTTAAACCTGTATGCTGAGCAAATAATCTGAGAATCTGGGTTATATGAAGTAAAACGTGGCATCAAGATTGGAGGAAGACTCAGTAACAATATACAATATGCAGATATTATACAACCTGGCTTGCTAAAGTGAAGAGGACTTAAAATATTTACTGATGAAGATCAAAGACCACAGCCTTTGGTATTGCATCTCAATGTAAACAAAATTACATTCGGATTGCATCTCAATGTAAACAAAAATCCTCACCACTGGACCAATATCAACATTCTTAACAATGGAGAAATGATTGAAGTTGTCCAAGACTTCATTTTTCTTGGATCAATTATCAACACTCATGGAAGCAGCAGTCAAGAAATCAGTGTATTGCATTAGGCAAATCTGCTACACAAGACCTCTGTAAAGTGTTGAAGAGCAAAGATGTCAGCTTGAGGACTAAGGTGCGACTGACCCAAGCCATAGTATTTTCAATAACCTCATATGCATGCGAAAGCTGGACAGTGAATAAGGAAGATAGTAGAAGAATTGATGCCGTTTTGGAAGAGAATATTGAAAGTACCATGGGCTACCAAAAGAACCAACAGATCCGTGTTGGAAGAAGTGCAGCCAGAGTACTCCTTGGAGGCCAAGATGGACAGACTTCGTCTCTCATACTTTGGACATACTGTCAGGAGGGACCAGTCACTGGAGAAGGATATCATGTTTGGTAAGGTGGAGGGTCAGAGAAAAAGAGGAAGACCCCCAGGGAGATGGATTGGCAAAGTGGCAACATCAATGGGCTCAAGTGTGACAACAATTGTGAGGTTGGCCCAAGACCGGGCTGTGTTTCATTCTGTTGTGCAAAGGGACGCTATGAGTCAGTACCAACTCGATGGCACTTAACAACATCTCCCACTGATTGGCTGAGTGGTTTTACACTACCAACAGCCAAACATTTAATGGATACACCACAGCAAATAAAGGTGCATAGTGTTCCTGTTGATAAAACAGAGAAATGTTGCAGAAATACCATGTTTTCCTTTTATTTGGCAAAGCCATTGTTTGGAATCTGTGAAGTCTCAAGTCACATCAACTATATTTTGAACCAAACTAATTCCATGTGATATAATGACATCTGAAAATGAACAAGTGAGTGGCTTTTAAAATATATCAGGACTCACAATTTCTGCTATTTGCAACATTTAAAAAGCAAAACTGAAATATTATTGGGAAGCAAGTGCAAAGACATTAGGAAAAAGAAATTTGAACTCAAACCCTCAACACAGACAACCATGCATGCCAAACTTGAGATGAAAATTATCTGTATACGCTCCTATCTGATAAAAATTTTCAATATCAGCCTTCTTAG
>NW_006408817.1:214144-247278 GCF_000296735.1 Chrysochloris asiatica
ATATATTTATTGTTATTATTAAGTGCCTTATAGTCAATTCTGACTCATAGCAACCCTGTATATGAGGCTGTAAATCTTTGCATATGCAGAAAGCCTCATTTTCCTCCCTCAGAAATGCTGGTGGGCTTGAACCACAGACCTTGTGGTTCACAACCAAGTGCTCATCCTAGAGATCCACTATACTTCCTATATGTGTATAGATGTATTATTAAAATTATAAAAACATAGTTCTAAAAAATAAAGGTATTTGTGGATTAACTTCTCAATAAATCAAAAGATGAGTATATACAATGTATGTATACATAAGAAGGGGCTTCAAAATGTTCATGGAAAAATTCCATTTTTTACCATTATCTTTTCAATCCATTTTACCAAAAATGTTTTGAAGATGCTGTGTATAGAATAGAACATTGAACAAGTAATAATAGCTAAAATATGTTGAATACTTATCTGTGACACACACTTTTCTAAGAAGTTATGCATATTAACTCATTTAATCTTCACAAGAGCACTATAAAATAGATACTACTAGTATCATCAAAAACAAGGGTAACTCTCAATAAAATTGATTGATGTGATTGCCACAATGAGTCCAAGAAAACCAACTACCATGAAATCATGAACATAGAACGTGACCTGATACCATTTCTTTCTGTTTATACCTAACATTGCCATGCATCTGACCCAAATCAACAGCAACAATGACAATTATTAACTCCATGGAAACATTAAGTAACCTGCCCAAGGTCACACAGCTGAGAGACAGAATTTGGTCTCAAATTTCTAAATACTAACACTATGCTCTTTGCTGATTAAATATTAATTCTGAATGAAGTCATGGTGTGGTACAGAAGGCTAAGCACTGGACTGCTAATCGCAAGGTCAGTGGTTCAAACCCACCAGCCCCTCTTCAGAAACTGCATGTAGGGTCGCTCTAAGTCAGAACCAACTCCATCACACTTAACAACGACAGTTTATTGTCACAGTTTAACAATATATTTCTCACAATTTGGTTTTTCTTTTTATGAAGCTAAAATGATGGAGGAATAGATCAAATACTGGTGTTTCTTTCTTGTTTGCAAATGTTTTATCAATGAACAAACTGTGTGTAAATTTTATTTCAGTGCTGTAGAGATTGAATACTTACAAATGCAAAACACAATGTTGAAACAGTAAAATATATGTATTAGTATTTATAAGTACTCATAGTTGGAGTCCTGGTATGGCACAGTAGGATAATCATGGGACCACCAGGTCAGTTTGAACCTCAAGATTAGCAGTTCAAAACTCACCAGGCACTTCTTGGACACACTATGAGTTGGAACTGACTCAACAGCACTTAACAATAACAACTGAAGACACCATCACTATCCTCTGGCTTTATTATGCTGAGTTAATATATTTATGGTGATTACTTTCTTAAAATTGAAAAATCAGTGGTCATTCCTTTATTCTAAAAACAAACATTTTTTTTTTAATTCCCTACAAATAATATTGTTGCTAAGTGCAGTGGAGTCTGTTACAACTCATAGCAACCTTGTATAGGATTTCCTCGGCTTTCAATCATCCATCAAGGGAGCAGAAAGCCTCATCCTTCTCCCACAGAGAGGCTGGCAGGCTCAAACTGTGGGCCTTGTGGTTCACAATCCAGTGCTTACTGTATGCAGCCCCCCTGTTCCCCTTACACATGATAGTCAATAGGATATTGGGTTTTCAGTTTTTAAAAAAAATTGACCCAGAGTGGATGATTTGCTGATCAGAACTCCACTAGAGGAAGATTAAAAAGTTTGATACAGGAAGCAAATGTTAATTGCTACAGTTTGATGAATTTGACCTTTGCTTATGGATGCAGTTGCTCAAAATACCAACTGAGAGGAAAGGAGTCTTTACTTCAAGGATCAAACCTATCCCAAACATAGGTTTGATAGAAATCGGCAACTTAGATAGACACTGGCTGCCTAAAATGGGGCAAAGTGGCTCCTAAAAAGTTTTCAAAAGTGAGTTTAATTTCATTCAGAACAAGAGGAGTAGGGTAGAATTGTTTTCATCTTATCTAGATGAAAGAGTCTGGTGAAAGGAAATGGGGACAAGATTATTTTGATTCTATAGTTAGTAATTGTTATCATGACTAATTGCGATTGTCACAACTGTAAAGGTAGAAGATATATAATAAAAAGAGTGGAGTAGTTAATCTTGCATTCCAGGAACAGAGGACATGAAGGACCATCAAGAGGGAAGAGCAAGAAACTCACTCATTTAGCAAAGGTCATTTTATAGCCTGAAAGCAGTAGAATATAAGGGGCTATCCCCAAACATGGGGAGTGTTGTAGCTTAAGCACTGGACTGTTAACCACAGGTTGGCAGTTTGAGTCCACCAGCTGCTCTCTGGTAGAAAGATGAGGCTTTCTGCTTCCGTACAATGTACAACCTTGGAAATCCTATACTGGGGCGCTTTGAGTTTAGAATTGACTTGACAGTACTTAACAACAACATCCTCAAATATGACAGTTTTAATATCTGTGCCACAACTACAAAAATTGTTTCTTAGGTCTCAAATGAGAGCTCCTTGTATAACATTATGACAGGTGGTACAATCAGTACTCTACATTTGCCAGTGTCTTTCCTTCCTAACTATCTGTCACCAAGAACCATATTGTGCACCCTGCCTATCCTTAAAGCTGGTTGTTGTTGTTGTTGTTGTTGTTATGCACCATGGAGTCGGTTCCAACTCATACCGACCCTGTACAGGGTTTCCAAGGCTGTAAATCTCTGTTGTTGTTGTTGTTAAGTGCCGTCAAGTCAGTTCCGACCCATAGCGACCCTATGTAGGGTTTCCAAGGAGCAGCTGGTGAGCTTGAACTACCGACCTTGCAATTCAAACGGCTTACAGTTTGGTGCATTAACCCAAAATTTTACGGGAGCAGAAAGCCTCATCTTTCTCCCGCGGAATAGCTGGTAGTTTCGAACTGCTGACCCTGAGGTTAGCAGCCCAATTCGTAACCACTACTACCAGGGCTCCTTTAAAGCCGGTACTGACACAGAATTGTTTGCAAGGACCACTAGTTTCTTCCCAGGTGTTTCCATTTGGTTAGTCCTAAATTCTGTTAATCCAAGCTATCAGTTGAAAACCAAGAGTTCACTTCTGGATATTACAGACTTATCTTTACATACTCATACTTCATTCCATCTTATTCAGATTACAAAGAAACAGCTAGGACTAGGACCCCAAACTTCTAGAAACTCATGTACATAACAAAATAATACACTACTATATTCCTAAAGCATACTTCCTATTATCATATTTCGTGCACAATCATATATACCTGTCTCTCAAATATAAGGCAATGAATTTCCAAAATATCTAAATTGAGGGGAGTCCTGGTGTGGCGCTGTGGGTTAATGCGTCAGACTGCAAAGCGGTTTGAACTGCAAGGTCAGCAGTTCAAGCTCACCTGCAGCTCCTCAGGGTCCGCTCCTCTACAGGGTCGCTATGGGTCAGAACCGATTCAACGGCACTTAACAACAACAAAGGAGAAAGAACTAAGAGAACCAATGCCCATTTAATGTGTGAAGAAACAAAGGCTTGCAAAGTTACTGCAAGATAATTTAACATAAATCTTAACCAAATGTTGATGATTCTTTAATCTCCTTAAAGAGCTGAAACATTCTATTACTGGGCAAATTGTGTCTTCTTTGCAATCACTTCGTGATTATGTGCAATTTGGGAATATCTGCTTGTCATTAGGGAATGTCTTCCTTTGCACTCTTCTCATGGACTGTTTGGAGGAAAATAGATAATTTAATATTTATGCTTTACCGTCAAACTTTTAAAGCATTTGCCTAGTTGTCAATTCTCAAAACAATTCTTTCCCCTTACCTTTGATAAGTGGTAGGGTTGACCATCAGAAAACCTTTATTAAGTAAGTCAGGGTTTATCACACCTAAAGGAGCTCTGGTAGCGTAGTGGTTACGAATCGGGCTGCGAACCTTAAGGTCAGCGGTTCGAAACTACCAGCCGCTCCGCGGGAGAAAGATGAGGCTTTCTACTCCCGTAAGGATTTACACCCTCGGAAACCCTGTACAGGGTCGCTATGGGTCGGAACCGACTCGACGGCACTTAACAACAACAACAACAACAACCAGGGACCCCATGTATTTTCTGTTGCATGGTTCAACTGATATGGTGTTTAAGAACTAAATAAGTGAATACATAACTGAATTATAGTTATACATTTTCAAAAATAAAACATACCCTTAAAGAAAACAATGAGGGAAAAGCATGAGTGGAATGTGGGGTCCTAACCGGAGAAGCAGCAACACCAGAGCCGGAGGCAGAGGTGATAGCATGGAGAAATAGAGCAGCTGAGGACTCTAGACTCTGAGTGCTGGCCAGCAGGAGCCTGGTTTGCAAAACGTGCCCTTTGGTTGCTTAAGCAATTAGATATATATTCCTGTGTATTTTGTGTACATCAGAAAGAAAAAAAACAGTGTCTTGAAGAAAAGAGCCATAAGGCTCTTGAAATATTTAAAGGCACTTTCTGTGGCCTGAGAAATTCATGATGTGTGTCTAGTCAGGGCATCCAGCTAAAACTAGGTAGTGGATACTACAGCAGAAATTTTTTAACTTAAAATAGACTCTCTAGTATTCAAAATTTCTCCTAGTGAGATGGTCTTCTTCTAAAAGTATTGACTATCTTGTCATGGATTTAAGCATAGGCCTGATATGAATTAGTAATATTATAAAACATATTACTCAATTAGGTATTGAGCTGGATTGTGTAACCTCTCTAAGGTCTATGGTAATGAGAAGTTTTTCTTGAAAACTCCACCATAACAAAATTGACTGAAAAGCAGAGTTTTCTTACAGGTGAAGGCCAGCAAGAGATGAGGCACAATAAAAATCACCTGGATTCCCCACAGGCCTCTGCGGTCTCACTAAGTCCACGAGGTTAGCTCTGACAGAAACCATGCATTCCAGGGTCCTCCGCTTTGGAATCAATTTATGCTGTGCCTGGGACTTTGAAATTAATAGTGACTGCTTGTCTATCATTTGGAGAAATAATAGTAATCATTGTATTTGCAATTTAAATTTTTACACCTATCGTGTTTCTAACCTGAAGATAACCCATTGCCAGCACGTTGATTTCAATTCATAAAGCAGAACGCTCCTAGAGAGATTCCAAGATTATAATCTTTACAGAAGCAGAATGGCTGATGAGTTCTAACCAACAGTCTTTCAGTTAACAGCTAAGCTCTTAACCACGTACCACCAAGTCTCCTTAACCTAAAGATGTTGTTATTAATTTTTTTTTTTTTTAATGTTGTTAAGTGGCATTGAGTTGGTTCCTACTCATAGCGACTCTGTACAGGGTTTCCAAGCAGTGGCTGGTAAATTTGAAACACCAACTTTGTGGTTAGCAGTTCTTATTTATTTAGAGCTACATAAAGCAACCATGGAGCTCAATCCAGTTCAAATGCAGGCCTTGATGAACATGGGCTGAATCCGACACATCAAGGTAAGAGAAATCATTCAATTCTGTGTGTACTCAGTTTCCTTTGTGTTGTGTCTTTCTGTCTTTCTTTTCTCTTAAGGGATAGAAAAAGCTTTATCCTCGATGAATTCTTTTTAAACATCAACGTTGAAAAGTGAAATTTGCTGTTTATGCCTTGTACTACTTGGTTTTGAGTATCATGAATGTATTGTTATTCTGAAAAATAAAGTATGTGTAAATGAGGCACCAAGATCTAACTGACTGCAAAGGCAATCAGTTTTATGGGAAGTATCACTAAGATCTGATTTTAGTGTGACTTATTTTTCTCATGGTTTTACTCAAATGTCAAGAGCAAAGTGTTAATTCAAATACTATTTTCCTTGGTTTTGTAGCTAATCTTTTTCTCCCTGACCTTTTACTGATGTATCATTTTGCTTTTGTTTTCTTTTCTAAAGTCTTCAGGCAATGTGATAAACACAATTAATGTCACTGAATTGTACATGTGAAGAATGTTGAAGTACAAATGTTTTGTTACACATATATCTACCACAATACGAAAAGAAAACACATTTTTAGAAGGGCTGAAAATCATTGTGGCTCTATCTAGTAAAAGTAACAATTCACCATCATTAGTTCATTGATCCATTTATCAGTGCATACAGGAGACTTCTATGTGTCAGCTACTGTTCTAGGTACTGGGGATTCAGGACTGTATGAACTCACAGAGAACTTCTACATATATAGTAAAGGGAGATGGGTAATCAGTCAACACAGACAGCTGTGCATAAGTCAGTTCTGTGAGAAACCGAGAGGCTGGGTCTGAGAAGCGCTGGAGGTAATGGCTACAGTTATAAAACTAGGGTGGCTATGGAGGGCCTTGGTGAAAAGTAGCATTTGAAGCAAACACCCAAAGGTCATGAGGGAATAAGTCATGTGGCAATCTAGAAGAAGAGCATTCTAGGCAAAGCAGACAGTTTGTGAAAAGGCCCTGAGCAAAGTAAGCAGGGACACAGAAGATGCTGAGGTCAGAGAGGTCAAAGGGGTCAGATCATGCAGGCCCCTGTTGTTGTTGTTGTTAATGTGCCGTAGAGTCGGTTCCAACTCATAGCGACCCTGCACAGGGTTTCTGAGGCTGTTAATCTTTACAGGAGCAGAATGCCTCATCTTTCTCCCGTGGAGCAGCTGGTAGTTTCGAACTGCTGACCTTGCAGTTTGCAGCCTGATTCGTAACCACTATGCTACCAGAACTCGTTAGGTGGGATTAAAAGGTTTTGGGCCTTTGCATTGAAAAGATGGGGTCCTTTGGAGAAGTTTGAACATAGGATTGACATGTTTTTTATTTTTCTGTAAAGAATCAGATAATTAAAATAACTTGGTGAGCCATACAACCTCTGTTACAAATATTCAATTCCACTGTTATAGTCGACAATCAGCCATAAACAACACATAAATAAGTAGGTCTTGCTATGTTCCTAAAAATCTTTGCTTACAAAAATAGGCAACAGGCCCAGAGATTTGTTGACCCCTGTTTTAAAGGATCATTGGTTCTGCTGAGCTAATCTCAGTCTGCCTCGCTGTTGGCCTATGTGTTCCACAAAATGTAAAATGACAGCGCAGAGATTAGAATGTCTGCAGCTGTGATGAAAGTGCATTCCTCAGCCAACAGGGTTTATTATTGTGCAGAAACTGGAGTATTCTAAGAAACACAACAAAATATAACATCGAACAAAAATGTCATCCGTGACTCTGGGATGGAAAGTTGAGGGAAGTGTTAGTCTGTGGCTGGTAGTCATAGACTGAACGTACAACGTGACCCTTCATCAAACCTGAAGATCTGAATTCTGATGTGTTCACTACAGTCAAGTTCACTACATCTGATGTGGAACCCCAGCCACTGACTTGACTACAACTCTTAGCAACCCTATAGGACAGAGTAGAACTGCCCCACAGGGTTTTCAAGATTGTAAATGTATTTGTTTGTTTTTAACTTTTTATTGTGAATTCAGTGGTTTACAGAACAAAACCATTTTCTGTTCAACACTTCATGCACATTTTGTTTCAGCTCACTAGTTGCAATCTCCACAATGTAACGTCACTTACTCCACTTGTTCATAACTTATGTTCCCTGGTTCTATCCCTTCTTTCCTAACCCTTCAGAACTTTGTCCTTGGGCTAATGCGGGCTGGCCTTTTGATCTCAAATAGTTGATGATTGTAAGGAGTCTGTACCTCCCTTTGGGTTCTTGTTTCCCTTATTAACCTGTCCATTATTTGGCTAACATTGAGCCATGTGGGTGAGTTCAGTTCCAGACCTGAAGGTTAACTAAGGGCCACAGTCTCTGGGATTCCAGCACTTCCTGTCAGACAAGTGAGTCTGTTCTTTATGATTTTGAGTTTGGTTCCACATTTTTTTTTTTTCCATTATATCCAGGACCTTCTAATGAGATCCTTTTTAGAGCAGCTGGTAGTGGTAGCTTGACAGTACCTCAGGGTCACGGAGGCTGAGGTTCATTCACATTGTCCATTAGTCCATTGGGCTCATTGTGTCCACCCGTCAAGAATGGACAATATCCTCCACCCTTATTTGCTCTGAATAGGAAAAGACCAATAGTTGCACCTTAGATGACAGCTCACAGGCTTTTTAGACCCCAGTTGTTATTCACCAAAGTAAGATGTAGACTGTTGTCTTTGTGGAAGGCTGTAAATCTTTACCAGCATAGACTGTCACATCTTTCTCATGAGGAGCAGCTTGTGAGTTCAAACCTCCCAACTTTTTGGTTAGTGGTTATGGGGTTGTGTGTTGTCTATTCAGTTCTGACTCATAACGACCCTTTTTAGGATTTCCAAGTTTGCAAGTCTTTACAAGAGCAAAAAGTCTCATCTTTCTCCTATGGAGCAGCTGGTAGATTTGAACTGCTGACCTTTCTGTGAGTAGCCCAACTCATAACCCACTATGCTACCAGGGCTCCAGTTTCATGAGTAATCAAGCATTTTAACCACTTCCAGCCTAATCCAGGAGTTAGCAAACTGTTTCTAGAAAGGGTCAAATAGAAACTATTTTAGGGTTTACAGTCAATATGGTCTTTGTCGTTACTCAGCTCTGACTAGTAGCAAAAATGTAGCCATAGACAATACATAAATGAAGGATCATGGCTGTATAACATAAAATTTTATTTATGGGTAATGAAATTTGAATTTCATCAATTTTCAAGTTATGAAATATCCTTCTTTCGATTTTTTTTCTAATATAAAGCACACAGGGCATTCTTAGTCTGCAAGTTATAGAAATAAGACGTAGCAGGAAGGTTTGGTCCTGAGTCATAGTTTGCCCACCCCTGAGTTACCCCTATGAACTGAACAAACCCAGTCCATTGCAACTCATAGCGATCCTATAGCACAGAGTAGAACTGCCCTAAATGGTTGTCAAGGTTATAATGTTTATGGTAGGAACACTGGTGTGTAGTGGTTACACATTTGGCTCCTAACCAAAAGGTCAGTGGTTTGAACCCACCAGCTGCTCTGAGGAAGAAAGATGTGTCACTTTGCTTCCAAAAAGATTAAACCAAAACTAAACCCACTCTAATGAGACAACTTTAACTCCTAATGATCCTATAGAACATACTAGAACTGCCCCATAAGGTTTTTGAGACTGTGAGCAGTCTGCCTCATTTTTCCCTCATGGAGTTTGATCCATTGACCTTTCAGTTAGCAGCTCAACACTTAACCCACTGTGCCACCAAGGCTCCTTTATGATCTAAAAGAGAATCTTAAATGATTGTATGGCAACACCAAGGCTACTGCTTATGAGACTTACTTAGTGTGAAAACTCTGTCTCCCTGTACCCTAGAAAATAAACATTAAGAGGAGTTTTGGCTTAAGAAGAAAAACAATTAAAAATTAAAGGAACGTTTCAGACCAAAGGACCTTATACTTTATCTGTTCATATGTTGTCACTACTACTGCTGCTTCTGCTATTAAAATAGCTTCTAAAACCTGGTGCTGTTAAGGGAGGCTATGGAAACAAGCTGATGGATCTGGAATGAGGTCAGTCAATTCCCAACCCACCTGCTTTAGCAAAGCAAAACTGACAGGCATGAAACTTTGTATGAGGTTACATACCCTAAGACTACATGTTATTTACACAAAAAGAAAATGCCACCCACAAAGCTAATTCTTCTACATATATAATTGTAGGCCAGGAGACTCTGAGATAACAGAGACAAACTTTTGGATTCCTGTGTTGTATTTCACATTTGGATAGAGCTCTCTCTGTGTCTGCCTTTTTGTATACAATGGCTCTTAATGTTGTTTGAGTTATGGATTATCTTAAGATATTTTATGAAAACTATGGTACTCTCCACTACAAAATACACACAGAGACATTTTGCACAAAGTGTTAGGGGGTGCATAGTACCTATGAACTACAATGAACTCACTTCAGAAAAAGTAGCTTCAAAGCATGAAATATGAAGGTTCTTATCTTAGGGTTGGAGTCCTGGTGTGGTGCTGTAGGATAATGCACTAGACTGCAAGGTCAATTTGAGCTGCAAGGTCAGCAGTTCAAACCCACCAGTTGCTCCTCAGAAATCCTGTACAGGGTCACTATGAATCAGAACTGACTCAGCAGCACTTAACAACAGCAATCTTAGGTTTATTCAGCCAGATGCCTGATTTCAGATGCTACTTTCTCAGACCCTCTTTTTTCAAAAGATGATTTTTGCAGAAGTCTAATAATTAAGTTACATTTAAAGTGTTAATGTGTTGAAAAGGCAAATGTTCTGTGACATACATATTTACCACAGTTTCCTTTTTTTAACTTTTTATTGTACATTGGTTGAAGGTTACCGACAAGATCATCAGTTTTACACTCAACAAATGATACACTTTTTTTCATCTCAATGACTGCAATCCCCTCCCTGTAACAACAGTTATCCCACGTCCTCCCAGTGCTTCATATTTCCATTCCTCCCTCCTTCCCACCCCTTCTTAACTTTGTCCTTAGGTAAATGTTGATCTTTTGAATGATTGGCCATTCCATGGTGAGCACACCTTACTAGTGTTGTTGTCCCTACTCTATACCTATCTTCTTGGCTGAATATTAGGCCACGAGGGTGAGATCCTTCCCAGACCTGACAGGTGACTGATGGACAGTCTGAGGTTCCTACAGACTTTTCTGACAAGTAAGCTCAGTTTTTTTGTTTTTTTTTTTCTGATGCTGTTGCATATTTTTTCCCACTCTACTCTGGGACCTTCTAATGGGATCCCTCACAGAGCAGTTGGTGGTGGTGGTAGTGGTAGCTGGTAGCTGGGCACATTCTAGTTCTTCTGGTCTCAGAGTTATGGAGACTGATGTTCACATGCTCCATTAATCCATTGGATTAATTGATTCCAAGATTCTTCATTATCATCACTCATGTCTTACATGTCTGGAGAGACCAATAGTTGCACCTTAGAAGGCCTCTCATGAGTTTTAAGATCTCAGACACTGCTTGCCAAAGTAGGATGTAGAACATTGTGTTTGTAGGCTATGTTATGCTAATTGACCATGGTATCCCTTGAAACCATGCTCCTAAGGCCCCATACTCAGCAACTGATCACCCTAAGAAGTTTTCATAATTTTTCCCACTGTATGCACCACCATATTCATAGTTCTGTTTACAGCAAAGGTAAATACCTATGTACAAATACCCTTTCAAACTCATATATTGTGGGTATATTCCCACTCTTCCTCACATACCCATTTATCCTCCATATCTATCCATGTATCTACCTGCAGAACACGGTTGTTCCAACACTGTGTATATCACACTATTTGCTTCGCTTCCCTTTAACCCTTGCAAACCTCTCTGTGTCTTTACCTGTCTTCATGATTCTTTTGCCAACCTCCCTCTTCTTGTATATATTGCCCTCCCCATTCTTGTATATTGCCCTATCTATCACCCGCACTAAGGAGCTCTGGTAGCGTAGTGGTTACGAATCGGGCTGCGAACCTTAAGTTCAGCAGTTCGAAACTACCAGATGTTCTGCGGTAGAAAGATGGGGCTTTCTGCTTCCGTAAAGATTTACAGCCTCAGAGACCCTGTACAGGGTCACAATGAGTCACTTCCGACTTCATGACACATAACCCCCACCACACTAACATGTGTTTACCCTTAAGCCAATGAATTACTCTTTCTTTCTCCCACCCTTGGTAACCATCAAAGAATGTTTCTTCCAGCATGAAAACCTTTTCTTGAGTTTTTACAATAGAGGTCTAATGCAATATTTGTCCTTTTGTGATTGACTAATTTCACTCAGCATAATGTTCTCCAGGTTCAGTCATGTTATGAGGTGTTGTGCAGATTCATTGTTATTCTTCACTGTTGCATAGTAGTCCATTGTTAACCACAGTTTTTCGTTTTGCTTTATTTTTTTAAGGACTAAAGTGTACAATCTTTCTTCTTCAGCAACATTGTGGAAAATCATCTTCCTTTCCCAGGGCTGCCATAACAAAATGCCACAAAGCAGGTGACTTTCAAGCACAGATATTTATTTTCTCACAATTCTAGAGGGTAGACATCTGAATTCAGGCTGCTAACAGAGCAGTTCTCATTCTGGGTGTCTGTCTCTTCTCCAGGGAAAATTCTTGTCTCTTTTCACTTCTCGCAGGCCTGGCATTACCCATGCATGACTCTGTTTCTGTGTCTTTCTCTTATATAAAATGTCACTCAGAAGGGATTAGTCTTAGGACCACTCTGCTCCTGTAGGACTTGATTTAAATGATCATATCAGCAAAGAACAAAACTTTCTCACAAGCAAGGGGCTAGGAGTTCAACATATATTTTGGAGGGACACAATTGAAATCATGCAAAAGAAAATTATGTGTAGTCTACAGAGTTTCTAAAAGGATTTCATGGGAGGGGTCAACCTCTGACCTCACACTGGAGGCGTCCTAGCTGAAAATGACTTAAAGAATGGCTCTCTGAGGGGCAAAGAAGGTGGGTGAGGACTGAGTCCGCTGAGTCTGCCACACGTTCTCTTCAACATCCCAATATGGAGCCTACTTCAATCCAATTCTTCCTGTTTGCTGATGTGTTCATAGAACATTAGGCGTGGCTAAGAGCCCTCGTGGTGTAGTGGGTTTTGCGTTAGGCTGCTAACCCCAAGGTCAGCAGTTTAAGTCCACCTGGTGCTATGCCTGAGAAAGATGAGGTTTCTGCTTCCATAAAGATTTCCATCCTCAGAAACCCTGTACAAGGTCACTGTAATTCGGAGCCCACTTGGCTGCACACGACCCTCACCACAACTCTTCCAGGAATTCTCAAACTGTGGTATGCATCAGACTCACTGAGAGTTTGTTAAAACAGAGATTCCTACCCACCTTTTCTGAATCTGCTTGAGTAAGTCTCGGGTGGGTCCTAATGATTTTAACCAACTCCCAGGTGATTCTTAGTCTGCCCTTCCTGGGGCCACATATTGAAAGCACTGATGTCATCATCTTCTTCTCATGAGTGAGGGAGACTTGAGACCTCCTCCTTTTTCTGCAGATCTTGCTCATTTGTATCCTTGAGAAAACTGTTTTGAGTATCAAGTGAAATAATGTTTACAAACACATCAAGCTCATTCCTGCCTCAAGGCTTTATATGTGGCTGATAGAAGAGCAAGAACACAGGCATGGTGAATCCCAGGGACAGAGAAGGGGCAAAGATGGCAAGCACATGGGGCTTATGAGGAGGAAGGGAGGACAAGAAGCCAGGGGAATTGGCTGAGAGTCACTGAAGACATTCAAGAAGAGGATTCCAGGGCAAAGTCACAGATGTCTACAAGCGGGAGGAGCAAAATATGCTGGTTGGAAGTAGGAAGGATTACAATACTGCGTGGGGGGAACTCTGGTCTGAAATGACTTTGTGTTGGTACAAAACAGCTCTTGTTAACTTCTAAACATACGGTTTAGAAGTTTACATCTGTAAACTTCAACTTTTGCCTGAGGAAGTCCTACATTAAGGTTGTGATTAGGAAAAAAAATTCCTTCAGGCATTTAATTGTGTCAACATATTTTCCTGATTTATATTTTAAATTGTGCAAATGTTCCCAGAGGCCTGGTGACAGGCACAACTTTTATATACAGCTTGTTAACTCCCACCCCTTCCAGATTTAATCAGCCTGATTTTTGTAAGGGCAATTGTGTTTTGAAATTTTAAACATGCAACTTATCACAGACTAAAGATAAATAGAGATATTGTTGAGAAAATATTTTCCCCCAACCCATGTCTCTTTAGCGTCAGTCTTCCTTCTGAAAATCAGCTGGGAGACCTATTGACATCAACAAGTATGTGGAGGTCAACACAAAGCATAGGTAAGGTGTAGGCAGGTGTGGTGTGATGGAGGAATCACATGGGATGCAGTCAGGGAGGCCCAAGTACAAGTTCCAGTCCTTTCCCATCCAAACAGCATGACCTTGCCAAGTCACTTAGTCCCAAGAGGCAACATAGTATGGTGGCTGAGACCGTAGACACTGCAACCAATCTGCCATGGCCTAAATCCTCCTTGACCATCTCCTTGCTGGTAACCTCTGGAAGTTACTTAACTTCTCAAAATCTATTGCTATCCAGTTGATTCTGACTCGTGTTGCCTTCATGTTACAGAGCAGACTGCTCCATAGGTTTTCCTTGGCTGTAATCATCATGGAAGGATATCACCAGGTCTTTCTTCTGCAGAGCCCCTGGGTAGGTTTGAACACCAAGCTTTAAATTAATAGTCCAGCTACAGAAAACTAATCTGATGTCACTCAAGTTGGAAAGGGACTTCAAGTTGCACCTAATATAGGCAAAGGTGTTTGACCAGGTTTTTTATCACAAGGTGACCAGAAATATCACTGGGTGAGGCCCTTTAGTCAATAACAATTCCCAGAGAGGGAGTCAACTGAGGGCCATCAGTAGTCAACACTACCAGCAACGATGGAAATGAGGCCTCGGTTCTGAACAAGGAATCTGGGTGGCACCCGACAGCATCCACTACACTCCCACCTAGGTAACAATTTCAGTTCAAACTGGGAGATCTTGAGTTTCTTAATCTTGCTGTACATCAGTTTCTTCATCTCTAAAGTAGGAATCATAATCAAGTTACCAAATCGGGTTACTGTAAGGATTGGATGAGCTAATAAAAGTAAACTGCTAAAACAATGACTAACACATAGGACGGAGCTTCAAAAGTTCATGAAAAAATTTCATTTTTTTGCATTCCATTTTTCCACAAACTTTTGAAGTCTCCTCATAATACTTCTTAAGGGCCAACTGTCATCATTAGATGCAAAGAACACCATTACAAGCCTGGTCTTCTGATTTCCAGCCTTGTGCTAGTTATTCAAACCACTCAGCTGCCCCCATTCTTATTCTGCTTCCAATTTAAGAATCGTATACTACACTGTGCTACCTATAACCATTTCCTTCTCTATGTATCTATGTATTAATTTGGCATTACCAAAATACTACTACTTAACAATTTACCAGGAATTTTCAGTGGCTTATAGCCACATGCCTGGTTTCTCACTCAAGCCACTGTGTTGAGTGGGTTCAGCTGATAGGGGCTGGGCTCAGCTGGGTCTGACTCCTAGCTTCAAGTTTGGTTCAGGCCTACTCCACGTGTCTCTCCTCTTTCTTAAGTTAACTGCCACTCAAGACATATTCTTCTCACCATGAAAAGTAGTACCTCAATGGAGCAAGCGCCTTTTCGCCTCTGTTCCCATCTGTTAAAATGCCATTGGTCAAAGCAATCTACATGGCTAAGCCCAAAGTGTAGGAGGGTAGAAAGGGTATATATACACTGTACCCATGAATTCAGGTGAGGGGAGGAATGGGATGTTTGCCAAACAATAATCTACTATAGATCATGATGAAAAAAGTTTGAAGTAGAAAAATGTTTTTACAAATGATAGATGCATGATAGATGAGAAGAACCTACCCAACATCTATCATTTGTAAAACATAACTATAATACCCTCTTCCATTTAGCTGGCAAAAACATCATTCTCATACCTAAATCATACATTTCTGTGAAATGCTAGAGGACTTTTTTTAAAAGCACAAATTAACTTTTATTTATTTTTTTGCCATCATCCTTGCTAATAATCTTTTACTGACTATTGCCACATGGGCACGGACCCCCTGGGACTGCCATAACAAAAGAATTGCAGGAGAGATGTCCTTAAGTATACAGGCGTGACTGGAATGTACAGCACTACAGATTTCTTAAGGAGCCCTGGGGGTGCTGTGGGTTAGGACCTGGGCTGTTTGCTGGGAGAAAGATGAGGCTGTCTGCTCCCATAGATTTACAGTCTCAGAAATCCTACAGGGTCACTGAGTCAGAATTGACCCAACCACAGTGGGTTTGCTTTAGGGGTAGGTATTCATCTTAAAGGGTTTGAATACACTCAGCATCTGCAATAATGCTGAGTACACAGCAAGCCCTCCTTAATTTCTAGTGGAATTTTAAGATTGGTTGATAAGAGAGTGGTACCAGGCTATGCTGATACCTGAGACACAATTCAGTAAATGGCCTCTGGTAACAATCTAATATGAGCTGCATGCGTATCTTACCTACTAAATACTCAGCTCAGCACTTTTCTCCTTCATCCCAAACCCTTCTATTTGGACACTGAAGAAGCAGCAAATTTCCTCAAAATAGAACAAAAGAATAATGACTCAGCAAACTGCAACTTCTGATCCAAAATATTCCATTTCTAGTCCATTAAATTAGAGTGAGGCACAAGCCAGACTGTTACAGCTCCTAAACTCAATCAGATTTGTTTCTACAAAAATGAAATTCTCCTGTCTCTGCTTGGCCACACACAAGGAAGAATTTCTTTTTTTCAAATAAAACCTTTATTGCCACAAGCATCATTCAGCTCCATAAAGAAGTCAGAAAATCATTTTGATTGCAGATGCTCTTGTTCACTCCTGTGTCAAATTGCTCTTTCAAAAGTACTACAGACCTGCTAGAAGAAAACAGGGGAGAAAATGCTTAGTGACCTTGGGTTACACAAAGAATTCTCACAAACCATAAAAGAAGAAATTGGATGTCATTAAAATTTTTTCAGTTTCTCAAAAGGCATTATGAAGAAAATGAAAAGACAAGCCAATAATAGATTGGATGAAAATATTTGCAATACATATATCCAATAAAGCACTTGTGACCAAAATACAAGATCCATCAAGTCAACTCTGACTCATAATGACCTTGTATAGGGTTTCCAAGGAGCAGCTGGTGGGTTTGAACTGCCAACCTTGTTCACAGTCCAGTGTGGATCCTACAATGCCACACCAGGAGTTTATATATAAAATCTTACTCAATTAAAAAAAATTAAGGAGTCAATAAGTATATAGTTTATAATAAAACAACCCAGTTTTTAAATAGGCAAAAGATTTTGACCACACATCACTAAAAATATTCTATGAGCAATGTTGTTAAGTGTGATCAAGTCAGTTCTGACTCATAGCCACCCTGTATAGGGTTAGGTATGTGAAAGGATGCTCAGAATCAAGAGATCAAGGAAATGCAAATAAAACACCAAAATACTTCTGCATACATATTTAAGTGACTAAAATAAAAATGACTAGCAATACCAGTGGAGCAATAGGAACGTTCATGCATTGCTGATGGCAGTGCAGAATGGTACAACCACTTTAGAAAGCAGTATGGCAGTTCTGTGTAAAAGTGATCATATACCTACCATTGAACACTAATCCCACTTATAAATATTTACCAATGTCTGTACAGGGACTTCATCACAAATGTTCATAACTTAATAATAGCCCGAAACAGGATGCACTGCCCATCAGGAGAATGGATAATCAAACTGATACATCTATACAGTGGAATACTATATTCAACAAAGAAAAGAATAAACTACTTACTACATACATGACATAGATGAATCTCAGAAACATTATTCTAAGACACAGAATCCAGATACAAAAGACTACACAGAAAGGACCAGTCCCTGGAGAAAGGCATCATACTTGGTAAAGTGGAGGGTCAGTGAAAAAGAGAAAGACCCTCAATGAGATGGATTGGCACAGTGGCAGCAGCAATGGGCTCAGTGCAACAATTGTGAGGATGGCCCAGGACCAGACAGTGTTTTGTTCTGTTGTGCATATGGTCACTATGAGTTGGAACCAACTTGATGGCACCTAACAACAAACAACATTCTTCAAAAAGCGACTCAATATGGGATGGTGACAAATCAGTCAATTTAATCCTCTATTATAAAAAGTGTGGATTCCAGGAGACATGCAGAAGTGGAAATTATATCCCTGTTTTTCCCCCCCCCTGGGATAATTGCTGATTCCTCACGAGGTCTGCTGAGCATCCAAGCCTGTGTATCCATTTAAATAGCATTCTAGAAAAGGTAGTACCAGAGGATCAAAAGCCTAGACAGAAGCTGGGGATAATGAAAGGAAATTCCTTAAAAAAGAAGGGCAGGGAAACTTTGAGGGGTAGTAGACATATTTTCTATCTTGATAGTGGTTATATTTAGATGACTGTATACATTCGAGTCCTGGTTTGACGCTGTAGGTTAAGCACTGGACTGCAAGGCCGGTTTGAACTGTAAGGTCACCAAATTCAACAACCACTCCCCGGAAACCCTATACAGGGTCACTATGAGTCAGAACTGACTTGAAGGTACTTCACAACAACAACAACATACATTTGCCAAAAGTTATCTAACAGTATGTTTTTAAAAGGTATTTTTATTTTAAGTAAATTATATGTTAATATTTTCTAAGTGTTACATACAGTATGTTTCACTGCCTTGTACCTCTGCAAAGATTTCTGGAGAGCTCACCATAAGTAGCATGCTATACAAATTGCTTTAGTACAAAGTCTTCAAGGATAGGGTGAGACTGGTTTCCTTCTTTCAGATCACATCGAGTGCCAGTTTCTGTGTAGGAATGTAGTACTTACTTGCTGACTAGACTCTTTTCCATACCAACATTCCATTGTTGTTGTTCTTTAGTGCCATCAAGTTGGTTCTGACTCATAGTAACCCTGTACAGAGTTTCTGAGGAGCGGCTGGTGAGTTTGAACCACCAACCTTGTGGTTCAAGCCGACCTTGTGATCCAGTGTTTAACCTACAGTGCCGCATCATTCCATGGGACAGGATAAAAATAACAAACAACAGGTTGAGTGTTCCCTGCTCTTCTCCTGCCAGATAAATCACGTCTGGTTCTGCCCACTGTTCAATTTCTTTCCCTTCCCCTTCCTTAGAAGTATTATGCAATAGTCAGACTCTGGGTAAGTAGAACCTGGAGAGTAAGTTGAAAAAGAAAAAGACTCACCCTAATGAAAACAGCAAGAAGAATAAAAAAAAACTTTACCTCCAGGGTACTCCAGGGATGTGGTGCTGGTGGAAGGCCAAGGACAGAGCTGGGAGTTGAGGGTTAGGGATTAGAGAGAGCATTGGAGGTGATATGAATGAGGAAGGGGGTCCTGAGGAGAGTGACAGGCATTGGGAGTTGTGAGGTGTTCAAGAATATGAGGGTAAAGGAATGTTAGTAAAAGCTGCCCTGGAATTTTGTGTTTGATTTGCATGTAATTTGAATTCCTGCTTGAACATTACTTTGAATGTGGCTCCACTCCCAAATGACCCTTGGGGGTCGTCATTTTAAGATGATCATACATGCAACAAGCATTTATTGAATGCCTTCTGAGCATCCCACTCTTTACTGTGCATTTGATTAGCATAATGAGTTGAGGCATAACGAATATGCATAACAAACATTTGTACAGCAGTTTACAGCTTTCAAAAAGTTAGTGTGTTCAGTATTTTATGATTTTATTGACTCCTCAAAAGAATTCTGGGGCAAATAAGAGGAATTGCATTTGAATTAACTCCAGTTCAGAGATATGGAAACTGAGGCTCAGAGAAACTAACCAATCTGGCAGTGGCTGATATTCAACAGATTGGCAATAATTAGAGCCAGAGTCTAAGAAATTCCAAAGTTTGTTCTAGTTGCTCTTTCTGCATATTTCTGCTCTCTGTAGTTTACAGGAACCATGGGATACAGGCAGAAACTCTCAAGCAGAAGCCCTATTTCTGGTATATAAAGTGAATTTTTTGGTTTAAAATATACTCAGTTGGTTACTTCAGTTCCCCAGGGATTCAGGGGTGTATGAGATGTCACAGGTAATTATTTTTCCTTGATTGTACAGTCACTCTTGACCCCAGAGACTTGGCTACACAGCAGACCTCATTACGCATCTGCAATTATCCCAGCAAACAGAGGGATATTATTTCCATTACTGCATGTTTCCTGGAATCCATGCTTTTTATTATAAAGAGGATTAAACTGACCGGTTTGTCACTATCCCATATGGAATTACTTTTTGAGGAATGTTGTTGTCAGTTGTTAGGTGCTGTGGAGACAGTTCCAACTCATAGTGACCCTATGCACAACAGAATCAAACACTCCCTGAAACCTCATCCTCACAATTGTTGCTATGCTTGAGCCCATTGCTGCTGCCACTGTGCCAATCCATCTCATTGCGGGTCTTCTTCTTTTTCAGTGACCCTCTACATAACCAAGTATGATGTCCTTCTTCAGGGACTGGTTCCTCCTCATAACATAGCCATAGTATAAGAGACAAAGTCCCACCATCCTGGCTTCTAAGGACCATTCTGGCTTTACTTTTTCAACACAGATTTGTTTGTTCTTCTGGTAGTCCATGGTACTTTCAGTATTCTTCAACACCATAGCTCAAATACATCAATTCTTCTACAGTCTTATGAGGAATGGTTAACCCCAAACCACTATAAAATCCTTGTTTTCTACAGAGGGAAGTGGGTGAGGTAAACAATGACAAGTGAGGAGAGACTGTGACTTAGAAGCTAATAACACAAATAACGGTGCCATTATGCTGAACTTCATGAAATAATTGTCAGTCTTGTTACTTTCTTTGGTACAGTATAAACCTACTACCTCATGTGCCCTCACTTTTGTGATTTAAATCTTTTCAGGCAGCATAAAATTTCAGAGCACTTTTATTTTTTTTTTTTAATTGTGAATTGAGTGATAGTTTACATGGGAAAATATAAGTTTTACACTCATCATTTCATTGCTATGATTACAGTCCCTTCCATGCATCATCATTCAACAGTGTTTGCTTCTATTCCTTCTGGTTTTTGGTTTTGTTGTGTGGTATGTTGTTGTTGTTTTGTTTTTGTGAGGTTTTTTGAGGTGGGGGGGGAGGGAATGTACACAAAAACACTCAGGAATATATAATCATTTAAACAGCCCAAGAGCACATTCTACAAGCCTGACTCCTGACCGCCAGCACACAGCCTTTCTCTTTCCATGAGTCTGGAGTCCTCAGCTGCTCTATCTCTCCATGTCCTCATCTCTGCCTCCATCTCTGGTGTCACTGCTTCTCTGGATAAGGTACCACATTCTGTTCATGCTTGTCTCCCTTGATGGTCCTAGAGTCCTCTGTTCCTGGAATGTAAGATTAACTATTCCCCCCTTTATGTTACAAAACATCTACGTTACAGTTCTATGTTACAGTTGTGACAATTGCAATAAGTCATGATAATAATTACTATTGAATCATAAGAATCTTATCCCCATCTCCTTGCACCAGACCCATCTAGACAATATAAAAACGATTCAGTGGGGATTCTACCTTCCCCCATCTTCTGAAACTAAATTCCCTCTTGAGAATTTATAAGCCAGTTATTCTGTGCCTTTATAGCTCTCCGCCCCCCCATTTTAGGTAGCCAATGTCTAAGTTTCCCGTCGCTGTCAACCCTGTGTACAAAGGAGATAGGTTGAAGACTCCTTCCCTCTCAGTTGGTATTTTGAGCAACTACATCCTTAAGTATAGGTCAAATTCATCGAATTTACTCTTGTTTCTTTACCCATTTTTTTTTTTTTTTAATCTTCTTCTAGTTAAGTTGTGATCATCAACCATCGAATCTAGGTCAGAGGGTATTATTTGCAAGCATGGGTGTTCTTGTGCATCTCCCCTCACTTCATATCAGCTGGACACTTCACTCTCAGCTCGAGCCCTCCGTGGCTATGTCCTTGTCCATCGGCTCAGGAGACACCTGGTCTCACCATAATTTGGACCAATCAGCTCTCCCTTTTCTGTCTCTCATCTCCAGGTTGATGGGAGTCTGTGGAACGAGGTCAAATTCAGCTCATATCTTCATTGTTGCTTTTCCCCCACTTCCACTCACCAGTAGACCAGTATAGTTACCAGCAAACTTACATTGCTGCTTGTGTGATCCCTTTGAGTTTCAGGCTTGGAGGGGAGGCTGTCCTGAAGGGATTTGATTGTCTGCCTTGATGGCTTTCCAGCAAACAACTTGCTCATCCTTGTAGTAGCCAATCAGACTGCCGTTTTTGGTTTTGATTTTGATTTTTCCTGATGGTCTTTCTTTCAAGAAGTATCTTCTGTTCCTCTAGCTGCTCCAGGCTCATCTGCTTGTCCTTTCAAGTGGGAATGTCCCACCTAGGAAGGATCAGAACACGTTTTAAAGTAAAAATTTATTGTGAATTGAGTGAAGTTTTACATACAAGATCATGAGTTTTACATTCAACAAATCACACACTTTGTTTCTCCTCAAAGATTGCAATCCCCTCCCTGTAACAACAGTTACCCCACTTCCTCCCTGTGCTTCCTATTTCCATTCCACCCTCCTTCCCATCCCTTCTCAACTTTGTCCTTAGGTAAATGTTGTCCTTTTGATTTTGAATGCTTGACCAATCCATAGTGAGCATATCTTACTAGTGTTTTGTTCCCACTATATACCTGGTGTGGAGCTGTGGATAATGCACTCACTACAAATTGAACCACAAGGCTGGTGGTTCATACTCACCAGCCACTCCTCAGAAACCTTACACAAGGTATCTATGAGTTGGAACCGATTCAACGGCACATAACAACAACAACATATACCTGCCTACTGCTTGACTAAAATTTGGGCCACATGGGTGAATTCCATTCCAGACCGGAAGGGGAGCTAAGAGCCATAGTCTCAGGTTCCTACAGTCTCATTCTGACCAGTAAGTATGGTCTTTTAAAAAAAAAAAAAAAATTTTTTTTTTAATTTTGTTGCACATTTTCTTCCACTCTATCTGGGACATTCTAATGTGAGCCTTTTCAGAGCAGTTGGTAGTGGCACCATCTAGTTTTTCTGGTCTCAGACTTGTGGAGACTGTGTTCATTTTGAACTAATTGATACCAAGCATCTTCTATTTTCATGACTCTTATTTCTTCTGCACATGGAGAGACCAATTTTTGCACCTTAGATGGTCACTTTTGAGTTTTAAGGCCCCAAACACTACTCACCAAGTAGGATGCAGAACATTGTCTTTGTGGACTGTGTTATACCAATTGACCCTGGTAACTGCAGGCCCAGGCTCAGCAACTGATTGTCTTAAGAAGTTCATAATATCTAAGATGTTTTCATCATTTTGCCCTCTGTATGTCAGAGTCCTCATGTGGTGCTGTGGGCTAATGCATCAGACTGCAAAGTCATTTGAACTGCAAAGTCGGTGGTTCAAGCTCACCAGCTGCTCCTTGGAAAGCCTATAAGGGTCATTATGAGTCAAAATCGACTCGACAGCACTTAATAACAACAACAACAACATGTCAGAGTACTTATTCTTAATTTTGGACTTTCCCCATTTCTCTACTTTGTTCTATCAGCTTTTGCCATTCACAGTGTGTTGATTTTTAGCCAGTAAGAGAGGAGAAACAACCGGACTAATCAGTTCTCTAACTCAAGATGTTTTCAAAAAAAAAAAATACATAGTTTAAAAATTAATATAATACCGAGTAACAGTCACGCCTGTTATATTCATAGTAATTCAATTAAATTTTAAAATGCTGTCATAAAGAAGGATTAAGAGCTCAACCACTGGTTTAACAACAGAAGGTATTTGTTGCTAAATGCTGTAGAGTTGGTTCTGACTCGTAGCCATCCCATATAACAATCACTATACAGGCATAGCAAGGACTGTACAGGCAGTCCTTGTGTTAGAAACGAGATCCATTAAGTCAAATTCATAGGTTAAGTCAGAATATATACATACAGTTCTTATTTAGCCTTACTTTGGTACAAGAAAGGCTGGAAGCCTTTCCCATGTCTTAAATGCTTTGTGATGGTGATGAAGAAATTTGCTGTTGGTTCAGTCTTTCAAAGTGAGGGCAAATTTACATAACCTTAAAGGGCAAATAGGAGTTATCTATTAATCAGATGTTTGTAAACCAGGAACATACTGTAGTTAGAATTAAGGGGTCTATAAACTACTGTTACATTTAACTAAATCAAAGCATAGAGAGAGAGCAGTTGTTGAATCAATATTGGATTTAAAAGGATTGTTGACATTATATCACATAAACTATAGATCTTAATCCCTGCAATGAAGTCAACTATTGCAATGTTTGCAAAAGAAGAATGAGATCACAGGTTTGACCTTTTTACCTAAAAGGAAAAAAACCCACATGGAGAAGTCATATTATAGCAGTAAGTCCTTGGTATTGTTCTTGTATCTCAGCTCAGCATTTCATAGTTAGTGCTCTCATCTTGTCTGGGTGAGAATACCAGAGGTTATTAAAACTAGCATTGTTGTGGTTTTTGTTGTTGAGGTTATTAAGTGCCTTCAAATTGGTTCCAACTCACAATGATCCTGGATAGTGTTTCCTGGTCTGTAAATCTTTGTGGGAGCAGAAAGTCACATCTTTCTCAATACAGAGTCATGTGCTCCCTAGAAGTAGCTTTGTTATTGTTGTTGTTGCTAAGTGCCATCAAGTTAGTTCCAACTCACAGCAACCCTGTACAGGGTTTCCAAGGAGCACTTGGTGGGTTTGAACTGTTGACCTTGTGGTTCGTAGTCCAATGCTGATCCTATAGAATTACACCAGGAGTCCTCTTTAAGGGCAGAGAATTAATCAGCTTGTGATTTGGAAGATTCTGAAAAGATCCCCTTCCCCAAATATATACCCTTCTACCTTCTATGGTAAGAAAAGCACTGGACTGCTAACCACAAAGTCAGTAGTTCAAACCCACCAGCTACTCCTCAGAAACCCTATACAAGGTGGTTATGAGTTGGAATCAACTCAACAGAACTTAACAACAACCACTTTCTACCATGATATCTGAAATCCAAGTAAGGAAGGCATTCCAGACTTTCTGACATTTGGTAGGTTCTTTCCTCAAAACATGAAACTTGCAGAGTCGATTCTTGCCTCCTGTGCGGGGAGTAGGGTAGGGGTGGAGTGGGTAGAGGTGGGGTGTTAATGATGAAATGAGTTCAGAATAAATAACTGACACATGGTGGTGAGGTTAATAATCCAGTAATTTATGCCTTTTCTGTTAAAATACAATGTTTTTAAAATAAGCTCTAGAAAAGTTAGTACTAGCTCTGGTAGCGTAGTGGTTACGAATCGGGCTGCGAACGGCAAGGTCAGCAGTTCGAAACTACCAGCTGTTCCGCAGGAGAAAGATGAGGCTTTCTGTTCCTGTAAAGATTTACAGCCTTGGAAACCCTGTTCAGGGTCGCTATGGGTCAGAACCGACTCAATGGCACTTAACAACAACAACAAATGCAAAATAGAACACACCTTGCAAGACAAAAGAATCACATGGTACCTCTTTAAAGTTATTCATTCTACTGTGACTTACTTTTGCCTTTCAAATTTAAAATAAATTTTCTCTATATTAAAATAATAAAATTATATTTTATTACACACACACACAAGAGTAAGTAAAGAAAGTATTGCTACTAGGATTCTAGCTCATTACATTCCTGGGTTCATTCCAAACAAAACATTTTAAACATGTCTCTGATCAGTGGATTGCTACAAACAAGTTCTCTCACTAATGCACTTGTCTTAGTCTCACTGAGGTGCCTTCCATAAAAAAAATACTTTTTGTGTCATGGAAGAAAATTATTTCGAGGTCAGGTTTAATAGCAAACTTTTAACAATTAAAGCTTAACAACAAGCTTACAGAAATGCTGCCCCATATAAAACAACAGTTTTTCGATGAATCAAGCATATTAAGGAAGGTTGGGGAAGCCATCAATCTCAATGAATGAAGAAACGGGCTAAAGTCCAAAACCAGTAGAAAGATCATAGAGCTACCACTGATATGACAGCTACTTAAGTTGGGATCTCACATGGTTCAGCATTTTCTATTTTAGCAAACATCTTAGCTTCCACAAGCTTTTGATTGGATGGGTGCCAAAAGTGAAGTTCAGCTAGCTCAAATTGCTGATCTTTTCATCAGTCTTTTAAGCAAGACTGAAGCTAATGAAGACAATTTTGCTAAATAAATTGTAACTAGGGACAAGTCTTTGGTTTACCAATATGACTCAAGCCAATAGAAACAATGGCTTCCAAGGGTATCTGCTGGATCATTTAAATTCAAGGCAGAGAGGTCGCTTAGGTTATGGTGATTGCTTTTGGGGATTCCAAAGGATAATCTTGATAGATTTTTCTGGAAGGACACAACACAATCACAAGAGCTTCAATTTTCTTAAAATTTCTTCCTAATAAGCCCCCATGATTATCCTGTGTCCAATGAGCTAACAGCCTCATCATTGTCCCACAGAGTGGCTGGTGGGTTTAAACCACCGACTTTGTTAAGCAGTCCAATACCAAACCCACAGCACCACCAGGGCTCTTCCCCTATGTGCGTAGCAACCTTAATTCCATCTGTAACTTTAATTCCCTTTTTCCAGGTAAACAAACATATTCACAGATTCTGAAGATTAGACTGTGAACATCTTTGGGAAGGCATCATTATTCTGCCTACCACTCATAGGTAGACATTAAAACAGTAAAAGTATATGTTTACTTATTTATCTTCTACTGGAGTCCTGATATGACACTGTTGGATAACAACTGGACTGCCAACTGCAAGGTTCAAACCCACCAGTTGCTCCTTGGAAACCTATACTGAGTTGCTTTGAGTCTGCACTCAATGGCACCTAACAACAGTACTCTTTTTATGTACTGGACTTAAAAGACAACTACATAAAACATTTCATTGATATGCTTATAACTTATAAAGATGTAATTTCTATGGCAATAGTGGCACAAGGGAGGGAAGAAATAAGGGAATGATACTGAAAGTGTAGTGGTTACAAATCGGGCTGGAACCGCAAGATCAGCAATTCGAAACTACCAGCTGTTCCACGGGAGAAAGATAAGGCTTTCTGCTCCCGTAAAGATTTACAGCCTCAGAAACCCTGTAGAGTCACTATGGGTCGGAACTGACTCGACAGCACTTAACAACAACAACAACTGAAGCAAAATGTATACATATTAATGCAGTTAAATCACTATCATCCTAAATTAAGTAAAATGCATACCATAATCTCAGAGCAACTAACAAAATAGCTCAAAAATAAATGAACACAAATACCCAGTAAAGGAATTAAGAGAATATGATAGAAGGTATCTATTTAACACAAAAAATAAATAAATAGTAAACAAGTAACATAATTCCAAAAAAGATAGGAGATATGTAAAGAAAACAGACCTTTAATCTACTAACCCCTACCTCCTTCCCTAATCTGTCAGTAGCTAGTTCAGGAAAATACAATGCAGTCATATGCTAATTACAAAAAAGAAATCATATGGGTTAAAATATCTACCCAATAAAATATGGGAAGGGACAGTGCAACTACCCTATAGAAAAAGGGGAAGAAAAAAAATCCACTGAAAGATTGTCACAGAGCAGATCAGAATTGTACTCAAACAAAATCACAATTATAAAGGGAGCAACAGATAGTAAAGGTATGATAGATAACAGGAAGGGAACAGATACAACTATTGAGGTCTCAGCAAAAAAAGAAAAAATATGTAATATGGAAAAAAAATATTTTAAAAAGGACAAGATCCATCTGAAGTCAGCAATGATATCACTTGTTCCACATCCTCTTTCTGCATTCAGCTTGAACCTCTGAAAGTTTTCTGTCAATGTACGGGGTTGTAGCCATTTTTGTATTATTTTTAGTAAAACTTTACTCACAGTATATCTATCAATGATGATTTTCACATTCTTTTGGGTCAGCTATCTCTGGAATGGGCCAGGTAGCTGTCTTCCAAATGTCTTGGCATAGATGAGTGAGTGCCTCCAGTGCTTCATCAATTTGTTGAAAGATTTCAATTTGTATTCCATCAAATTCCAGAGCCTTGTTCTTTGCCAATGCCTTCAGTGCACTTCTTCCTTAGTGTCATTGACTCTTAATCTTATGCTACCTCTTGAAATGGTTGGACATCAACTATTTCTTTTTGGTATAATGAAATTATATATCCTTTCCATCTTCTTTTGATGCTTCCCGCATCATTCAATATTTTCCCCAATATAGATTCAATATAGAATCTTTCAATATTTTAAGTCAAGGCTTGAATGTTTTCTTCAGTTCCCTCAGCTTGAGAAATTCTAAGCATGTTCTTCCCTTTTGGTTTTCTAACTCCAGGTTTTTGCATATTTTGTTATAATATTTGACTTTGTCTTCTCAAGTTAACCTTTGAAATTTTCTATTCATCTCTTTTGCCTCCTCATTTCTTCCATTTGCTTTAGCATATGTACGCTGGAGATCCAGTTTCAGAGTCTCTTGTGACATCCATTTTAATCTTTTACTTCTTTCTTGTCTTCTTAGTGACCTTTTGCTTTCTTCCTATATGATGTCCTTGATGTCATCCCACAACTCTTTTGGTCATAAATCGTTCGTGTCTAGTAAATCTGTTCTTCAGATCTCTAAATTCAGGTGGGATATGTTCAAGGTCATATTTTGACTCTTGTAGACTTGTTTTAATTTTCTTCAGCTTCAGCCTGAGCTTGCATATGAATAATTGATTGTCTGTTCCACGGCCTTGTTTTGGCTGATGATATGGAGTTTTTCCACTCTCTTTCCATGAATATAGTCTATTTGATTTCTGTGTATTCCATCTGGTGAGGTGAGGTCCATGTATATAGGTCATCTTTTATGTTTTTTAAAACAAGGTATTTGTAATAAACAAGTCATTGGTCTTGCAAAATTCAATCATGTGATCACCAGTATCGTTTCTATCACTAAGGCCGTATCTTCCAACTAGTGATCCTTCCTCTTTATTTCCAGCCTTTGAATTCCAATTTCCAGTAATTATCAATACATCTTGATTGCATGTTTGGTCAATTTCAAGCTGAAGAAGTTGATAGAGTTCTTTAATTTTATGATCACTGGCTTTAGTGTTCTGCTTGTAAATTTGAATAATATTGGTATTAACTGGTCTTCCTTGAAGGCGTATGGATATTATCCTACCACAGACAGTGTTGTACTTCAAGACAGATTTTAATATGTTCTTTCTGATGAATGCAATGCCGTTCCTCTTTAATTTGTCATTCCCAGCATAGTAAACCATGTGATGTCAGATTCACAATGGCCAATACCAGTCCATTTCAGCTCACTAATGCCTAGGATATTTGATGCTTATGCGTTCCACTTCATTTTTGACAATTTCCAATTTTCCTAGATTCATACATTCATACATTCTCTGTTCCAATTTTTAATGGATGTTTACAGCTGTTTCTCTTTGTTTTTAGTTGTGCCCCATCAGCAAATGAAGGTCCCATGGGATTTACTCCATTCATGTCATCACAGTCAACTCTCCTTGAGGAGGCAGCTCTGTCATGATTATATTTTGAGTACCATCCAACCTGAGGGGATCATCTTTTGGCACTATAGCTGACAAAAGTCTGGTGTTCTCCATCATGTTTCAATAGTCAGTATTCTAGTTCTCTCTAACAGTATTCCACTGCTATTCATAAGGTTTTCAGTGACTAAATAGAAGTAGTCTGTCTCTCCTCCTTCCTAATCTAGCTTCATCTGGAAGCTCAGCTGAAACCTGTCTACCATGGGTGACTCGACTGATATTTAAAATACCAGTAGCATAGCTTCCAGAATCACAGCAACATGTAAAGCACCACAGTACAACAAACTGACAGATGAGAGGTAGATGTAAATATATAGGTAAATATAAATTTTTACTGCTTGAAACAAGCAATTTCATTGCAGTTTAAAATATATGGAAATTTTAAATGCTTAACAACAATAACATGAACAACAAGAGAAAGTACATGGAAATAAGTTTTTCACATTTTCAGCACTGTGGTAAAAGTAGTAATTCTTATGTAGAGTCGCTGAGTTGGAACTAACTCGATGACAGCGGGTTTGGTTTGAGTTTGGTATCAGACCATAATACATGTTGTATTCTATAGAGTGACAAGTACAAGAAAAGTAATATGTAAGAAATAGTAGCAAACAAGTGAATATTACTTGATTAATCCAAAATAATAGAAGAAAGAAAAGACAAGAACGTAAACTAGCAAGTTCATGTGAAAAACAAATAGTAAGGTGTTAATTGTTCCACATTTCAAGCTCTAGACCCAGACCAAACAATACTGGTACAAGTCTTATACAGGAAAATGTAACAGTGTCAAGGCACAAAAGATAAGGTACCTACTCTTTAAAAATCTGCTGTCTAAATGGAAAGATAGAGCAAACAAATATGACAGAAGTTCACGGACTCAGTGAAATATACACAAACTACTTAAAAGGAATCATAGTAGGATAAGCATTGGACTGCTAACAACAAGATTGATGGTTCAAACCCACCAGTCTCTCCTCGGAAACCCTACACAGAGTCACTATGAGTAGAAACCAACTCGATGCACTTAACAACAATTTTAAAACAGGAGGAAAGAAATAGATGTCACTGGAAGAATCCTTGTTGATTAGTAAAGTTTTCTTAAGAACAAGGATGGCATGTTAAAGGAGGAATGATAGGCAGAAAAGCAGATTGTATTGACACTGTTACTTTTGCACTGATGGTGGAAAGACAGGGTGGGTAAAACTTGTTGTACCTTAACATTAATCAGGGTAGTAGCACCAACTGTGCAAGTATTCATGGTATTCATCAGCACTAGACACTCACTGAAAGGAAACAAAAGGGTATAGGGAGAATACAAAGCAAACAAAAAAAGTTTCATGAGAGGCGGGGCTTGATGGCAGATAGGGTAGAGGTGCACTGAAGATCTCCATCAGCAATACCACAGAATACCAGGTGAAGTGGGTTCAAGGCAGAGCTCCAAAATTCTGAACCACATATCTAGGAATATTTTAAAAGCTTGAAGGCTTATAGCTTATGGAACTTGTAGTGGAAATAAGAATCTCATACTTTAGAATCTGCCGGGCTCGGTGGCAACAACTTGGGTGAGACCAAACGGCAAGACCAAGTGGGGATGCAAGTAGACCCGCCACTGAATAATGCCACAAATGCCACAGGAACCTCAGAGTAAAGGTGGACAATATACTTTGTTGGTTTTACTTTGTTCTGATTTATATATATATATATATATGTGTGTGTGTGTGTGTGTGTGTGTGTGTGTGTGTGTTCATTGGTCCCTCACTATCTGCACACCTCCATTCTGGTGACTAGAAGGGGTGCCTGAGCAAGTGGACAGCCCCCACTCCCACCACTGGTGGGTTCTACTGAAACACATGTGCACAGATACTCTCAGCACTTAAGGGGGCAGGCAGCTCAAAACACCACAGCCAGTCCTGAATTGTTTATTAATAGGAAAAAGACCAGAACAAGGGGTGTGGAGAGGGAGAAAGAGTTTAAAAACAAAACAGCCTGAAAATTAAATCCTGAGGTACAGAATAACAACCAACAGTAGCATCTTGAAATTTATCAGGCGGCCTTGAAGGCAAGAAACTGAAAGAGGATATTAAAGTCATACTCATGTTAGGCTACAGAATTTTTTCCCCCTCTCTCCCTCCTCTCCCTTTGCTGTTATTATAGACTACAGTATCCAATCTCGTTATTTATTTTATTTTATTTTTTTTTTTGGTGGGAGGTTTTTTTGCTGTTGATGTTTTGTTGGTTTTTGTTCCCCCTTTTACCTCTGGGGGAGCTCTTAGTTTCCATACATTACCCAAGAAGAGATAGCAATTGCTGCCATCTAGTCAAGCTATAATTCACACCCTATAAAACCCCACAATCCAGGCAAGAACCAATACCAACTGCCATATACCAGGGAGGCAGACAACACCTGAGAAAGTAACTCTGAGTTAAGCAATAAGAAGAGTGAAAGGGGAAGCCCACATCCTGATCATATCTACCTGGAAGCAATCAGAAAGCATAAAAAAATACCAAAATGCATACTCAAGTATTAAGGCCACAGCTAAACACTAAACATGTCCAAGAAGCAAAAACAGATGACCATATCAGCACATGTCCATAAACAAGATAAAATGTGTGAGACAAATGACCTAGAGGTGATCTGGACTCCATTCTGGAAGGAGGGCAGACCTTGGAAATGCCAGAGAAGGAATTCAGAAAAATGATTCTAAAATGTTTCAAAGCACTTTACAATGCAGATGAGAAAAATAAAGAAGCAGTCAGGAAAGTGCTACAGGACCAATCAAATAAGATAGATACAGTATTGGAAACAATTCAAAACCTACAGAAAGAGATCCAAATGATCAATAAAAGGATATCAGACATAGAAAATATACTGAAAGGGCAAAGGAGTACAATTGAAGAGATGGAAGCCAAAACTAGTGAGCTGGAAGACAAATCTCTCAATACCACTAAGATAGAAGAGCAAACAGAAAAAAGGATTTTAAAAAATCTGAAGAAGGTCTAAGATTCATGTTGAACAACATGAAGAGGAATAACTTAAAAATTATCAGCATTCTGGAACAGGAAGAATCACATTACAACACAGAAGAGATCATTGAAGAGCTGCTGGAAGAAAATTTCTCTAACATCCTAAAAAGTGAAAAGATAAACATTCAGGAAGCTCAACGAACCCCAGGAAGGCTAGACCCCAAAACAAAATCACTGAGACATATCATAATCAAGCTCTCCAAAATAAAAGATAAGGAGACAATCCTGAAAGTAGCTAGGGAAAAGAGAAGTGTTACATACAAAGGCAAGCAAGTCAAATTAAGCTCCGATCTCTCAGCAGAAACCATGCAGGCAAGAAGGCAATGGGGAGATATATATAAAGCCCTGAAAGAAAAAAACTGCCAACCAAGAAGCCTTTATCCAGCAAAGCTATCAACAAAATATGATGGTGTAATCAAAACATTCCAGGATAAACAGAAGCTAAGGGATTTTGGAAAAGCCAATCCTGCACTATAAAACATCCTAAAGGGAGTTCTGTGGACTGAGAACCAACAAGAACAGACAACACCCAGAGATTGACATATGTAGCAGCACCTCTCAGAACTAAATCATCAGACAGTAGAGGCAAGAACAGAACAAAATATAAGAACAAACAGAGAATCTGGGAGGTCAGTATATAATCAAAACAATTACAATGTGAAAGAAGGTAAACACGCAGGAACAGAGATCCAGATGGTGAGAATCCGGGTAGATTATAGAATAAAATAGACTGCACTAAATGGAGAGAAAAGTTAATGGAATATAAAATAACCTCAAAGAAAAGGAACACTTCACAACATACCAAGAAAATGAAAATACAAGGAAACATTAAAACTATGAGGAAACTCACAACAAAGAACACAAAAAAAATGAACTCAGCATAGGAAGACATGCAGGACAAAAAAGCAGCAACACCACACACACACACACACA
>NW_006408817.1:250843-252877 GCF_000296735.1 Chrysochloris asiatica
CAGCAATAACAGCAAAGATCAAAAAAGTAGAGGACAATAAATGCTGGTGAGGATGTGGAGAGACTAGGATGCTCATGCATTGCTGGTGGGACTGCAAAATGATCCAACCTTTCTGGAAAGCAACATAGCACTTCCTCCGAAGGTTGTAAATAGAAATACCTTATAATCCAGCAATTCTTCTACTTGGTATTTGCCCACAAGAAATACAAGCCATAACACAAGTAGCTATATGCACACCAGTGTTCATAGCAATACTATTTACAATAACAAAAAGATGGAGACAGTCTAAGTGCCCATCAACTGAAGAATGGATAAACAAACTGTGGTATATACACACAATGGAATATTATGCTAACTTGAAGAACAACATGGTGCATTCATAACATGGATGAACCTTGAAGACATTATGTTGAGTAAAATTAGTCAATCACAAAAGGAGATATACTGCATAGGACCACTACTGTAAAAGACTAAGAAAAAGAACCCATACTAAAGGGGAATTCTTTGCTGGTTATGGGGTTTAAGGGGGTTGGGGTGAAGTGAGGGAGTAGAAGATGGAGCATAGGGTAGGAAATAGACAGAGGATAATTGGGTGCTGGGAAGGGAGGCAATACATAAGAAGGAGGAGGATAATGGAAGAATATGGTGGATGGGAGGACAGTTGGGCAGATTTGCATGGGCTAAGTAGGACAGAGGTAAATAATGATATATGCACAATCTTGGAACAAAAGGGTTCTGGGATACAGGGATTGAGGCATGGTTGGAATAGAGGAAATAATGTTAAGATGCTTGGCTGTCTTTAGAATCTTGGCTTCCCTTGCATACCATTATAAAATAGACAATTGAAAGTAGAGAAAAGAATAGCCAGAAATATCACCATAGAAAGCTTGTAAGTCCGTCTTCTGCCTATAACTGACTAGAATACCTAAAATGGGGCTACAACGTGCCCAGTGAAGGAGGCTTCCTGCAGAGCCTCTGCATTGTGTAAAAATATAGGTGTAATCCTGATCCCCATCCAGAATCTTCTGAGGTGGGAAATTTCCACTTTAAAGGACAAGCAGTCCTACCTGGAGCAGCTAGAAGAACAGAAGATATTTCTTGAAAGAAAGACCGACAGGAAAAATAAAAAACAATAATGGCAGTCTCATTGACTACTACAAGAACAAGCAAGTTGCTCGCCCAGGAGACATCCAGGCAAGTGGTCAGGTCCTCCCAGGGCAAACCCCCTTCCAAGACTAAGACTCAATGGGAATACATGAGCAGACATGTGCTCTGACTGGGGGAGTGAGGGAAAAACAACAATGAAGCTGCAAGCTAAGTCCTACCACGTTCAATAGACTCCTGTGAACACGGGTGGAGACCTGGTTGTCCAACAGTACGGCAAGACCTGGGGACTCTTGGGTCCAGAGTCAGTGACATAGCCACAGAGGAATAGAGTAGAGAATGAAGCATCCAACTGATAAGAAGAAAGGGCATATGTACAAGAACACCCACACTTGCAGATAATACTCACTTGACTTGGCTTCAATGGCTGGATGATCAGAGCTCAACTAGAAGACAGAAGAGGAAAAAAAGAGTAATCTGATACAATTTGATGAACTTGATCTACACCTATGGAGGCAGTAGCTCAAAAGAGGGAACAAATCTTTACAGCGAGGATCATTCCCACCTCCTCCATACACAGAGTAGACAGGGATGGGCAAATTGGACATTGTCTACCCAAAATAGGGGGGCTGCAAAGGCAAGAAGTGACTGGCTTACAAGCTTTCAAGAGGGATCCTAGATCCAGAGAGCATGGAGGAAGGTAGACTCTCCACTGAATAGTATCCAATCTGTCTCGGCGGGGCTGATAATAGGAGATAGGGATAGCACTCATGTGGCACAATAGTGAATAGTTATCAGGACTGACTGTGAGGGTTGGAAATGTAAAGGTAGATGTTTTGTAGCAAAAGGAGGAGAGTGGTTGACTTTGCAGTCCAGGAGCGGAGGGCCCTGGGACCATCAAAGTGGAAGAGTGGAAGAAATATTTTTAAT
>NW_006408817.1:256479-258326 GCF_000296735.1 Chrysochloris asiatica
CACACACACACACACACACACACACACACACACACACAAAAGAAAACCATAACTACACTGAATGTAAATGGATTAAATGCACCAGTTAAGAGATGAAGAGTGGCAGAATGGATAAGAAAACAAGGTACTTCAATGTGCTGTCTGCAAGAGACACATCTCACACACAGAGACAAAAACAGATTAAAAGTCAAAGAACAGGAAAAAAATATACATAGCTTAGGTAGGTATATTGCAGTTAGCTTATTTCCATCACACATGAACAGGAGTGGCAGTACTAATCTTTGATAAACTTTAAGGCAAAAACCAGCATCATAAAGATGGACATTATCTCATGATTAAATGGACAATTGAACAAGATGACATAACCATAATAAATATCTATGCTCCCAATGAAAGACGTCTAAAATATATAAAACAAACTCTAAGAGATTTGAAGAAAGAAATAGACTAATCTACAATAATAGTGGGCTATTTTAATACACTGCTTTCAAAAATGATTAGAACAACCAGAAAGAAACTTGGGAAAGACACAGAGATACTAAACAACACAGTCAGAAAACTGGACCTCATAGATGTGTACAGAACATTCAACCCAACAATAGCAAAATACACATTCTTTTCCAACACACATAGAACATTCTCCAGAATAGACCATGTGTTAGACCACAAAACAAACCTCCATAAATTTACAAATATCAAAATACTACAAAGAATCTTCTCAGACCACAATGCTATCAAATTAGAAATCAACGATAGGAAGACCAAAGAAATAAAGTCAAGTACACCCTACTGAAAAGTGACTGGGTAGTTTAAGAAATAAAACTTGAACTCTCAAAGTTCATAGAAACAAACGAGAATGAAAACACAACATGCCAAAATCTTTGGGACACGGTGAAAGAGGTGCAAAGAGGACAATTTATTGTAATAAATGCACACATCCAAAAAGAAGAAAGAACCAAAATACAACCCATTAACACGGCAAATATAACAATTAGAAACAGACCAACAGAGGGAACCTATAGCCACCAGATTAGAGCAGAAGTAAATGAAATAGAAAACAGAAAAACTATAGAAAGAATCAACAGGACAAGAAGATGGCTCTTTGAAAAGATTAACAAAATTGACTTGACAGACCATCGGCAAACCTAACAAAAGAAAAGCAGGAGAAGACACAAATAACAAGCATTAGAAACCACACGAGTGATGTCACAACAGAACCAAAGGAAATCAAAAGGATAACAGCAGAATACTTTGAAAAATTGTACTCCAACAAATTTGAAAACTTAGAAGAGATGGAAACATGTTTAGAAAAACATGACCTACCTAAATGTACACACAGTGAAGTACAAAACCTGAACAGAGCCATAACAAAAGAAGAAATTGTTCAGGTCATCAAAGAACTCCCAACCAAAAGAAATCCAGGCCTGGATGGCTTCACTGGTGAGTTCTACCAAACATTCAGGGAAGAGCTGTCACCAATTCTATTCAAATTATTCCAGAATATTCCAGAATATTATTCCTAATACATTTTATGAAGCAAGCATAACCCTCATACCAAAACCAGGGAAGGATGTCACTAAGAAAGAAAATTATAGACGAATATCCCTCATGAATATAGATGAGAAAATTCTCAACAAAATCCTAGCCAACAGAATCCAGCAGCACATCAAAGAGATAATACATCATGATTAAGTGGGATTCCTATCAGGGATGCAAGGATGGTTCAACATTAGAAAAACAATCAATGTAATCCACCATATAAATAAGAAAAAAGAAAAGAACCACATGATCATATCAATTGATGCAGAAAAAGGCAGTTGACAAAATCTAACATCCATTCCTGATAA
>NW_006408817.1:262401-277465 GCF_000296735.1 Chrysochloris asiatica
ATTTCTTGTTTTATATAAAACTAAAATAAGGAATTGGACTAATGTCAGATAAAAATTTTGACTGAGGAATTTACTCTTTAATCAAAGTTGGAAGAAAAAAACATATCTTAAGACTTAGATATCGGTACTTCCTGGCTTTTTGTTTTTGAATGCTGCCAAATTGGTTCTGACTCATAGTGACCCAATGTACAACAGAAGAAACCACTGTCTGGTCCTGCACCACACTCACAATGTTACGTTTGAGCCTATTGTTGCGGCCACTGTATCAGTCCATCTCATTGAGGGTCTCACTCTTCTTCACTGAGCCTCTACTTTATCAAACATGATATTATTTTCCAGGAACTGGTCTATCCTGATAGCATGTCCAAAGCATGTGAGATGAAGTCTGGCCATCCTCACCTCTAAGGAGCATTCTGGCTATACTTTTTTCTAAGATAGATTTGTTTGTTCTTCTGGTAGTCCATAGTGCTTTCAGTATTCTTTCCTAACACCAAAAATCAAATGCATCAATTCTTCTACCATTTCCTTATTCATTGTCTAACTTTCACATGCATATGAGATTATTGAAAATACCATGGCTTGATCAGACACACCTTAGTCTTCAAACTGACATCTTTGCTCTTCAACACTTTAAAGAAGCCTTGTGCAGGAGATTTGCCCAATGAAATATGGCATTTGGCTTCTTATTCAGTATCCAGCTTTCACATGCATATAAGGCAGTCAGAAATATCATAAAATAGGTCAGGTGTACATTAGCCCTTAAAGTGATATCTTTGCTCTTTAACGAGGTCTTCAGCAGCAGATTTGCCCAATGCAATACATTGTTTGATTTCTTAACTGCGGCTTCCATTAAGTGTTGATTGTGAATCCAAGCAAAATGAGAGCCTTGACAACTTCAATCTTTTCTCCATTTATCGTTAATCTGTCAACTGGTTCAGTCATGAGATTTTCTGTTTTCTTTACATTGAGTTGTAACCTATACTGAAGGCTATATTCTTTGATCTTCATCAGTAACTACTTCAAGTCTTCTTCACTTTGAGCCAGCAAGATTGTATTATCTGCATATCACAGTTTGTTAATGAGCCCTCCTCCCATCCTGATGCCACATTCTTGTTTATGTAATCCAGTTTTTTAGATTATTTGCTCAGCATATTGAAAAAGTATGGTGAAAAGTATACAACCCTGATACACACTTCTCCTGATTTAAAACCTTGAAATATCCCCTTGTTGTTAAGTGCTGTTGAGTTGGTTCCGAATCATAGCGACCCTGTATAGCATTTCCAGGGAGTGGCTAGTGAATTTGCACCACCAACCTTGCAGTTCAAATGAAACTTGCAGTCCAGCATATTAACTGGTCTTTCTTGTACGTGTATAGACACTATCCTGTCACAGACAGCATTGTACTTCAAGATGGATCTTGAAATGTTTTCTTTAATGATGAATGTGGCACCACTCCTCTTCATTTATCATTCCTGGCATAGCACGCTCATCTCTTAGAGCAGCCCTTTTCTATGTCCTATTTTCTACCAAAGAAAATATTCTTCAAGTGTCTCGCATCCTTAGGACAATCACATACAGTATTTGTTAAGCTGCAGATAACAATACACTTCCATAGTGAGTCAGTGGGGGGGAGGGCAGGAATCTACATTTTTAACAAGAACCTAGACGTAAGGAATAAAACTATACCAAACCCCCCCAAAAAAATTATTGTCACTAAGTCAATTCTGACTCATAGTGATCCTGTACTAGAATAGAACTGCTCCATATGGTTCCCAAGGCTAAAATCTTTACAAGAGACTGCTATAGTCTTCTCCCATGGAACAGCTGGTGAGCTTGAACCACTGACCTGTCCAGTAAGCAGTTAAGAGTTTGACCACAGCACCACCAGGGCTCCTTCACAAAGCTAAAGAGAGAATCACTATTAGATGTTGAAACATCTTTGCTTGTCTTAGCAAAGAACTTCATTTACCTCAATCTTCACTCAAACACAGGGAGTAGTAAGCAGTAGAAAGGAGACCTTTACGGAGGAGACCTCTATCAAGAGTTTTTCCTAAATACATTCTAGAAGGCGTGCCAGAAGAAGAAGCCCACTGTTAGGTAGCTGAAAGAGTTCCCAATGCCCATTCTGGGCTATTTTGTGTTATTCATAGTCCTGGCAGCTTTTACTTTTCTTTTAGGAACAAAGCCTATTTTGCCCTTCTAAATCTTGTTCTCTCCTTATAGCTGAACATAAAAAAAGAAGAAAAAAAACAAGTATCCACAAAAAGAGGTGACAAAGTTTAGGGAGGGAAACCAGTAAAAAGTTCCATCAAAGACCACAACCACCCAATCAACCAGTTAGCAGTTTCCCAGGCAACTAGTTCCTAATTTTTCATTGTTTTTGTTCTAAGTGTCCTGTTTCCTGGCTCCTTTATGGTTGTAATTTGTTTTCTGTACCTAGTAGTCCTTGTTATTATTGCTAAGTGCTGTCAATTTTGTTCAGACTCATAATGATCCTGTATAGGGTTTCCAAGGAAACCTACAGTACCATACCAGGACTCCTAGAAACCCTTGTTATTGTTGTTGTTAAGTGCTGTCGAGTCGATTCCGACCCATAGCGACCCTGTATAGGGTTTCTGAGGAATAGCTGGTGAGCTTGAATCGCCGACCTTGCAGTTCAAACGGCTTTGCAGTCTGGCGTATTAACCCACAGCACTGCACCAGGACTACTGAAATTGTAACAGCATAATCTAAGGCACAGGTGCACAATTTTTTGAGAATCATGCTCCTCCTGTAAAGATGACAGCAAAGGAAACCCTATGGGGCAGTTCTACTCTGTCACATGAGGCCACTAACAACATCATGCTCCCTCTGAAGAACACAGCATTTTAATGAACATTACACAGACTATAACATAATTGTTAAGTGCAATATGAAGTAATTTTTGTGCACTCTTCCTCTCTTTCCTTTCTGTCTGTTATAGAGCCTATATGACAAGATAAGCAAAAGAAACAACTGAGAATAAAGACAATGTTCCTTTTATAAATGTCAGAGTCAGAATACCAGAATTACCATCAAGTCAGTTCTGACACAATTCACTGAAGGGGCCAGTCCTCCTCCCTGAAATTCCTATTCTACAGCTACATTACAGACAGATTAAATTTATAGCGTGTCAGTGTCAAAATCAGAAACTAAATGTAGAGACTCAGATTTTCTAAACATCTGATGTCTGAAAAATTACCCATTCCTGAAAAGCTTCTGTTAATAATGATATCTAACAATAATAATATGGGCCCTGGTGTGGTGTTGTAGGATAAACACTGGACTGCTAACCACAAGGTCGGCAGTTCAAACATACCAACTGCTCTCAGACCCCTATACAGGATGGCTATGAGTCAGAACTGACTCAACAGCATACAATATTATAAAAATAATGAAGATTCAATAAAACAGAATCATTTCATATTGGCTGGTTCAAACTCACAGCCTATACAGGGTTGCTATGGGTCGGAATTGACTCAATGGCACTTAATATTAACAGCAACAATAATGTGAAACTGTTCCATTAGCTTAAATTCTAAAATTAAAATGATGGTCACTTTATCTTTCCTCCTTTGATTTTTATATTTTCACAAAATTTGCAGTTTTCCACGAGTTCACTGTATAATATTGTAATCAAAATAAGTATATCATGTTATTTGTTGTTGTTGTTGTTATTGTCAGTTCCCACTCATAGCAACCCTGTATAGGGTTTCCAAGAAGTTGTTGGTGAGCTTGAACCACTGACCATACAGTTCAAACCGTTCTTGCAGTCTAGTGCATTAACCCACAGTGCCACACCAGGACTCCAGATTCAGCTTAATGATCTGTATTTTCAAATGGTTTTGTTGAACAGACCTACTCTGACAGCAGTCTTTAGCTACAAAGAATAAAAATGGAATGGCCAATTACTGCTTGATAACCTTCATCTCTGAAGACTTTTTGTCTAAAATATTTAAATAAATGTCAAGTGGCTTCATAGCAGTTCTTCTAGCTTGCTCATCGTGGACAAACTTCTTTCATATGTATTCCTGCCACTGCCTGTTAAGTTGTCAAGTGACGTGCATTATTGAACAGATATGAAATCAACTTCATTTTCTGCCCTTCTGGGTCATAGACATTGTCCCTTATTTGCCATTTTCTGTGGCTACTGAGAAAAGTAGCAGGGAGTGAATAAGTTAGATAACAAATACTGACAACAAGCTATATCTACAGTGCTTCACCCACGAGGAAGGACAGAGGGGTGGAAATAAGGTTGAGGAAAGGTACAAAAGAAGAAGGAATATCTTTACCCCAGCATTTCTGGAATTTCAGTTTATTCTCCACCGTTACCACCGTTACACACACACACCCAACATGCACCAGGTCCTATTTTCAGAGACTTGGTGTTTGTGTAAATTAGGCAAGTTTTTCATTGGAAGGATTTGACTGTGTCTAGCTCCTCCAATGATGTTAAGTGTTGTAGAGTCGATTCCATTGATAAGAGCATGAGTTATACCAACATCCTCTGTTTCCACATCTGCTCTTCTGCCTCAATCTTTTCCTTCCTTTATACCTGCAAATATGGCACCAACGATTCTTTTCACGGCCCTCTCTCCTCGTGCTGGGTTTGATAGTTCATTGCAATGGCCATACAGAGCTCAGACATTGTACTCACAGTTATGGACTTTAGTAGGCAAGTAAGCATATTCCAGTGCAGGATCAGAAATATTCAGGACACATGTCTTCCAGTCAGGACAGCCTTTTCTCAGCCATGGGCTATATTACAAAGTGTACACATGGTACATCCTGTACAACAGGATTGGGGATGCTGATAAATGTTCAAAGGACTCACCACTCCACAATAAGCCTCAACCTTCAGGCACATAGCTTTGCTCTGTAGGTCAACAAACCTAGCTCCCCCAACTAAGTGCCTGCAGGTACCTTACTTGGAGAGCAAGCCTCCTGCCCAGTCATTTAGCTTTACTTGCTCCATGGGCTGAGAAGCCCCCCAACTCTGTCTCCTGCTCTAACTATTGGTTCTGCTGCTGCTGCTCCTCTGCCACTGCTCTGGTGTCACAACGTTCTATCCCTAAGTCAGACGTTCAATGCACAGAGATCTCTGGAGCCAAAGGATGTGATCCACCCATGGCTCTATTCTTTGATGCTGCTGAGATGGCTCACTAGAGTTCTGATTTTCACAATGAATACTACTAACAATCACTCACAACTGAATCATATAATCCATCAGCATCTTCCCCCACTTTCTTTTACACAGATCCATCAGGAAAAAGTAGTTTGGTGGGAGTTTCAAAGTCTATAGCTAGAAGAGACATTCAAAATAGTTCCTTGTGCTGCATTACCTAATGGTCAAAGTCTTCAGAGTAAATCAGAGTAAGAATCATTCCACCTCTAATATTACTAGAAAGTGGATGTTTAACAAAACTGGCACTTATATCTGGTTTGTTTCTAATACTATATTTTCAAAAGCAGTACAGTTATTTAAAGAGGCATCTTAAGAAAATTTAGAAATTTGAGGGGAATATAGATGAGGATAATGAAGTCTAAAGGCTTATTTTTAAAAGTGTTAATGACTTCTAATGCTCTTTGTAAAGACAAAAGGGGTATATCAAGAGGGAAGCATTACATAGTCTCTTGAAAGAAGAGTTTCAAGAAATGCAGGGGAAGGGTATGAGGATTTTAAATTCTAGGAACAAGGGAAACTGTTCTTCTTCTGCCTAGTATAGTTAACAGAGGATGAAGATAGCCTTAAGGTGAAGGAGAAGAGCGTAATGACCCCTCCCCTAATTTTCCACTATGTGCACAGGGGCTGGCAGAAGCTGGCCCTGGACAAGTTCCCTTCCATACTATATTGTTTGCTGACTTTTGGACATTTCTTCTTAATAGATGTTTCCTTCTCTATTTTTGATGACTTCTTTAAATTTCTACAGCTTACAAATAGGCAAGTTAAGTAAAGGTACATTCCCTAGCTACACAAACACACAAACACATCTAAAACCAAACGAAATTCCAACTGCTAAGCCTAAAGGTTAGTAGCTCAAACCCATCTAGTGGTACTGTGAATGAAGGAAATGAAAGGTATGGCTGTTTGTTCCCATAACGACTACAGTCAAGTAAACCTATGGAGCAATTCAACTCTAACACAAGTCACCATGACACAAACATGTTGTTGTTATGTGCCATCAAATTGATTCTGACTCATAGCAACCCTGCACATAACAGAACAAAACACTGCCCAGTCCTGCATCATCCTCACAATTGTTGCTTGAGTCCACTGTTGTTGTCACTGTGTCAGTCCATCTCATTGAGAGTCTTTTAAGTTAACCCTCCACTTTATCAAGCCTGATGTCCTTCTCCAGGGACTGGTCCCACCTGACAAATGTCCAAAGTAGGAGAATGAAGTCCAATGATCTCACTTCTAAGAAGTATTCTGGCTGTACTTTTACAAAGGTAGACTTATTTGGTCTTCTGGCAATCCATGGCACATTCAACATTTGTCTCCAATGTCATGATTCAAATGCATCATTTTTCATTGGTTTTCCTTATTCATTCAATGTCCAACTTTCACATGTATACGAGGTCATTGAAAATACGGTGGCTTGAATTAGGCCCACCTTATTCCCCAAGCTGTCACCTTTGCTCTTTAACACTTTACTAAGGTCTTTTGCAGGTTTGCTTAATGCAGTACATTGCTTAATCTCTTGATAGCTGCTTCCACGAGAGTTGATTATGAATGCAAGCAAAATATAACCTTTGACAACTGCAATAATTTATTCATTTATCATGAAGTTACATACTGGCCCCGTGATGAGGATTTTCATTGTATTTACAGTGAGGTACAATCCACACTGAAGGCTGTAGTCTTTGATCTTCATCAATAAGTATTTCAAGTACTCTTTGCAAGCAAAGTTGTGTCATCTGCATATCTCAGGTTGTTAATGAGTCTTCATCCAATCCTGACACCACATTCTTCTTCATATAATCCAGCTTCTTGGATTATTTGCTCAGAATACAGATTGATAAGTATGGTGAAAAGACACAACCCTGGCACACACCTTCCCTGATTTTAAAACATTTGTTATCTCCTTGTTTTGGCCTTGTGAACTATGTAAGGTTCCTCATGAGCACAATTAAGTGTTCTGGAATACCTATTCCTCCCAATGGTATCCATAGTTTGTTATGATCCACACAGCTGAATGTCTTTGCATAGTCAATAAGCATAAATCAAAACATCTTTCTGATGTTCTCTACTTTTAACCAAGATCATCTGGTGTCAGTAAGCTTGAACTGCTGACCTTGTGGTTCAAACTGACCCTGCAGTCTGGTGCATTAGTCCACAGCGCCACACCAGGACTCCATTTTGCCCACAGAATCCTTCAATACTGCAACCCAAGGCTTGAATTTTTTCTTCAGATATTTCTGCTTAAGAAATGCTGAGTGTTTTCTTCCCTTTTTGATTTTCTAAACCCAGGTCTTTGCACATTTCATTAAAATACTTTGTCTTCTCAAGCTGCTCTTCAAATTTTTCTGTTCAGCTCCTTTACTTCATCACTCCTTTCAGTCACTTTAGCTCCTCTACTTCAAGAATAAGTTTCAGAGTCTTTCAGACATCCATTTTGGTCTTTCCTTTCTTCATATATGATGTTCCAGATGTTATCCCACAACTCTTGTGGTCTTCAATCACTAGTGTCTAATGCATAAAATCTGTTCTTGAGATGATCTCTAAATTCAGATGGGACATACACAAGGTCATAATTTGGCTCTTGTGGACTTGTTTTTAATATTTTTCCACTTCAGCCTGAACTAGAACATGAGCAATTGATGGTCTGTTCCACAGTCGGGCCCTAGCCTTGTGTTGGCTGATGATATTGAGCTTCCCCACTGTCTCTTCCCACAGATGTAGTCAATTTGACTCCTGTGTATTTCATCTGGTGAGGTTCACATGTATGTTGTTGTTGTTGTTAAGTGCCATTGAGTCAGTTCTGACTCACAATGACCTATATAGGGTTTCCAAGGAGTGACTGATGATCTTGAACAGCCAGCCTTGTGGTTCAAACTGACCTTGTAGTCCAGCGCATTAACCCACAGCATGACACCAGGACCATTTATGTTGTTGGCAAAAAGTATTAAAAATTATAAGTCATTGTCTTGAAAAATTCCATCATGAGATCTCCAGCATCATGAAAATATCAAAAAAAAAAAAAATTGGTATTTCCAATTATGGATCCTTCCTTTGTGTTTCCAATGTTCACACTCCAGTTACCAGTAATTATCAATATTTCTTGATTGCATGTTTGATCAGTTTCAAACAAAGAAGATGATAGAATTCTTCAATTTCATCATTGGTTTTAGTAGTTGGTGCATAACTTTGAATAGTGGTATTAACTGATCTTTTTTGAAAATATTTGAACTTCATAGAACTTCATAATACATCTTGAAATGCTCTTTTTGGCAATGACTATAATGCCATTCCTCTGTAGTTTGTCATTCCCAACATAGTAAACCAATGATTGTCAAATTCAAAATGGCTAATACTAGTCCATCTATGCTAATACCTAGGATATATCTATCTTTATGTGCTTCATTCCATTGTTTGACAACTTCCAATTTTCCTAAATTTATGCATCATACATTCCATGTTCCAATTATTAATGAGTGTCTGTAGCTGTTTCTTCTCATTTTGAGTTGTGTCCATCAGCAAATGAAGGTCCTGAAAACTTTGTTCCACCAACATCATTAAAATCAACTCTACTTTGAGGAGGTAGCTCTTCCCCAGTCTTATTTTGAGTGTCTTCCAACCTGAGGGACTCATCTTCCAGCACTATATAAGACAATGTTATGCTAATATTCATAAGGTTTTCAGTGGCTAACCATTCAGAAGTGGTCCGACTCTCCTTCTTCCTAATCTCTCTTAGCCTGGAAGCTCCGCTGAAACCTGTCCAACATGGGTGACCCTGCTGATGTTTAAAATAGCGGTGGCATAGCTTCCAGCATCACAGCAACTCACTGACAGACAAGTAGTGGGGCACAAACATAAAACATACAAATATGGGAGGGGAGAGGGCCGTTTTAAAATTCCATACATAAACTTATCTCTAAAATATCATGTTAAAAATTATCATGAAGCTCATATTTACATTGCTATAGAGACAGGGTGTGAGAAAATAGATCTACTGCTAAGAAAGGCATTTTTTTACCTCTTTTATAAAGCTATGGATAACCATGCAAAGTATGAGTATTCCGGAACACTTAGCTGTGCTTATGAGGAATCTGTACATGGATCAAGGGGCAGTTGTTTGAACAGAACATAGGAACACTGAATGGTTTAAAATTAAGAAAGGTGTGCGACAAGGTTGTATTCTTTCACCATAGTTATTCAACCTGTATGCTGAGCAAATAATCCGAGAAGCGGATTTGGCACATTTCCTAGGTAAGCTGTAACAACTTTTTTTTTAGTCTGTTCCTAGTCTACAGCCTGTCTTGTGATTGGAATGCACCTTGCAGGGATTGGTCAGTAGACTATCCATATGAGGTACTAGCCTACTATGCAAAAGAAATATCTGTGGCTTACTGAGAGGGAATTGGTCCATTTGTGGTTCCCATTGGGCAAGACCATGCCTTGAAATTGACAAGGAGTTGTGTGAAAAAGCATCCAATCCCAGAGAGATTTTTGAGACAAGCAGAGAGAATGAGAGAGGGGAAGGAACCTCCTAAAAAAGATATGTTGTTGTTAAGTGCCATCGAGTTGGTTTCGACCCATAGCAACTGAGTATAGGGTTTCCTAGGAGCACCTTGTGAGCTTGAACCATTGACCTTGTGGTTCAAACTGACTTTGCTGTCCAGCACATTAACCCACAATGCCACATGGGTCAAAGTCTGTAACACTGAAGGTGACCGGTGACAGGCCCTCGAGAGGCCCTGTGGCAGAGTAAGTAGTGCCCGATGGCAGGGTCAAGAGGAGCCTGTCTTCAGGAGACTGAGAGGAGCTGGTTGACCTGCTCTGTACTGAAGAAGGAAGATGTTGCGTACATGTTTCTGGATCTTGATCCAGTTGTACCCTGTTGATCCAGATCCCAAGTTGTACCCTCCTCCTTAATAAGTCACGTAACTGAAGTGTGGTCTGAGTTCTGTGTGCTCATTGCAGGAGTGCCTCTTCTGGATTCTATAATGCTGCTATCAGAACTGATACAAAGGTAGGCAAATGGAGGTGTGTCTGATCACCTCACAGAAATCAGCTTTGGGCTGATCTCTATCCCACCTGGAGTTAGGCTCAGATGCTGTTATTATTTCACCTTTCACACCACGTGTGCACATAGTGAAGAACTGAAGCTTCCTGCCAACAGTTAGGTTAGGTTAGAAGTGGACCCTTCAACCCTAAACTGTTTGAGAAGAAAAAAGGCAGGCAGAAGAACATTTTTTTTAATGTTTTAAAAATAATTTTGTGTAGTTTAGAGCTTAAAGAGAGAGGTGGTGGTCAAATAATCTTCATCTGGTGGTGGAGGTGGTGGCTGTGTGCCGTGGAGTCGGTTCTGACTCATAACGACCCTGGACAGGGTTTCCGAGGCTGTAAATCTTTACGGGAGCAGAACACCTCATCTTTCTCCTGTGAAACAGCTGGTAGTTTTGAACCGCTGACCTTGAGGTTCACAGCCCGATTCATAACCACTATCCTAAATGACAATTGTGGAGATTTGGGAACTAGCCTTTGGACAGTTTAATAAAGGTATTGGGAATTGATTGAACACCTACTATAGAACATTGTGCTGTGTTCTGTTATGTTGCTTAGCCATCCCCAAATTCAGTGGTATAAGAAAGCAGTTTTTCTCACTCTCTTCTGGGTTGTCCAGGAGGGTGTTCTGTTGAGGTTGCCTGGGCTCCTTTATGAGGCAGCATCCCGCAGCTGGATTGCCTGGGGCTGGGCTCAGCTGGGATGGCCAGCCCATTCTCTCCATGTGGTTATAGATCCTCAATGTATGACTGAACTTTTCCACCCAGGAACAGCCATAATTGAAGAATGCAAGTGGAAGTTGCATGGTTTATTATCATCTAGCCTTCAAAGTCACCCTCCTGCTGCATTCTTTTAAACAAAAAATGTCCAGTTCAAATTAAAGGAGTGGATTTAATTGACTCTGCCTATTGATGGGTAGTAGGAGCATGGCTGTTCTCAGGGACTGCTATTTATTTTCATTTAGTTTTGGTTTTTAATGTAAAAAATGTTCCACAAATGAGAAGCCATGATCTAATTTATAGGTTGTATTTATATGATCATACATCCCATTCACAGCAATGGTTGAATTAATTTTTCACATGGTTGTTAAGTGCAGTCAAGTAGGTTCTGACTCACAGCAATCCTGTATTAGGTTTCTGAGGAGTGGCTGGTAGGTTTGAACTGCAAACCTTGTGGCTAGCAGTCCAGTGCTTATCCTATAATGCCACACCAGGACTCCATTTTTCACATATTCAGGCATAATCTTCAGTTAATATTTTAAAATGTGTTCATTTGTAGTAATGTATGTGTCTATTACTTACAAAAGTAGGTCAGCTCTACTAAATCATGCAGTTGGTACAGTTCTTCAATAGATCACGTTAATATACATGATGTACTTGCATTACTGCAAAGCTAGTTCTAAGATTCATTCAAGAGTATTTGTTAAGTCAGGATGTCTCTTTGCCCTTGGGCTCTATTTTCAACAACTTGTGTTTATGTTCAACTTGGAAACCTGATTTTTACAGATGTCTGGCTTTAAAATTGACTGGGGGTTTGAATACAAGAACAGAATTGCTCATGTACCATAATAACAGCTTTGGTTCCTGAGGATTTTTGTTGAGCTGTCACTTGGTGATGGTTATTTGGTGACAGTTATTTTTATTCTGTCATGCAGAGAACACCTATATTAGAGCAATGGATTTTGCTGTCAGTCATGTTTGATGTAACCTCTATGAGACTTTTTAATGGAATGAAGTCAAAATGGTCCAGTTATACTAGCCAGAATGAGCAGTATACCTTAAATGAATAGGTATGTCTTTTAAATGCTATAGTTAAGTGCCATCGAGTCAGTACTGACTCATAGCAACCCTATGCACAACAGAACGAAACACTACCTGGTCCTGGGCCAACCTCACTATTGTTGCCACGCTTGAGCCCATTGATGTTGCCACTCTGCCAATCCAGCTCGCTGGGGGGTTTCCTCTTTTTCTCTGACCCCTACCAAATATGATATCCTTAATCAGTGACTGTGTACTTCCTCTGGGGGTTTAAAACCAGGGCAAAGGCGGGGGCGGGGGGGTATATGGCTTCTATCAGAGAATGGGGAAGTGGTGACAAGGGGAGAGAGAAGAGAAACCAAGATGAAAATGTCATACCAAAACTTCTGCCATATGCTATTGTTCATCCTGTCCAGCCCTGCCTCCGTGTGAATAGGAAGTACACAGGAATGGTAAGGATCATTGGGGTCATCTTGGAGTTTGGCTACCATAGTTGTTAAAGGCTGTCGAGTTGATTCCGATGCATAGTGACCCTGTTCCCGAGGAGCATTTGGTAGGTCTGAACTGCTGACCACAGTCCAGTGCTGATCCTACAGCACCACACCAGAAGACCTTGGCGACCATAAACATAGAATAATAACCCAGCTGGAATCACCCAGGCCACTAGATGCTAAGTGCTACTTAGTATTCTCCATCAGTTAATATTCTTGGTTTCAATCAACCAGCTCTGAATAATATAAGAACAAAATGAAATTAATGACAGAATCTTAATTTCTCACAGAACTGAAAAGAAGGTTTACAAATCATGCTCTTATAGTGGCAGGAACCAAGAGCTACTTGCTGAATGAATAAATTTAAAACACAATACTTCATAGTAAACCAGATACAATGATATACTATTACAGCTATTGTGGTAAATAATTGCAATGCATGAGAATATAATCAAAATGGAGCTTTATTTTTTATCTTCCACGGACTTAAAATTGTATTCACTAGATGAGATTCTTCTCCTGCAAGTAGATGAAAAGACCTAGCAGATCCAATAATTTTTATCACTCTTAGGAAAATAAGAAACCCATAATCACTTTATTTATAAAGCACAATCTTGATTTAGAAATCAAAATGTCTAATTTGATATATTAATCAATAATTGAGTCTTTAAAGTTGAGACGTCTTCACTTGTCCTCCCACCCAAGGCCTATGTGTTAGCTTTCTATTACTGCTTAAAAAATTATCACAAAAGCTTAGTGCCATAAAACAATGCAAATGTATTATCTTACAGTTCTGAAGACCAGAAGTCCAAAATGAATCTTTTTTTTTTAATGTTTTATTGTAATTTATTTGATAGTTTACATGAGAGAGTATGAGTTTTACATTCACCCTATCATGTATATTTCATGGCCATGATTATAATCCCCTCCATGCTTCATCAACCAACCAAAGGGTAGACACTACAAGCCAGCCCTTTGGTTGTCAGTACACAGCCCCTATCCCTCTCTAGGTCTAAAGTCCCCAGTTGCTCCATCTCTCCACATCATCATCTCTGCCTCCATCTCTGATGTCACTGCTTCTCTGGGTAGGGTCCCGCACTCCGCTCTTCTCCCTTGATGATCCCAGGGACCGCCTCTCCTAGAGTACAAAGTTAATCACTGCCCTCCTTGATACATCTAGTTGAGCCCTGATCATCCAGTCATTGAAGCCAAGTCAAGTGGGTATTATCTGCAAGTGTGGGTGTTCTTGTGCATATGCCCTCTCTTCTTATCAGCTGGATGCTTCACTCTCCCCTCTAGTCCTCTGTGGCTATGTCACTGACTCTGGGCCCAAGAGTACCCAGGTCTTGCCACACAGCTGGCCAACCAGGTCTCCACCCGGGTTCACAGGAGTTTATTGAACGTTGTAGGGCTTAGCTCACAGCTTCATTGCTGTTTTCCCCTCACTTCCCATTATCGGTGACGAACATGGTCACCAATCAGAGTGTGTATTCCCATTAAGTCTTAGTCTTGGAAGGGGGTTTGCTCTGAGGGGGACCCGACCACTTGCCTTGATGTCTCCTGGGTGAGCAACTTGCTGGTTCTTGTAGTAATGAGTCGGACTGCCTATATTGTTTTCTATTTTTCCAGTCTTTCTTTCAAGAAGTATCTTCTGTTCTTCTAGCCACTCCAGGTTGGTCTGCCTGTCCTTTCAAGTGGAAATTTCCCACCTCTGAAGATTCTGGATGCTGTTCAGGATTCCACCTATAGTCTAATGTAATGCAGAGGCTCCACAGGAAGCCTCCTTCAATGGGCATGTTGTAGCCCCATTTTAGGTATTCCAATCAGTTATAGGTAGAAGACAGACTTACAAGCTTTCTATGGTGATATTTCTGGCTATTCCTTTCTCTCCCCCTCCAGTGTCTATTTTATAATGGTATGCAAGAGAAACCAAGATTCAAAAGACAGCCAAGCATCTTAACACTATATCCCCTTTTCCCCATTCCAACCATGTCTCAATTCCTGTATCCCAGAGCCCTGTTGTTCTAAAGTTGTGCATAGATTATTTACCTCTGTCCCACTTAGCCCATGCAAACCTGCCTAATTGTTCTCTCATCCCTTTTTTCTTCCACTCCCCTCCCCCCTTTTACATACTGTCCCCCTCCCCAGCACCCAAACTATCCTGTGTCTATTCCCTGCCCTGTGCCCCACCTTTCTGTCCCTCCCATCACCCTACCCTCCACATCCCAGCAACCAGCAAAGAGTCCCTCCACCCCCCTTTAGTATGGGTTCTTTTTCTTAATCTCTTACAGTAGTGGTCCTGTGCAGTATTTCTCCTTTTGTGACTAATTTCTTTCAAGAAAGTGAGGCAGCACAAGAGGCACTCACTTGTCTCTGCCAAGAAATTTGGAAAACAACTATCTGGCCGACTGATTGAAAGAGATCTATATCTGTACCCATTCCAAAGAGAGGTTACCCAACGGAATGTGGAAATCATCGGATAATCTCTTTGATATCTCAAGTGAGTAAAGTTTTGCTAAAGGTAATACAGAAACAGCTACAATCATACATTGACAGAGAACTTCCAGAGG
>NW_006408817.1:278200-280430 GCF_000296735.1 Chrysochloris asiatica
TAGAAGAATTGATGCCTTTGAATTGTGGTGGTGGAGGAGAATTCAAAGTGCCATGGACTGCCGAAAGAACAAATAGATCTGTTTTGGAAGAAGTGCAGCCAGAGTGATCCTTGAAGGCCAGGATGGCTAAACTTGAGATACTTTGGACATATTGTCAGGAGGGAACAGTCGCTGGAGAAGGATATCATGCTTGGTAAGATGGAGGGTTGGAAAAAAAGAGGAAGACCCCCAACGAGATGGATCGGCCAGGTGGCATCATTGATGGACTCAAGTGTGGCAGCGGTAGTGAGGTTGGCCCAGGATCAGGCATAGTTTCGTTCTGCTGTGCATGGGGTCGCTATGCGTCAGTTCCGACTCAATGGCACCTGACAACAACAACAATTTCACTAAGCATAATGTCCTCAAGGTTAATCCATGTTATGCGGTGGCTTGCAAATTCCTTGTTAATCTTCAAGGTAGCATAATATTCCATTGTGCATATGTACCACAGTTTGTTTATCCATTCTTCAGTTGCTGGGTACTTTGGCTGTCTCCATGTTTTTGCTATTGTAAATAGTGCTGCTATGAACATTAGTGTGCATATATCTACTCGTGTTATGGCTGGTACTTCTTGTGGGTAAATACCAAGTAGAGGAATTTCTGGATCATAAGGTATTTCTATTTCCAACCTTCTGAGGAAGCGTCATATTGCTTTCCAGAGAGATTGGACCATTTTGCAGTCCCACAAGCAATGTAGGAGTGTCCCAGTCTCTCCACATCCCTGCCAGCATTTATTGTCCTCTACTTTTTGATCATTGCTATTAATGCTGGTGTGAGATGATATCTCATTGTTGTTTTTATTTGCATCTCTCTAATGAACCGACTCGACGGCACTTAACAACAACAACAACAATGGCTAGTGATCATGAACATTTCTTCATGTTTGTTGGCTGCCTGGATCTCCTCATTGGTAAAGTGTCTGTTCATGACCTGTGACCATTTTTTTAATTGGGTTATTTGTCTTTTTCTTGTAGATGTGTTGTAGTTTCCTATACATTTTAGAAATAAGTCCCTTGTCTGATGTGGCATTGCAAAATATTTTTTCCCATTCTGTGAGTTCCCTTTCTACTCTTCTGGTTAAGTCTTTTCATGCACATAAGTTTTTAATTTTTAGTATGTCCCAATCATCTATTTGGTCTACTTTTGTGTAGTTTTCAAAATGTTTGGTAGTCTGTGTATTCCCTGAATTAGTGCCCTCAAATTTATCCCTATTTTTTCATTGATGGCCTTCATAATTCTGGGAATCACATTTAGGTCTTTAATCCATGTTGAGTTGGTTTTTGTATAAGGTTGTGTGGTGATGGTCTTTTTTCAGTCTTTTGCATATCACTTTCCAGTTCTGCCAGCACCATCTGTTGAAGAGACTGTCACCTCCCCATGCAACATATTTAGATGTTTTGTCAAAGATCAGTTGGCTTTATGTCGATGGGTTAATTTCTGGATTCTCAATTCCAACCTGTTTTGACCACTGTAGCTGTGTAGTAAATTTTGAAGTCAGGAGTGAGAGGTTTCCAACCTTATTCTTCTTCTTAAGAAGTGCTTTGCATATCCTGATCTCTTTCCTTTCCATGAAAAGTTTGTAATTGTTCTTTCCATCTCTTTGAAGAATGTTGTTGGAATCTGGATTGGGATTGCATTATATGTGTAAATTGCTTTGGGCAGTATTTGGGCATATTTTCACAATGTTAAGTCTTCCTATCCAGGAGCATGGTACATTCTTCCATTTTTGTAGGTCTCCCTTGGTTTCTTGTACTAGTGTTTTGTAGTTTTCTTTGTATAAGTCCTTTGTTTCTCTGGTTACATTTGTTCCTAGACAGTTCATTCTTTGGGTGGCTGTTGTAAATAGTATTGCTTTCCTAATGTCCTTTACAACGCTGTCATTTTTGGGATAGAGGAATCCAACTGATTTTTGTATGTTGATCTTATATTCTGCCACTTTTCTGAATCTTCCAATGAGGTCTAGTAGCTTTTTTATTGAGTCTTTGGGGTTTTCTACATATAGGATCATATTGTCTACAAATAGAGAGCGATTTACGTCCTCTTTGTCAATTTGTTGTTGTTGTTGTTAAGTATCGTGGAGTCGGTTCCAACTCATAGTGACCCTGCACAGGGTTTCCAAAGCTACAGATCTTTACAGGAACAGAAAGCCTCATCTTTCTCCCACGAAACAGCTGGTAGTTTTGAACTGTGG
>NW_006408817.1:290944-335656 GCF_000296735.1 Chrysochloris asiatica
ATGTGTCACTGACTCTGGGCCCAAGAGTCCCCAGGTCTTGCCATATAGCTGGCCAACTAGGTCTCTACCCGGGTTCACAGGAGTCTATTGAATGTTGTAGGGCTTAGCTCACAGCTTCGTTGCTGTTTTTCCCTCACTTCCCCTTATCAGTGACAAACATGGTCACCAATCAGAACGTGTATTCTCTTTGAGTCTTAGTCTTGGAAGGGGGTTTACTCTGAGGGGACCTGACCCATTGCCTTGATGTCTCCTGGGCAAGCAACTTGTTTGTTGTTATAGTAATCAGTCAGTCTGCCTATATTATTTTGTATTTTTCCTGTCGGTATTTCTTTCAAGAAGTATCTTATGTTCTTCTAGCCACTCCAGGCTGGTCTGCTCATCCTTTCTAGTAGAAATTTCCCACCTCTGAAGATTCTGGATGCAGTTCAGGTTTCCACTTATATTCTTATGTAATGCAGAGGGTCCGCAGGTAGCCTCCTTCACTGGGCACATTGTAGCCCCATTTTAGGTATTCCAATCAGTTATAGACAGAAGACGGACTTAAAAGCTTTTTATGGTGATATTATTGGCTATTCCTTTCTCTCCCCTTCCAGTGTCTCTTTTACAATATAATGCAAGGAAAACCAAGACTCAAAAGACAACCAAGCATCTTAACATCATTTTGCCCCTTTTCTCCATTCCAATCATGTCTCAGTCCCTGTGTCCCAGAGCCCTGTTGTTCTAAGGTTGTGAATACATCATTATTTACCTCTGTCCCACTTAGCCCATGCAAACCTGCCTAATTGTTCTCCCATCTGCTTTTTTCTTCCATACCCCTCTCCCTTTTTGTATACTGCCCCCCTCCCCAGCACCCAAACTATCCTGTGTCTATTCCCTGCCCTGTGCTTCACCTTTTCATCCCTCCCCTCATCTGACACCCACATCCCAGCAACCAGCAAAGAGTCCCTCCCACCCCCTTTAGTATGGGTTCTTTTTCGTAGTCATTTACAGTAGTTGTCTTATGCAGTATTTTTCCTTTTGTGACTAATTTCCCTCAACATAATGCCTTCAAGGTTCATCCATGTTATGCAGTGACTTGCAAATTCCTTGTTATTCTTCAAGGTAGCATAATATTCCACTTATTCATTGTTCAATTTGCTTATTCATTGTTCAGTTGCTGGGCACTTAGGCTGTCTCCATCTTTTTGCTATTGTAAATAGTGCTGCTATGAACATTGGTGTGCATAGATCTACTCGTATTATGGTTCATATTTCTTGTGGGTAAATACCAAGTAGAAGAATTGCTGGATCATATGGTATATCTATTTCCAACCTTCTGAGGAAGTGCCATATTGCTTTCTAGAGAGGTTGGACCATTTTGCAGTCCCACCAGCAATGTAGGAGTGTCCCAGTCTCTCCACATCCCTGCCAGCATTTATTACCCACTACTTTTTTGATCTTTGCTGTTATTGCTGGTGTGAGATGATATCTCATTGTTGTTTTGATTTGCACCTCTCTAATGGCTAGTGATCATGAACATTTCTTCATATGTTTGTTGGCTGCTTGGATCTCCTCCTTGGTGAAGAGTGTGTTCATGTCCTGTGCCATTTCTTAATTGGGTTATTTGTCTTTTTCTTGTAGATGTGTTGTAGTTTCCTATATATTTTAGAAATGAGTCCCTTATCTGATGTGTCGTTGTAAAAGATTTTTTCCCAATCTGTGGGTTCCCTTTTTACTCTTTTGGTGAATTCTTTTGATGCACATAAGTATGTCCCACTCATTTATTTTGTCTATTTTTGTTTGTGAACTTTTCAAAATGTGTGGCAGTCTGTATATGCCCTGAATTAGCACCCTCACATTTGTCCCTATTTTTTCTTTGATGACCTTCATAATTTTGGGATTCACATTTAGATCTTTAATTCATGCTGAGTTCTTTTTTGTATAGGGCATGAGGCAAAGGTCTCGTTTCAGTCTTTTACATATCGCTTCCCAGTTCTGCCAGCATCGTTTGTTAAAACAGACTGTCTCTTCCCCATGCAATATGGTAGGAACTTTGTCGAAAATCATTTGGCTGTACGTGGTTGGGTTAATTTCTAGATTCTAGATTCTGTTCCATTGATCAATGTATCTTTCATTGTACCAGTACCAGGCTGTTTTGACCACTGTAGCCAAGTTTGAAATTGGGGAGTGAGAGACCTCCAACCTTGTTCTTCCTTTTAAGCAGTGCTTTGCTTATCCTGGGTCTCTTTCCTTTCCATATAAATTTAGTAATTGTCATTTCCATCTCCTTGAACAATGTTGTTGGAATCTAGATTAGGATTGCATTGTATGTGTAGATTGCTTTGGGCAGTATTGACATTTTCACGATGATGAGTCTTCCTATCCAGGAACATGGTATGTTCTTCCACTTCTGTAGGTGTCTTTTGGTTTCTTGTAGTAGTGTTTTGTAATTTTCTTTGTACAAGTCTTTTGTTTCTCTAGTTATGTTTATTCCTAAATATTTCATCCTTTGTGTGGCTATTGTAAATGGTATTGCCTTCCTAATGTCCTTTTCATCACTATCACTGTTGATATAGAGAAATCCAGCTGATATTTGTATGTTGATCTTATACCTGCCACTTTGCTGGATCTTTCAATGAGGTCTAGTAGTTTTTTTACTGAGTCTTTAGGATTTGTATTGTATAGGATCATATCATCTGCAAATAAGGAGAGTTTTACTTCCTCTTTGCCAATTTGGATGCCTTTACATTCTCTATCATGCCGTATAGCTCTGGCTAAAACTTCCAGCACAATATTAAATAGGAGTGGTTATAAAGGGCATCCTTGTCTGGTTCCTGTTTGCAGGGGAAGGCTTTCAGTTTCTCTCCATTGAGCGTGATGTAGACTGTTGGTTTTGTATATATGCTGTTGATTATGTTGAGGAATTTCCCTTTAATTCCTACTATGTTGAGTGTTTTTATCAAGTATGGATGTTGGATTTTGTCAAATGTCTTTTCTGCATCAATCTATATGATCATGTGGTTCTTTTCCTTTTTCTAATTTATATGATGGATTATGTTGATTGTTTTCCTGATGTTGAACCATCCTTGCATCCCTTTTATGAAACCCTCTTGGTCATGATGTATTATTTTTGTGATGTGCTGTTGGATTCTGTTGGCTAGGATTTTGTTGAGAAGTTTTGCGTCTATGTTCATGAGGAATATTGGTCTATAGTTTTCTTTTTTTAGTGATGTTCTTCCCTGGTTTTGGTATGAGGGTTATGTTTGCTTCATAAAAAGTATTAGGGAGTTTCCCATCCTCTTCTATGTCCTGGAATAATTTGTGTAGAATTGGTGACAATTCTTCTCTAAATGTTTGGTAGAACTCAACCATGAAGCTATCTGGGCCTGGGCTTTTGTTGGTTGGAAGTTTTTTTATGACCTCATCAATTTTTTCTTTTGTTATGGGTTTGTTCAAGTTTACTACTTCATTCTGAGTAAGTTTAGGTAGGTCGTGTTTTTCTAGAAATATATCCATCTCATCTAAGTTTTCAAATTTGTTGGAATACAGCTCTTCATAGTATTCTGTTATTATCCTTTTGATTTAGTTTGGTTCTGTTGTGACTTCACCCATGTGGTTTCTAATGTGATTTATTTGTGTTTTCTCCCTCTTTTCTTTAGTTAGTTTTGCCAATGGTTTGTCAATTTTATTAATCCTTTCAAAGAACCAGCTTCTTGTTCTGTTGATTCTTTCTATAGTTTTTCAGTTTTCCATCTCATTTATTTCTGCTCTTATCTTTATTATTTCCTTTCTTTTGGTGAATGTAGGTTCCCTCTGCTGGTCTGCTTCTAATTATTGAAGATGCTGTGTTAATGTGTTGATTTTGGTTCTTTCTTCTTTTTGGATGTGTGCATTTATCACAATAAATTGTCTTCTCAGGACCACTTTCACCATGTCCCAAAGATTTTGGTATGTTGTTTTCATTCTCATTTGTTTCTAGGAACTTTGTGAATTCACACTTAATTTCTTCTTTTACCCAGTCGCTTTTCAGCAGGGTGTTGTTCAGTTTCCATGTATTCAACTTTGGTTTTCTTATTGTTGATTTCTAGTTTTATAGCATTGTGGTCTGAGAAGATGCTCTTTAAATAAGAATTTTGATGCTTGTAAATTTATGGAGGCTTGCTTTGTGACCTAACACATGGTCAATTCTGTAAAATGTTCCATGTGCACTGGAGAAGAATGTGTATTGTGCTGTTGTTAGATTGAATGCTCTGTATAAATCTATGAGGTCATTGTGTTGTTTAGTTCCTCTGTAGCTTTGTCGAGTTTTTTTCTGGTTGTTCTGTCCCTTTTTGAGAGTGGTGTGTTAAAATCTCACACTATAATTGTAGATTTATCTGTTTCTTCAATTCCAGTAAGGTTTGCTTCATGTATTGGTAGATTTATCTGTTTCTTTCTTCAATTCCAGAAGGTTTGCTTCATGTCACCAAAGGGCAGAACGGCAGAGGACCCTAAGCATGAAGGGCTCATTGTTAAGCAAGGCCACAATGAATCTCCCCTTGGAAGGCAAGACCCCAAGGAGGAATCTCATGTGGGGGCTCTGCAGTTCCTGTCTCTTTGTTTTAATCAGCTTTTTTATTTTCTTGATTTTATAATAAAAGTTTTCAGCAGAATCTTAGTAGGAATTATATTAGAGATTTGAAACTTGTTTTTAGGCACCATTACACCACATTCAATCATGTGTAACTATTTGTTTTTACACTAACAATACGTTTCACCACTAGGAGAAAACACCTCAGCTACAGCATTGCTAGTTCAAGTTTAAGATTGCATTCAACATTCTGTGTAGTTTTGGTCAGAGACATTAAGACCTCTAGAAAATTAGCTAAGATACAATTAAGGGCTGAGGGAATAGTAATAGATCATAGGTAGATATTTAACTAGATGTTTTGAATAGAGAAGTTGTTCGTATAAGGAAGTTGTTCCGTTTCTTCTTAACTACAAAACTCTAAGTGCTTTTTTATGTTCTTGTTTTTCTTGTTTAATCAATCATGAGAAACAACTGTGTTTGTCAGTGACCATAGAAAATAATATTTAGGTACATGTTGTGATTAATGAATCTATAGAAAATAATAGGTGAGGGTAGAAATAGGAGTAAAGATTTAGAATTATGTTTTAAGGTTAACTTGACATTTTAGGATGTCAGAAAGATGGATGAAAAGAACTAGATATGAATAGACCAAGATAACTGTTTTAAGAAAAATGCCTCTGTCAACATTGTATAGACAAAAAGTAAAAATTGATATAATCAAGGATGTGTAATGCTTCAAAGAAAATGATTATTATGAGATCATGGGGTATTGTAACAGTATATAAGGAGCTAAATAATTGAGTAAAATCATCATCATCCTGAATTCAGCACAAACCATCGACTCCATGTGATTTCTTTCACCAACTCCACATCTCTCTTCGTGAGCCCCTAATAAGTTTGTTGGGGCTGGTCCTCAACAATGTATCTTGGTGGTTTTTCATTGGGAGCGTATATATTTATTATGGTATGTCATCTTGCTCAATTGGCCCTTTGTTCATGAGCTAGTGTCCTTCTTTGTCTCTCATGCTGGTTTTTATCGTAAAGTTTACTTTTTCTGAGATTAATGTTGCCACTCCTGCTTGTTGCAGTTAGCTTGGTAAATTTTTTCCCATCCTTTTAGTATGTTTTTGTCTTTGTGTGTAAGGTGTGTCTCTTGCAGGCAGCATATTGATGGGTCGTGTTTTCTTATCCATTCTGCCATTCTGTCTCTTCATTGGTGCATTCAAACCACTGACATTCAATGTAATTATCAATAGGTATTAATTGATGTCATTATGTTACTTTTTTGGTGATGCTGTTCGTTGTTTTGTTCTGCATTCCTTCTTGTGTTGGATTTGTGTTTTTTGTGCTATTTCTTGTTGGTTTCTTCTTAGTTTCTTTATTTGCTTGTTCTGCTTGGGAATTCATTTTTATGATATGTTGTGAAGTATTAGCTTTCTTTGGGGTTACCTTGTAGTATACTAACTTTTCTCTGCATTTAAGATACTCCATTGTATCCTGTAATTTACCTGCAATCCTCACCACCTGGGTCTCTTTGCTACGTTTGTCCCTTCTTTCACATTGATACATTTTTGGTCTTTTGTTGATCTCCCAGCTCCTTTGAGTTTGTTGTGGTCTTGTTCTGTTCTGGACTCTGCTATCTGTTGACTGAGTTCCAGATGGTGTTGCCACACCTGTCAATCTCTGTTTGTTGTCTGTTCTTGTTGGTTTTCAGTCCACAGAACTCCCTTTAGGATGTTTCGAAGTGCTGGGTTGGTTTTGATAAAATCTCTCAGATTCTGTTTGTCCTGGAATGTTTTGATCGCACCATCGTATTTGATTGATGGTTGACAGATTTTTTTCTTACAGAGCTTTGTGTATGTCTCCCCATTGTCTTCTTGCCTGCATGGTTTGTTCTGAATAGTCAGAGAGTAATCTAATTTGCTTGCCTTTATAAGTGATATTTCTCTTCTCCCTGGCCGCTTTTAGTATTCTTTTCTTCTCTTTGATTTTGGAGAGCTTGATTATTATATGTCTTGGAGACTTTCTTTTGGGGGTCTATCCTTACTGGGGTACATTCGGCTTTTTGAATGTTTATCTTCTCATCTTTCAAGATGTTAGGGAAATTTTCTTCCAGAAGCTCTTCCAACTATCTCCTCTGTGGACTTCTCTGATTCTTCTTGTTCCAGAATGCCAATAAGTCTTAGATTATTCCTCTTCATGTTATCCAGCATGAATCTTAGACTCTCTTCAGATTGTTTTATCCTTTAAGCTGCTTGCTCTTCTATCTTGGCAGTATTGAGAAATTTGTCTTCCAGTTCACTAGTTCTGGCTTCCATTTCTTCTAATCTGCTCCTTTCCCCTTTCAGCATATTGCCCATTTCTGATATCTTATTATTGATCATCTGGACATCTTTTTGCAGGTTTTGAATTGTTTCCAATGCTGTATCAAGCTTATTTGATTGCTCCTGTAGTACTTTCCTTACTTCTTCCTTGTTTTCCTCCACCCCTTTTTGGAGCATTTGAATTTGTTTTCATATCATTCTTCTGAATTCCCTCTCAGGCATATCCAGAACCCACTCTTCTTCCTCTATAAAGCCTTTGTCTGTCTCCAGCTCATTTACATCAGCACTCTCTTCTGTTTTTGGATGTGTTTCGATGTTTGTTGCTTCTTATTCATCATGATTATAATTTTTTTTTTTTAAGTTTAAGCGAACACTGGAATGTTGGTTGTTTGATTACTGAGTGTCTCCTGGTGAGTTGGATCAGGAGATAGGCTTCCCTTATTGCCTGTAATGTTTAGCAGGTGTTGTTGGGTCTTGTCTCAGTGGTGGAATATTATGGGGTATGCTTATAGTTTAGCTATATGGCCACAATTGCTGCCTCTTCTAAGGTAACATAGTGAGGAAAAGCTCCCACCTCCAGGAAAGATGTGTGATCAAAGGACCAAAAGCAGAATATAAACACATAGACAATAATCACTTTGGAGAAGAAATGAAGCAGTGGTCAACTGTCCCGTGCTACACTGTCAGTGTGTGTGCAATTAGATGCCTCCAGCAGGGGGTGGGGTGACCCCTCTCTCAGGCCCCTCCTCCAGTCACTACCGTATAGATGTGCAGGTAGATCTTGGGGAGTTAATGGGAGAAAGATCATCCACTATTTTTGTCTCTGAAGGTCAGTTATCTGCATGTGCTCAGCGCAAATCTAGGGATGATTGAGTCCTGTTATGCTGGGGTTTTACAGATTGCTTTTGAGTTTGTCCTGCACAGGGAACTCTGGCAGCAAGGCAGCCGTGGATTGCAAGGACAATAGCTGGAAATTCCAAGCTGCTACCTGGGAGAAAGGCGAGGTGCCCCGCCCCAGCTCAGAACCCTGGTCAGGTTGCTTGTGGTAGGAACCTACTCTGAGCTGCACTGGTGCTGGAAGTTCTGCTGGGGAGATTTTGGGTCTACAGGTGACGTCATAAGTCACCTCCAAGCTCCCTCTTCCTGTACAGTGGGAAAACTGTCCCACCTGATGTCCAGGCTGAGAAATGAAGTTGGGACAGGGAGAGAGACTGGGAGAAATGTGTAGTTTCCCGCAGCTCGTTCTTTTTCTCTTTGCTGAACGTGCTGCTTTCTGAGCCGGGCTGGCTTTAGCTCTGCCCTCTAAACTCTGCCGGGGCGGGGTAGTCAGTCTCCATATTCCTAAGTAGCCTGTATTTTCCTTAATATCATGATTTTTTCACTTGCGAGTGTGGTAAACTGACATCCTGGATCTTATGCTAAATCTGGAGCTCTGGAGTTGTTCTATGAGTGCTTCCTTCACGAGATCTCTCTCCCTTCTCCCCGGAGCATACCCTACCTGGTATTCGGTGGCTGTAGCCCCAACTGGAAGTCTCCAAGTTTCCTCATAGTTTTAATGTTTCCATGTTCTTCTTGGATTTTCATTTTGTTGGAATGTTGTGAAGTGTTAATTTTCTTTGAGGTTGCTTTATAATCCATGAACTTTTCTCTCCATTTAGTGCAGTCTATTTTATCCCGTAATCTACTTGACCTTCTCACCATCTGGATCTCTGTTCCTACGTGTTTACCTTCTGTTACATTGTAATTGTTTTGATCACAGACTGACCTCCCAGAGTCTCTGAGTTTGTTCTTATAGTTTTGTGCTGTTCTCGACTCTTACTTCTGTCTATTTAGTTCTGGGAGGTGCTGCCACGTTTGTCAATCACTGGGTGTTGTCTGTTTTGTTGGTTCTTAGTCCACAGAACTCCCTTTAGGATGTTTGTAGCACAGGGTTGGCTTTGGCAAAATCCCTTAACTTCTGTTTATCCTGGAATGTTTTGGTTACTCCATCATATTTGATTGATAGCTTTGCTGGGTAAAGGATTCTTGGTTGGCAATTTTTTTTTCTTTCGAGGTTTTATATAAGTCTCCCCATTGCCCTCTTGCATGGTTTCTGCTGAGAGATCGAGCGTAATTTGACTTGCTTGCCTTTCTGTTTTCCCTGGCTGCTTTCAGAAGTGTCTCCTTATCTTTGATTTTAGAGAGCTTGAGTATGATATGTCTTGGTGATTTTATTTTGGGGTCTATTCTTCTTGGGGTTCATTGAGCTTCTTGAATGTTTATCTTTTCACTTTTTAGGATGTTAGAAAAATTTTCTTCCAGCAGTTCTTCAACTCTTTCCTCTGTGACTTGTGTAATTCTTCTTGTTCTGGAATGCTGACAATTCTTAAGTTATTCCTCTTCATGTTATCCAACATTAATCTTAGATCGTCTTCAGATTTTTTTATCCTTTTTTTCTGTTTGCTTTTCTATTTTAGTGGTATTGAGAGATTTGTCTTCCAGCTCACTGGCTCTGCCTTCCATCTCTTCAGTTCTACTCCTTTGCCCTTTCAGAATATTTTCTATTTCTGATATTCTATTATTGATCATTTGGATGTCTTTCTGTAGGTTTTGAATTTATTCCAATGCTGTATCTATCTTGATTGTTCCTGTAGTGCTTTCCTGACTTATTTTTCTCAAATCCATTATAAAATGTTTTGAAACATTTTATGATCATTACTCTGAATTCCTTCTCAGGCATTTCCAAGGCCTGCCCTCCTTCCAGAATGGAGTCCAGGTCTACCTCTAGGTCATTTATCTCACACATTTTATCTTGTTTATGGATATGTGCTGGTATGGTCATTTGTTTTTGCTTCTTGGACATGTTTAGTGGCCTTAATACTTAATTGTGTGTTTTGGTATTTTTTTATACTTATTGATTCCAGGTAGATGTGATCGGGAAGTGGGCTTCCTTTTTCATTCTTCTTATCGCTTAACTCAGAGTAACTTTCACAGGTGTTGAAAGTTAGTCTGCCTCCCTGGTATATGGCAGTTGGTATTGGTTCTTGCCTGGATTTTGGTGTTTTATAGAGTATGATTGTAGCTTGACTATCTTGGGTAATAAAGGGAGAGAAAGTCCCCCAAAGGCTGAAAGGGCAGCATAAAACAGCAAAACAGCACCAGGAGAAAAAAAAAAAAAAACTAGACTGAATACTGCAGTCTATAATCACAGAAAAGGAAGAGGTGGGAGACAAGAAAAAAAAATTTTTTTTTAATTCTGTAGCCTAATATGAGTATAACTTTAATGTCCTCTCTTTAGCTTCTTGCTTTCAAAGCTGCCAGAGAGTTTTCAAGATGCCACTGTTGGTTGTTATGCTATACCCCAGGCTTTAATTGTCAGCCTGTTTTGTTTTTAAACTCTCTTTTCCTCTCTACAGCCCTGTTCTGCCCTTTCCCGTATTTAAAACAAACAAACATACAAAATGTTCAGGGCAGATACTCTTGTGCTGAGTATCTGTGCGCATGCATAGCAGAACCCACCAGTGGTGAGGGTTGGGGTGTCCACTCGCTCAGACTCCCCCTCTAGTCACCAGAATGGAGGTTTGCAAACAGTGGGAGGGCCAATTACCAGAAACCAAACTAAAGAAAATCAGAACAAAGTAAAACTGACAAAAGTGTATTGTCCACCTTTGCTCTGAGGTTCCCATGGTGTTTCTGCTCCCATGCTTGGTCTTGCTGTTTGGTCTCACTCAAGGTGTCGGCTCCAGGCCTCCAAGCCCGGCAGATTCAAAAACGCAATTTCTTACTTCAGCTCCAAGTTCCACTAGCTACATGCCTTCAAACTTCAAAAATATTCCTATCTCTGTGGTTTTGGAGCTCTGCCCTGGATCTGCTTTGCCTGGTATTCTGTGGTATGTCTGACGGTGAACTTCACTGCACCTCCACCCTAGCCACCATCAAGTATTGCCTCCCAAAATGAGTCTTGTTGAATTAAACCAAGGTGTGGTAAGGCTATATTCCCTTCTGGGGCCTCTAAAGGAAAATGCATTTCCCTTGCCTTTAAGAAGCTACCCACATGTGTTCCTCATGGTCCCCGTTTCATCGTTAGAGGCAGCAATGGTTGTTGAATCCTTTTCATATCTCATCACTCAGACCTTTTCTGCCTCCCTCCTCTACTTTTTTTTGTCCTTAAATGTTTTATTGTGAATTATGTGATAGTTTACATGGGAGAACATTAGTTTTACATTCATTCTATCGTATATCATCTCATTGTCATGGTTACGATCCCCTCCATGCAATCCTCCTCCATGCCCCCCAGGTCTTCAGCACACAGTCGCTCTCCCTCTCTGGATCTAAAGTCTCCAGCTGCTCCATCGCTCCGCGTCATCATCTCTGGCTCCATTTCAGGCATCACTGCTTCTCTGGGTAGGGTCCCGCTCTCTGCTCTTCTCCCTTGATGGTCCTAGGGACCTCCGCTCCTAGACTGAAAAGTTAATCACTCCCCTCCTTGATATAAAACATCTACCTTTACATTTCCAACCCTCACAATCAATCCTGATAACAATTATTCACTATTGTATCACAAGAGACCCATCTGCATTTCATTGCATCAGCCCCACCTAGACAGATTGGATACTACTCACTGGAGATTCTAACTTCCTCCAGGCCCTCTGGATCTAGGTTCCCTCTTGAAAGCTTGTAAGCCAGTCACTTCTTGCCTTTGTAGCTCCCCACCCCCCATTTTGGGTAGCCAATGTCCAAGTTGCCCATCCCTGTCTACTCTGTGTGTAGAGGGTGTAGGAATGATTCTTTCTGTAAGGACTTGTTCCCTCTTTTGAGCTACTGCTTCCATAGGTGTAGGTCAAGTTCATCAAATTATATGAGAATACTTTTTTTTTTTTTTTGCCCTCTTCTTTTTACTTCTGGTTGAGCTCTGATCATCCAGTCATTGAAGCCAGGACAAGTGGGTATTATCTGCAAGTGTGGGTGTTCTTATGCATATGCCCTCTCTTCTTATCAGCTGGATGATTCACTCTCCACTCTAGTCCTCTGTGGCTATGTCACTGACTCTGGGCCCAAGAGTCCCCAGGTCTTGCCACACTGCTGGCCAACCAGGTCTTCACCCGGCCCTCCTCTACTTTTAAGGACTTTTGTGGTTATATAGGCCCACCTGGATAATCCAGGATAAAAACAAAAACCCAACACTGTCAATTCCAACCCTGTAAGACTGGGAAGAATTGCCCCATAGGGTTTGCAATGTAGCAATCTTTATGGAAGCAAACTGCTTCCTCATCTTTCTCCAGCACAGAAGCTGCTGGGTTCGAACTGCCAACCTTTTCAATTAGCAGCCAAGCACTTAACCCCTGAGCCACCAAACAAAACCCAAGCCAAACCCACTGTTGTTGAGTCCATTCTGATTCACAGCAATCCTATAGGGTAGGATAGAACTGTTCCAGAGGGTCCCCAAGACTCTTATTATGTACAAAAGCAGACTGCCACATCTTTCTCCAGAAAAGCCCGTGATGCAGCCATAAGAATCACCTGGGGATCTTGTTAAATCGTAGATTTTGATTCCGTGTATTTGGGACAGAAATACACATTCTCAGCAGAGCGTCAAATCAGAATGAACAGGCTGAAAGGAGAGAGACTGTCAGGTCTGGGCACACTTGGAAAGTAAGCAATTGGCTAATTTAACTTGTTTCTACCTTCAAAGAATCCCTGGCTTTACTGCCCAACCACAGTCCAATTAAGGGACAGTCAGCTGCAGTGCTCCTTATAAAAGTGATAAAGTCTCACTAGGTTACAAAGGTCTCCAAATACAATTTCATATTTACTAAAATGAAAGCTGGTCTTGTTCTCACCAAAGGAAAGAATACTTACCTTCAGAAAGAAATAAACACTTCTTGCTGGTCCTGATCCATGTTAACTTTTTTATTGAGAAAATGCCACTCACCTGAGGGCTGTCTGGCCTCAGCAATTACAGGGAGCTAAAACTTACGAAACAAACTGCAGTTTTGGTTATTGGGAATGAATCTGGCTTGGCAACTGTAACAAATGTATATAACTTCTTTATTTAGAAAACAGAAGTATACAATTTTTACTGATTGAAAAAACAGTGTCTCCCTAACTCCTCCAAATACATGTTGTTGTTGTTAGGTACAAGTCGGTTCCAACACACAACAACCCCACACACACCAGAACAAAACACTGCACCATCCTCACAATTAGTCTTATGCTCGAACCCGTTCTTGCTGCCTCTGTGTCAATCCATCTTGTTGGGGGGGGGGGGGTCCTTCCTCTTTTTCTCTGATCCTCCACTTTAACCAAGCATGGTGGAACAAATATTTAATTACCACTAGATCAAAGGAAAAACCAAATGATTGGCCTTTAGTTTTGACTGCAACAAGACAAGTAAACTCCATTTCAAGCAAGATACCTTAAGTCTCATGACACTGTTCAATCTAGTCTTTGGAGTTTTATCAGTTTAAGGATCTTTCATTTAAGTAAAGCACTACGCTAAGTGCTAGAGGATCAGCAATGAATACAACAACATAGAAAGGTCAGCAGTTTGAATCTACCAGCTGCTCCTGATGAGAAAGATGTGGCAGATTACAGCCTTGGAAGCTTGATGAGGTAGTTCTACCCTATCCTATGGGATCAACTCGACAGCTAGGGGTTAATAGGTTAGAGGTGGGAAGTGGGAACTTACTATCACATGAGCTAAGTTTTGAGAATCAGCCAGCATCTTGCCAGTCCACTATTTTGATGGTATCCCATTCAAGAAGGGCTCCATTTCCGTTACCTTTTCCTTTCCTTCAAGGCGTTGATGTGGTCGTATGACCTTTGCTATTTCAGAGCTTTGGTCTGGTTTAAGAGACGGGCCCTGGCCCCTTCTCCCTCCCTCAGTGTAGCTGCTCCTGATGAGCTGCTGAGTCAGCTTCCCTCCCACATCAGGACTCAGGAACCCAGAACTGACAGGCTTCTATCACCTGTCTCACTCACTCCCACATTTCAGAAAGTAGTTCACACACAAGAGTTCAGAATTCTGGGAATTAATCTGCATTTTATTTTACAGTACATTCATAAGTTCCTGCATTTCCAAGGTAACCGGATCACATTCGGTTTAGCACTGCTGGTAACAAAATTATACAACTACCCTGGCTTCAAAAATAAGAAAGGGTGATGCACATTAATACTTCTTTCTCTTTAATACTGTAAAAGATAATACATCACAAAATAAATCCTTTAAAACTACATCCCTTTTACAATCCTGGGTGAAGGCATATTTTTTTGTGTCAGAATTAAACCATATGAGACACAGGTCGAATAAAAAGAGTTTCAAAGTTAAAAAAAGAGTGTCCCCCAATGCCATCTTTCTCTTCTAAATGCCAGTTGGCACATTTTAGCTTTAATATCTTGTAAAGGGAAAAGAGAGGAAAGTATATTATTTCATTCTGAAACTCATGGTTTTTCAGGTACTCCTGTAAAAAATGACTTAACCTAAAATTCTAAAAAGTTAATATTAACAAGGGATGGCAATGTATGAGGCACTGAAGAAAATTCCTCCAGTCACTGATGGAAAATGAAGCTGCAGACATTCCATAAAAATGGAAAAACCGTTAAATTATGAAAACACATTTTCATTTTACTGAATGAAAACATCATGATCTATGTTCTAATCTTGAACCAGTTTAGGAAAACAGCTGTAAGCCTCACCTGCAATATGTTCTATAGACTATCTTACTAAGTGGGAGCATGGTGGCTCTGTAGGTAATCACTGGACTGCAAACCACAAGGTCAGCAGTTTGAGCCCACCAGTAGCTCCACAGGAGGAAAATGAGGAGGCTTTCTGCTTCCACAAAGATGTACAGCCTGGGAAACACTAAACAGGGTTTAGATATAATGTAAACTATAAAGCGCTATGAGTTGGAACCAACTCAATAGCACTTAACAGCATTTTACATCATATTCTAAAGATGCAGCTGACAAATATCCGCCAAACTATAAAAAATACTGTTATAAAATGTTTTGGACCAACACAGCTGGAATGATAACGTATTGAAAATAAAGCCCCCATCTAATAAGTGTGCTGATGTTGTACTTTTCTCCTAGCAGTTCTATGTGCTGGAGGTGAATTATCCACTAAATGTATGCTCAGAATGTACACAGACTTACAGTGCACTCCAGTTACTAAAGAGCCCCTACCACACTTGCTACCAAAAGACTATTGAATCCTAAACTTACCAAGCTATGAATGAAACTGATACTCAGATTTGCTGACCCTGAAAAAAAAATATCACCCCTCTCAGGCCTGAAAAATATATTGGAAGAGGGAATAAGACACTTCTTAGGAAAGCCACTAAACATGGCATGAAAAATGAGAGCCAGTGTGTATTTTACAACCCCTGAAGGAAGCCCCCAGTAGCACACTGATCAGGGGAGCAGTGATGTTTTTGAAACCAGAGTGACTTGTAGCTAACAGCCTAACAGTGAATTCACACAGTAAAATGCAGAAGATGGCATCATATAACCAAGGTTTACATTATATCTAGAAATGTTTTATGCTTAGGAAAAAAAATTGCAATGCACGCCAAAAAAAATTTTCAGATAATTCATGTACAACAGAAGGCACTATTTCTGCATAAATCCATTGATTCTGCATGGCAAAACCTGAGACGTGCAATTTAGTCTAATCTGATGAAACCATCTTGGTCATTCTTCCTTTGGAGCATATGGTTTGTCCTTTTCAGTTCAATGAGTTTGTTTACTTTCATACATTACTTTCATACATTACAGTAGCTGTTTAAAATATGTTTCCAGGTGACCAAGGTCAAAGGGGAAGAGGCAAGTGCTGCCTGATACCCAACGTTGGCTGGTCCAATGGCAACCCCCCACCTCATTCCCTCCCCATGTACCTCACACCATCTTTGTGAAATAAAATGTAGCAAAAACCTTTGGTCAGTTGATGTTTCTTCCCTCAGTTGTTGCTGGGCACAGACCCAAAGTTAAATGCAGAGAGGACTCCTTTGCTTTCAAATGTGAAGCCTCCCTGTTGTTCAATCTTCTTCTTTGCCTCTAGCATTTTCCAAAAGAAAACCAAAAAAGAAAGGAACAGGACTTAAGGCATAGAGTTGGATATAACCTCCAAGGAACCAGGCTCTTTATTCCTATATGTGTGAAAGAATATGACTCATGGTATTAATTATTCTACCACACTGAATACACTGAAGGGCCTTTAATAGACACTCATCAGTAAGCAGTTATATTTACTCTCATGGAAAAACTATTTGTTGAAAATGAGCAAAATGAAAACGAATTTCAAGTTGGTTTCCATTAACTTCCCAGTCTGTAGGTCTACTGCTGAAAAGACCTGCCAGATTTCTTATGTCAGAAGGTCTAATACAAAATCTGTCTTTAAGGCTAAAAATCTAAGATCCTTTGTTCTACTATCTAGATGCCTATTCCACGATTTTATAGTTATAAAAATCCTTTCCACTGATTACCTAGGAGTGATCATAATCTCTGCATAAAATTTTTTCTCTGACTCAAAGAATTACCACCACATAAAACCCCACAAACAGAAATAGGGAGCATTTCATTTCCAGGAAGCAAGCTCCTTGCAAGAATTCATACAGTGCCTTTGGTTGAAATGTTTAGATGGGTGAGCCAGCTGACAAACTCCTCCTCAGCAAGACTCTTCCCAACCGTTACTACCCCTTAGCTTTGGCTCCAAAATAGAGTAAGAATGTGAATAAGATCTCCACTAACTGACAGATATTAATGCACAGATTTTTTGCAGGGTTAAGACATTATAAATGGTTAAAATGAAGAACAACCATACAATAATGACAAGTCCATATTAACTTGGAGGGTTGGCCTCTAGCAATTTAAAAAACCATTATTTTCATGCCACCTGGTTCATAAAAAGGCTGACTATTGGTACCCTGACACCTCCAATCCGGAAATCACTCAGGCTGACCTGCCACCGTCCTCCGATGCTCCGCCACTGTGTAAACTTCCTGCAGTGCTCTCCTCTGATCCTCACTGAGCGGGGCCACCAGCAGTTGGTACCAGGCAGCATCCCGATTCTGCACAGCTGTGTGGTTTCGGGATGGTGCAGAGAGAGAAAGAAAAGAGAGCCCAGTGACAATTATTGTTTCTAGAATAACTTAAGATATGACCAAAGTACAATAAAATTATCTCAGAAAGAGACAAACACAAGATAAGATCATAGAGCTTATTATGCAAATAAAGGATTATTTTTGAGTACCATTTAGTACCCAACATATAGAGGATGTGGTGATGTTAAAGGTGCTACTGAATTGGTTCCAACTCATGACAGTCCTATGCACAACATAACAAAACACTGTCTGCTCCCGTTGTTGCTGTAGTGTGCCATCGAATCGGTTCCAAATTATAGTGTCACTGTATAGGGTTTCCAAAGGAGCTCTGGCAATGTAGTGGTTATGAGTTGGGCTGCTAACCTCAAGGTCAGCTAGTTAGAAACTACCAATGATTCCGCGTGGGAAAGATGAGGCTTTCTGCTCCTGTAAAGATTTATAGCCTCAGAAACCCTATACAGGGACGCTATGAGTAGGAATCGACTCCACAGCACATCACTACCCCATAGGGTTTCCTAGAGCAGCTTGTGGATTTGAACTGCTGACCTTGTGGTTAGCAGTCCAGTGTCTATCCAACAGTCACAACAGGGTCTGCCTGGTCCTGTATGGCTATCAAAAGAAGTTTGGGACATTGCAAACCTCTGATTTTTGCCTCCTCACTGTGAGGTTTTATTATGGATGCTTCCTAAATTTCAATCTTGGAAAGTACCTATGTTTCTTTTGTTACCATTGTCCTCTGTAATTTGCATACTATTTGTATCTTCAGCATCACTCCTATACCAAGAACTCAAATCTGCACCTTTAGGCAGTCTTTCCTTTAACTACTGGACTTTTCCATTTGGAAAGTTCACCTCAAATTCAACACATCTAGAAGCAAATTTACCATTTTACCTCCAAAACCCTCTTTACCTTCCCATTTCTACTGCTAGTACTACCAGTCTCCCAAATCAATCACTCTAAACCTTTGACATCTTTGACCATGACCTCTGCACATGTTAATGCCTCTTTTCCATCAAATGTCATGCTCCCACTTCAGGACCATAATACTTTTAAAACTAATAAAATAATATTCTAATACTTCGCTTCCACCTTTAGTCTCCTTTAGCTCTTCAAGATAACTCCTGAAATAAACTACCACATTCACAAGCTCATCCCCTCACAGAAAAACACTCAACAATCATTGTCCAATGGAATAAAAATCACTTCAGTTTAGAACTGAAGGCTGCTACAATCTGGCCCCATTTTCTTTCTTAAGCAATGGCCTTCACACACCTGACCAAAGCTGGCCATCTGAGTTTCATTTAAGGAGGATTTTAAAATACATACTCCAAAATCCCACCCTTCACTGGTGCTTCTGATGCACACCCATATTTGGAAACAACTGCTTTAGCGCACACCCTCTTTATTCCCACATCCACAATTTATGCTTTTATTTTCCCTATGTTTGGAGGATATACTTCACTATGCTCTCTGCCTATGATGCTGCCTGTTTATCAAACTCCAGTTTAAGTTCTAGTTTCTTCCTTAACTTTGTCTGATCATCCAGGCCACTAAAATCGCTCTCAACTCTTAACTTCCAGGGTATATATGTTACTATGTTACATTTGGCATTTACCAACTTCAAGAAATGTTTGTGGAAAAAATGAAAAGATAAATGAATTTTCCCACCAGCTTTCTGAAGCTCCCACAGTACCTATTTTTTCAGAATAAAATAATATACTAAATTTCAACAAAAACATATAGGGATTTTATCTTCATTCATGGTGTTTGTGGAGTCCTGGTGTGGCATTGTGAGTTAATTCACTGGACTGAAAGGTCGGCAGTTCACCAGCAGCTACTAGGAACCACTATACAGGGTCACTATGGGTTGGAACTGACTTGACGGCACTTAACAACAACAATGGTATTTATAACAGTATTAAATAATGTCAATATATCATACTGATATTGCTTTGTTAGTAACACTATTTTATAAACAAGGATTGTTGTTGTTAAGTGCCATCAAGTTGGTTCCAACTCATAGTGACCCTGTATATGGTTTCCAAGGAGCAGCTCATGGGTTTGAAGCACCGACCTTGTGGTGAGCAATCTAGTACTTAACCTGGAGTGTCACACCAGGACTCCATTAATAGTTCTTATAATAACAAATAATAGAAATCTTATAAATCCAACAGTGAAATAAATTGTGGTGGTTATTGTTATTAAGTGCTGTTGAGTCAGTTCCAACTCATAGCAACCCCTCTAAACAGTTTTTGAGGAGGTGGTGGGTTTGAACCACTAACCTTAAGGTTAGCAGTCCAGTACTTATCCTACAGTGCCACACCAGGAGGCTAATTATGGTACAAACATAAAATAATTTATATTAATGGGATATTTTTCATTATAGTTTCTTTGATTATTAGTAAGTTTTCACTGACTTTTGGTTTTTCATTTGTAAATTTGCCATTCACAATTCCTATATGCATACTAGATTGTATCTTATTCATTTGTATAAGATGTTTACATATTGTGGGTAGGGTTATGAGATACATGTGACAAATATTTTCTCCCAACTTTTAACAAATTCTTTAACTATATTTAAAGGGTCTTTAAGGAATCCTAGGCTGCTATTCAAATGGTGGGCAGGTAGAACCCAACAGCTCCATGGAGAAAGACATGAAAACTTCAAGCCTAGGAAACCCTGTCACAAGAGGTCGCCCACTATACATTAGTCTACTCGGTGACCCCCAACTGCACTAACATAATGTCTTCTGTAGTAAAAAAGCCACTCTCTTACGGCAGCTGAACTTCAGTTCATTCCCTAGAGGGAGTGAACTGGTCACAGTTTTTAAACAACAAATGCCTAAGAGACTGTATTTTTTTTCTGTAAAGTGGCTTACTGAGGAATAGATGCAGATGCACTCAACTAAAGTTATTTTGTGAGCATACGTCTTAGGATCACCCTGCCATTTTACTACAGTGAGGACTGCTGGGGTTGGTTTATGTCTGAATGGGTGCCTATTTTGTATATGATGTTTGGAAACTTCTGTAATAAAAAACAAAATATAGTCTAGATCAATTTGGGGCAGATCCAAAAATAACTTCTAATACCATGAAATGAAGAAATCATTTAAAAAAAAAAAAAAAAAATCTGAGGATTTAGGAAATAAAGACATACTTAGCAGAGCTTGTGTAAAAAATTGGTATTCATCCACACTATTGTCGAGGTCAAGAGGAGTGCTGAATCCCTCAAGGGCTGTTTCTTCCAACACTTCTTCATCCCAGTCATCATCATCTTCCTCCTCATCTTCATCTCTTCCATTATTTGACTGCATCGCTTGAGCAGTTACATTTGTCTCCTCTTCATCACTTGAAATTTCCTCTGTGAATTATTAAAAATAAATTAAGACACAGGGGGTAAAATTCCATGAAGAAAACAAAAATCATAAAATAACACTGTAGAAATGAAAAATTACCACATAGTTTTATATAACATTTTAACAATATTCTTTATCTTTCCTGTAATTTGCTATATTAAGAATAACTTTACTCTCCTCAGTGAAAATAATTTCCAACTAGTCTTAAACCTATGGCCCAGCTGGACTTAACGATTCAATGACTGCCTCATATTTATTAATACAATAATTTTTTTTAATCACAAATAATTAACTTTTTTTTAAATGAAAATGAAGATATTAAATTATTGGGCAGTTTTCAGTGTCTGTGTTGTAAATAATGATGACTTCCCCTTAAAACTGAAGGTCTTTTAACAAGTTTATTCTGAACTGCTCAGAAATGTCTAAAGGAGGAGATGATTTCTGCTTATAATAGTAAAAATAATAAAATGCAAAGTAGTTACAACATGTCAGTTGAAAAGTTAAAAGCTGGATTCCATTTCTATTTTCAGTGCCAGTCTGTTCCAAGCAGTTAGATCAGTATTAGACTAAACAGAAGGCAGTAAATGCATAACAAAATCAACATAATAAGAAAAACCTAGTGTGATCCCAAACCAAGCAATATCGAGCTAAACTACTTCTATGAAGTATATCATATGGAGGCACTTGAGTGAAGAAGCAAGGTTGTTTTAGGAATAAAGGCAAGAAGAAACCATTGTTTAGACCAAATACAAGGGGGTGGGGGGTGGGGAGATGACAATGATATAATTAAAAAAATGATTTTAGAAAAACCTTTTGCTAGTTAATAACATTTACAGTATTACTAGAAATATTCACTGCAAGCTATGATTTTTAAATCTAATAAGACATCAGATAGAGAAAACATGGTAACATCTTGAAGAAATAATTCTATATCTTATCACAGTTGTTGTTGTTAAGTGCCGTGGAGTCAGTTCCGACCCATAGTGACCCTGTATAGGGTTTCCAAGGAGCAACTGGTGAGCTTGAACCACCAACCTTGCAGTTCAAACGGCTTTGCAGTCTGACGCATTAACCCACAGCGCCACACCAGGACTCCATATCTTATCATTAGCATATACCAAATGAAAAAAAATTCACAATAAACTGCATTGTAGTAATGAAGAAGTTCTGAACAAGATTTAGATAGAATTTAAGAAGCAAACAAGAAGTTGTGCTTTGTTTTGGGGGGGTCAGGGAGAGGAGTTTACAGTTGTTTATATATAAACAACCTGGAAATGATGCCAGTCAGATGCCAAATGGTTTAAACTTATATATGCTAATATTGTAGAATTTTGCATCAAAACTTAGTGTTTTCCAATAAGAGGTCTTTTTTTTTTTTTCAGTTAAAAAGTATTTTGAAATAGAATAGGAAAAACTCCCTTTGGAGTAGAATAATGCAATAACGCTACTCTTGGGCCCTAGCAAGAAGTTTTGCTCTTATAATTATGCAAAATAAAGGTCTGACTAAAATCTTGGTTTTTTTCTTGATTTAAGCACATCAACCTTCATTTATGCACTTTATCCTAAGCTCATAAACTTGAAACATAAATCTGTCTCTGAATGATAAGTTTTGCTAGTAAGTCACCTAAAAAAAAAATTTTTTTTTAACTCAGGCAGTCTCTCTTCATCTGCTGTACTGACACCTCTGCTCTGACTCTAATGGCTCATTAACAGATGACTACGGCCTTCTCTGAGGCTGTTAGTACAGATAAACAAGAAAAGAAAACATGAGTGCTTAACTCCCTGTCAGAGTCATTTGATTCTATTACAGCATCTATTAGCTCAATAAAAACGCACTGGGAGTATAACTTGACATGACATAACTAATAGCAAGCCACACAAATGGAATTTGCAGCAAACCAAAGAGCATAAAAATGAAAATCTGCTTAATATTTCCAAATAGACTTAACATTTAAAAAAAAAAAAAAAAAAGGTCATATCAAAATCAACCCTAGCTTTCATTGCAATTAGAAGACTTTACCATTTTCTTCTATATCAGCTTTCTCTGCTTTTGAGTGATCTTCCCGGTCTAGCAATTGTCTAGAAGCACAGACCTGCTTTAGGCCAAGGAAGAGGAAAAGAATTGAGGGAACAATCTGTGCCACCACAGCATCCACTGCAGGAGGGCGATTTTGCAGTTGTAAAAGGATACTTAGTCCTATTACACACATCTTCCGGTCATGATGCCTGCAGATTTCCAAGGGGGAAATGTGGACATTAGAAATGCAATAAAAGACAAATCTGGAAGATATTCTCCAACATTCATTCATTGAAATTACAGATATAGTTCCCCATTTTTCACTATATGAAATCTGACCTGACACCTAACAACAATAATAGTAGACTGGAGAGTCCTGGTGTGACAGCGTGGGATAAGCACTCAACTGCAAGGTCAGTTTGAACCGCAAGGTCAGTGGTTTAAACTCACCAGCCACTCATCGGAAACTCTATAAAGGTTGCTATGGGTCAGAACCAACTCAGTGGGACTTAACAACAACAACAATATTGGTATGGAGTCTTGGTATAGTGCTACAGGGTAAGCACTGGACTGCTAACCACAAGGTTGGTGGTTCAAATCCATCAGCTGCTCCTCAGTAACCTTCCACAGGATCACTAAGCAGCAGAACTGACTGGACAGCACTTAACAACAGCAACAACAAGATATTGGTATAGGAGTCCTGGTGTGGCGTGGTACGGTAAGTTGCTGTTAAGTGCCTTTCCGTCAATTCTGACTCACAGCAACCCTATATAGGATTTCACTGGACCGCTAATCATAAGGTCGGCGGTTCAAACATACCAGCTGCTCCTTGGAAACCTTTTAACAGGGTTGCTGTTAGTTGGAACTGACTCAACTGTACTTAACAACAATATATTAGTGTAACACTCTTAAAATTGTTGTTGTTGTTAAGTGTCGTCTAGTCGATTCCAAGCCATAGCAGCCCTGTATAGGGTTTCTGAGGAGCAGCTGTGAGCTCGAACCGCCAACCTTGCAGTTCAAATGGCACATTAACCCACAGTGCCACACTTTAAAATTGTAAGCCATGAAAAAATTCATTAGTAAAATGGGAATAATAACAAACCATGTGATGAATATATTGTAAACTTCTGTTATCCTTCATTAATTGCATTGCTCAATTCATTTAAGTTAGTAATCTTAAAGTAGCATGCTAGGACTGGAATGGTACATGATCAGAGGCCTTTCTCATGCATATATATAGCCCATAACTAGAAGTGTGTACTAGGCGTCACTGGATCACAGCAGTTAACTTGACTACTAAGACTCTAAAGTGTCCAAGGAAGTACACGGGGGATGCCAAGTCCATTGTCTTCATTACCTAATACTGCTAAAACAGAAATACTCCTGACTCTTCTATCTTGGTAGTAGGTCCCTCTTCTCCGCTCACTTCTTTCTCCTTTAAATCTTTGTAAGATAAAAGATGTTGCAGACCACACCTCTGGGAAACTCGCTCTTATTGTATCAGGGTTGTGAGGGGATTAAGGGTATTGCAGCCCACTCTTAATCCTCTTATTGGTTTATCACATCATGGAGAATCATCACATAACCGCCACATTACATCATGCACATTACAACTGTAAAACCACTGAACATCATGACCCTGCCAAGTTGACACAATGTTGCAGTTTAGGATGTAATTCAATCCATGACATCTATGCAATAGCTAAAAGAGATATCATTTCTATCTGAAAATTGCATATAGATGTCAATAAAGACATATAAACTCATCAATTACACAACCGTGAATGACCAATTCTCTACTCCCTAAGCCTTTGTCAGAGACAACTTTAGGACATTTTAAAAATATGTTCTTTCCTTCATGGCTTTAAAACGAAATCTCAACCAGGGACAAATTCTAATCTCTTACGAGTAGAAAAATCGGAACACACATAGCAGCGTGGAAGTTTGCCCCTCTCCCCATTCCAAGTCTACCATCCAGATCCAGGCCTCCATCGCCTCTCAGCCACACAGCAATGTGTCCTGCTTCTCTTCCCCTTGACAAATGTTTCTAAATGATGCCTTACAAAACTTCAAAAAACACCAGGTGTTCCCAGTGCTTTAATTGAAGTAGTTGTCAATCTAGTTAAAATTCTAGCATAACACAGTCACTGATACGCAGGGGCTTCAAAAGGTCATAGAAAAATGGCCTTGAAAGATAATAAGAATGTTTCCATGAACTTTTTGAAGTACCACCCCCACCCCCGCCCTGTATTGTGTGACTTGAGATGGGTACCTAACTACTACTTGGGATCTGACTTTTCTGATGTTAGAAAGCTGGGAAAGTGCCTCACATAATAAGACAAACTCCCCTACCAGGCCAGTCCTTTGGCTAACACTAACAATTGTCCTCACATTTGAGAACAGGCTCCCTAGAGCTCTGGCAAAGAGTCAACATCCTAGGCTGTTTCCTCACTTTGTTAGGTTGGTTGGTGCCTTCCTAAGAAACCTGATAGCACTTGGAATATTTTTACCCACAGATAGTTAGTAGCCTTGAAAACCTATGGGTACTAATTCTTATTGCCTAAAGACATAATGATTCACATGAGACAAAAACACGTGCTGAAAGAGCTGCTTAGTTTTCAGGGCCTGCATTCTTTCCACAGCATTATATTGTTGAAATACATTCATAATACTCTAAAAAAGAAAATACTATGCTAAAATACACTAAATATAGTGCTTACGTTTTGAAAACTATCTTTTTGTGACTGTTAGTATATGTAGATATTAAAAAGTCTACTTTCCAGAAACAGAAATACAGAATAAAATCTAAGACACTTACCCAAGAAAACAATCTGTGTCATTCATCCACTGATTTATAAACTGTACAGTTATAGGTCCAGGGTTGTGAGGTAATTGAATTCGCTCTAGTGTATGTAGCAGCAAATCAGGATTGTAGTATAAGGCAGCAATTGCTACCTGAAGACACATAGTCCGGAGCTCACTAGTTTTGACCCCTCGGGTTAATCTCTCCAAAACAAGTTGAACAAAGAGCGGAATGCACTGAAGGAAGAAAAAACGAGGCAACCACACAACACAACAAAATGACTTTTATGGAAGGCCAAATGTTGGCAGAGTGTTAGCAGTTAGTTTTAATGAAGTTTATAAAAGGTCTATTAATTTAAATAGTTTTTATAGTTACTAAACAAATTTATATTCTCATAAAAAACAGAGATTTAAAAAAAAAGAAAAAATCCTATGGAACAGTGCCAGCAACTCTCCTTTTGCAAGTGCAAATCAGAGTTAGTTGAAAATTGTCCTATAAGCATCTACACTCTAAATGTAGACTCTGCCAATTCCACATTTAAAGTAAAATATTAGGGTAGGTTTTCTTGGTCAAATCAAATTAAACATAAATTAAGGAAATGGAGAATAAACATGTGATCAGAATTTCAAGAAAGAAATTTCCCACTGATATAAGAAAATAAAAAAGACTCACAAAACAACGGCACTCAACACATTAACACCAAGTCATATGATGCCAAATCTAAATTGCAATATTAACTGGTTTTATTAGAAATACTTCCTGATTAGCTAAAAGGCATTGGTTGTTGGTTGTTATGTGCCATGGAGTCGGTTCCAACTCATAGTAACCTTGCATAGGGTTTCTGAGGCTGTAAATCTTTACAAGAGCAGAAAGCCTCATCTTTCTCCCATGGAACAGCTGGTAGTTTCTAACTGCTGACCGTAAGATTAGCAGCTCAATTCGTAACCACTACGCTACCAGAGCTCCTTAGCTAAACGGGATGTTGTTGTCATTAGGTGCCATCAAGTTGGTACCGACTCATAGCAACCCTATGCACAACAGAACGAAACACTGCCCGGTCCTGGGCCAACCTCACAATTGTTGCCACACTTGAGCCCACTGATGCTACCACTTTGCCAATCCATCTCGCTGGGGTCTTCCTCCTTTTCGCTGACCCTAATTATTTGTACAAAATAGAATTCTGAGGTTTTTATTTAGCTCATTTTTAAATTAAACTCTTAAAATCAAGGTTTAGTGGAGAAATTCAAGTTAAATTTGAAATATTTTCTCCAATATGCCCAAATATAAATTCATTAAGTTCAGAATACTAACCTTGTTTAGAATAATATATTATATCAAGAACACCTGAGTAAATGTTAATACTTTTAAGACTAGGACTTTACAAAGAAGAGATGACCAATTTGATAAACTCTATATTAATTTCTTATATCCTGATAGAGTATTTGTGTTCTCATTTTATGTTGTTGTTGTTATTGTTGTTAGGTGCCATCGAGTCAGTACTGACCCATAGTGACCTTATACACAGCAGAATGAAATACTTCCTGATCCTGGGCCAACCTCACCACTGTTGTCACGCTTGAGTCCATCGATGCTGCCAGTTGGCCAATCCATCTCATTTTATAGCATAGCATATATCGGCTATAAGCTACATAAAGAATCACTACCTGGTGTGGCACTACAGGATAAGGCACTGGACCGCAAGATCGCCATTCAAACCCACCAGCTGTTCCTTGGAAACCCTATACAGGGTTGCTATGAGTCAGAACCGACTTGATGGCACTTAATAACAACCATGGTCAAATAATTAGCTGCGGATTAATTAAACCACAGGAAAACCTACAGCAGTTTGAAACACTCCTTTTACAAGGTTTTAAAAGTTTTTGTTTTTATCAATCAGCACCTCTGCCAATTCATGCAAAACCATTAGAATAGCAAAAAGACCTAGAAGTTTTAAAACTAATAAAGCTAAATAAAATCAGTACTTTATATTAAATTTTTTAAAAGAAGCAACCCACTGACTACAAGAACGTTTCTGCACATCTCTAGTAAGGGACTTGAATCTAGAATATATAGAGAACAACTACAACACAACAATAAAAAGACCAGTTTTTTGTTGTTTGTGTCAACTAGTCAGTTCCAACTCATAACGACCCTGTATAGGGATTCCAAGGAGCAACTGGTGGGTTTGAACCACCAACCTTGTCCAGTGATTATCCTACAGCTTCATAGTAAAAAAAAAAATGAATTAACCGTATTAAAAATTTGTAATACTTTTGTACTTGTCAAAAGAACTATTTCTTCTTAATTTTTCCTTTTTTTGTACAATATCTTAGTTTCTGATTAGAAAAGAGAGAATTTAAATAGCATACACAAAAATAAAGTGGACATACACTTTTCTGGGAATCTGAGTAGAGTGTATACACATTTATCTCCATTATTTTTATTGATAACGGCTTAAATTATTATTTATAAAATTAGTATTACATTCTTTTGTGTATCCCTTTTTCAGCAAAAAGGCAAGGTAAAACTTCCAAATTGCAGGGTGTTTTTGCTTATCATTTAAATAGGAGTCGTACCAGCAGGCATAAGTTATAGACTATCTTTATAATTTTCTATCATAACACAAAATGCCAATCAGGCATGTACATTTAAAATATGTGCATATGTACACATAAGACACTTTCCAGACATTTACTACCTACCTGGTCAATTCCCCTTCCTCTGCACTGAAGGATGATGACTTCGAGAAGTTTGGCTGCGTGACATTCTGCATCTTCTCCTGCATCTCCACACAGTACCTGCAGTAATTACAACAATTCAGCTCAGCAACATTACACGGAGCCAACTAAGTCTCCATGAAGCATCAGTCCATACAAACTCAGCTACAGGAAGAATGCTGTCACATTGAGGGGATTGTAACCAAGGGCACAAAACAAATGTATATGAATTGTTGAAGGGAAAACTGTTGTGCTATAAACTTTTCACTCAAATTGCAATAAAATGCTGTTGTTTTTAAAAAGTAAACAGATCATTAAAAACAAATCACTATTCAGTCCCCTCAGTTAACTTGTTACAGACATTTATGGAGTTTCCAAAATCTTAACTGAACTGGGACCAAAACCAAATTTACAGATCATTGGTTCAGAACTCTTAACAGATCCCAGTCTACTTCTATTCAAGTAAGGAAAATGGATTATTGTGGTGTAGTGAACTAACGTCTTTTCTAGCCACATTACATAACTCCCACAAAACAACATTTCTGGCCTGTTGAGTCTGGATAAGTGATGGTGAGAGAAGACGCCGATAAGGTAATATGATTCAGCTGTGGCTGTTAGCAAAGTTCAATGTAATTGTAAAAACTAGAAACTCTAGCATAAAATGAACCATCTCTGAAGCAGGAGGGAACTTCACTAACAACAAAGCAGGAGATCCAGGAGTGGAGTGCATCCTTTGGACCTTGAGATCTCTGTGCATTGAACCTCCTCAACCCAGGGACAAAAAAGCTGTGACATCAGAGGAAGAGCAGCTGCTGCTGCCACAGAACCAAGAACCAGAACACAAGGCAGAGAGATCAGTGGGCTTCCCAATCCACCACAGAACCAAGAACCAGAACACAAGGCAGAGAGAGCAGTGGGCTTCCCAATCCACCACAGAACCAAGAACCAGAACACAAGGCAGAGAGAGCAGTGGGCTTCCCAATCCACAGAGCAAGTAAAGCTGAGTGACTTTGGGCAAGAGCTTTCTTGTACAGTCGGGCATCTCCAGACATTTAGGTGGGGGAGCTAGGTTTGCTGACCCTAGAAGCTACTAGAGCCGAGTGCCTTCAGCCTGAGGCTTATGGTAGAGTGGTGTGTCCTTTGGGCATGTATCAGCAGCTGACTGCAACAACTGTGCCTTGAGCATTTCTGATCCCTAACTGTAACCTGTTAAGTTCACTAATAAACCCCTTAACTCTGAATATAGTGTCTGACTCTGTGTAGCCACTGAAATGAATCATTGAACCAGCTGAATAAGAGGATGATTTGGAACCATAATGTAGTACCTATACACTATTTCACATCCAGCTCTTCGTGGGGGTAAAACTTCTTGGTTTCTGGCTACTTGAGATTTCTAAAATCTGCCTACCTGTGTTAAGCAATATACTAAAACATTCCTGATGTAGTTTTATGTTTATGCATATACATACATACATCTAAAAGAGAAGAAGATATTATTCACTAATTAAACAATGATTCCATGAGTAGACAATCATGTTTATGTATAAATATAATAAATATAAAAGGAGTCATTACACGGACTATACATTATTTGATATTGAAACGAATGATGCTTTTTTCCCAATTATTAAATTTTTTGTCAAATGTTGTTTATATTCAAATTTACCTACATCTATGGCTCAAATCCACCAGCTGTTCCTTGGAAACACTACAAAGTGTTGCTGCTATGAGTCTGAACCAACTCAAAGGCACGTTAACAACACTGCCTTCTAATGGAGTCCTGGTGTGGTGCTGTAAGATAAGCACAGGACCGCTAACAGTGAGGCTGTAGTTCAAACCCACCAGCTTCTCCTCAAAAACCCTATACAGGAGTCACAATAAGTTGGAACTGACTCCATGGCACTTCACAACAAAAATTAATTTCTAATATATACATACAATTTAAAAAAATCAATGTCATTCCTTCACAGATCTACAAACTAATGTTGTAGTTGTTAAGTGCCATCCAGTCCGTTCTGATTCACAGTGACTCTGTAGAGTGTTTCCAATGAGCAGCTGGTGGGTTTGAACTGCCAACCTTGTGGTTAGCAGTCCAGTGCTTATCCTATACACCACATCAGGACTCCAAACTACATGATGGTGGTGTGCCGTGGAGTCAGTTCTAACTTATAGTGACCCTGGACAGGGTTTCCGAGGCTGTAAATCTTTATGGGAGCAGAAAGCCTCATTTTTTTTCCTGCAGAACAGCTGATAGTTTTGAACTGCTGACCTTGAGGTTAGCAGCCCGATTCGTAACCACTATACAATGTGACTGGTTAATTTATCTAACACTTTTCTTTAATTAAATTTGTTGTTGTTGTTGTTAAGTGCCGTCGAGTCGGTTCCGACCCATAGCGACCCTGTACAGGGTTTTCGAGGGTGTAAATCTTTACGGGAGTAGAAAGCCTCATCTTTCTCCCGCGGAGCAGCTGGTAGTTTCGAACCACTGACCTTAATGTTCACAGCCCGATTCGTAACCACTACGCTACCAGAGCTCCTCCTTTAATTAAATAGTACATCTTTATTTTCTAAATAAAAAACAAACACACACATATTTACCCTAAAAGTTATTAAACAGCTAATTAAATAAACAGCTATAAAAGTGGTGAACAATCTTAGGCACAATACATAACATGAAATTTCCAGATTATAACTGCAATTTTTGAATTACAAAATGATAGCTATGTTATACAGAACTAGGTAATACAGAACTCAATACTGAAATCCGAACAGCTTCCTCAAGTACAAGCATTCAAATAGTAAAAACCACAAAGAACTGACTGGGACATGCTTACCTTTCTACACATTGTAAACAGTATCTCTAAATGCCTCGAATTTGATAGTAAAGTATTTGTATCTATTGTCACATAGTTATGCAGGAGAGGCATCATATCTAGAAAAAGAAATTTAAAATCCCAATGAGAAATGAGTAACAAGAGTAGAAACAAATCATTTCCACTGAAACCACACTTCTACTATCTCGCAAACACAAAATACTGGATATAAATGTGATGGATCCACGTTACTGACAGATGAGAAAAATGTGACTCAAAAAATTAAAAGGCTCACCATTTGTTCTAGTAATTACTCTAGATTTTCCTTCTTTTCCATAGCATTCAATGCCATCGGATGTACAGGCAATACCTGTGTTACAAATACCCAATTTTTTGGCAACTCCTACTCGCCCTTATTATGTAAATCTGCCCTCACTTTGAAACAACTGAGCCCCTACTCACGACAAAATCTTCATCACAGTCACCTTCACTTGCTGCACACACAATTTGTAAATCACTGAAAAGGCTTTATACATTAAACACCTGTTGTGACTTAGTTACAGCTTCCTAGACACAGGAATGCAGGAATGTATGTCCTTCATAACCCTGGGGAAGTGCCTTCACTGAGTATTTTCTTAATTGCTTGTCTGAGTGTTTCCCCACCTTTCCTCCTTCCTCCATATAAATAATAAAAGCTTGGAAAGGGCAAGAGATATCTATTTTGTTCACTTCTGTATTGTAGAGCTTAGATTAGTACCTAGACGCAGTAAGTGTTCAAAAATTATTTACTGAATTAATATATGAATATATATATACTATGGTTACAAACAACAATATCTACATTCCGAGGGCCACATTTGCCCCACCATTTATTTAACAGACAAAGAAGGACAATCATTTTCTCATTAGTACTAAAATTACATGTCTTTATTTTAGGTGTCACAGGAAATACAAGGTTGAGTCAAAAATTATCCGCAGCCTGGTTATATTAAAACACTTCTCCATATCCACGGCTGATGACAACATTGAACATGCACATGACATGATTCTGTCGAATAGATAAGTGACAGTGTGTCATGGGGTAAGTCATTTGCAAATCAGCTACGTCTCTGCCTATGAAATAATCCACGACAGACTTGGGTTTAGAAAAGTTTGTGAGATGGCTACTCAAACAACTCATAGAAGAGCATAAACAGAAGCATTTAGACATCTGCAAACATAATTTGGACCGATATTCAAAGGACGGTAAATATTTCTGTAAGAAAGTCATTTCTGGTGATGAGATATAGATTCATCACTACACGCCTGAGAGTAAATGGTAGAGTACAGAATGGGAACGCCCTCAATCACTGACCAAGAAAAAGTTCAACAACCTGCTGGGAAATTGATGCTTACAGTTTTCTGGGATTCTCAAGGACCAGTATAGGGACACTATTAAGAAAAAGGTTCAACTATCAACAGTGCTCATTATAATGTGATGCTCACTGGAAAGCTGAAGCCTAAACTTTGGATTAAAAGTAGAGGACTATTATCCAAGGACACTGTGATCTTGCATAATACACGTCTTCATACTTCTGCCCACACTGTTGACACACTGCAAAACATCATTTTGAGGTGTTAAAGCATCCTCCCTATAATCCTGATCTTGTTCCATTGGACTTTCACCTGTTTGATCCCATGAAAGCAGCCCTTCAAGGACCAACATTTACCTCTGATGAAGAAGTGAAAACTGTGGTGCATTTGTGGCTCACAGCCCAACCAAAAACATTTTTTAATAAGGGAATATGAAAGCTTGTTGAGAGATGGACAGGCAGAGTGTATTGAAAATCAAGGAGATTATATCAAGAAATGATGTATTTGTCTTTTCTAAAAAAAGATTAAAATAAATACTACAGCCAGAGTGCGGAAAATTTTTGACTCACTCTCATTGTATCTAGACATACAAAGGCAAAAATATGCTAAAAACTATACCTGTAAAATATTCAAAACAATCCTGCTGAAAAACTTCATATAATATACCTAGAAGTTGCCACATTTGAGGAGAAATACTATGACAAGTTAAACTATATGCCAGTGAAAGAATTTCTTCATAAAATTCTAGGAAGAAGAAAAAACTCTAGTTAGAATGCTGCAAAATAGTAAGTTAAACAAAGACTCCACAGAGAAAGATTAAAGCATATGTATGCATATTCCTCTTACATACTTACAACAAAAATACACATTTATATATATATTTCACAATTAGAAATACATGCCCAATTTTTTATTAGAGGGATAAACAATAAAAAGTTTGTAGGCAACTGCTCTCAAGTAGCAGCATACTTATTTTGCATCAATTTCCCTGTACATACAGTATGCATCTCTTTCATGCCCATATGAAATGCTGATGGATACTATGGAAAAGAAGCCTCCCCTACAAAGTTCACCTCAGTGTATAGCACTAGTTACTGATTCTATTTAGAAATGAGGCATAGTAGTAGACAAGTGGATAATACTTAGTTCATACTTCTGACATGAAATACAACTATCACTTCCTATTTTTCAATTCCAGATTAAAAAAACCTTATCTGAACTTCGTTACCTTATCAGTTCTTCATTTATCAAAACCTAAAATTTAAAACTGTCTATCCTTTAAAAATTCCAAGACCAAAATTTCCTAGTTGGAAGCATTATGTGTTTAAATAAAAATATAGATACTCAACATTAGAAAGTACAATTGACCGTGAAAACAATGTGGGTTTGAATTGTGCAGGAGTCCTGGTGTGGCACTGCGGGTTAATGTGTCAGACTGCAGAGCCATTTGAACAGCAATGTCGGCGGTTCAGGCTCACCAGCTGCTCCTCGGAAACCCTATACAGGGTCGCTGTGGGTCGGAACCGACTCGACGGCACTTAACAACAACAAACTTATATGCAGATTTATTTGAAAACACTACGTAAGGCTAATCATTTCTGAGTGAGTGAGTCATCTTTCCAGTAAATTGTGTAACACAGTAAAAAGGGATCTCGTGGTTCTTGTGTATTTTTCATCCTGTTTAGTGCAATTACCATAAACCGTAAATAACACCATAGGACCTATACGAAGTGATGCTAAATGTGCTGCCAAGAAGTCATGATATTACAAGAAAAAGTCAAATTGCATAATACTGTAGATTCAGGTCTACAGTTTTGTTACCCACCATGATTTCAAGATAAATGAATCCAGTTAAGGACCATTAAAACACAGTAAAGGAAATTTATGAAGCTGCTGCTACAGCTACACCAGCAGGCACAAAAAATTCTGCGAAATACTTTCTTAGCTGATATTGAAAAGGCAGCTGTTATGTGGATGCAGTATATAATACATATAAAATACAAAATATGTGTAAGTCAACTATGTCATCATAAGGTTTCTGGTCAACAGGCAGCTTCTTGGTAGTTAAGTTTTTGAGGTGTCAAAATTTATACATAGAATTTCTGGCTGTGCAGAGGGATTGGGACCCCTAGCCCCAGCATCATTCTAGGGTCAACTGTATATTCAAAAACTGAAGATAGGCCAGTTTCTCTTTCTCTAAGCTGTACATTTTGTTTACTGTGAGCTAAAAATTGTACTGTAAGTTTATTAAATTAAAAGCAAACTCTCGATTTACCTTTTTACTCAACTTTTAAACTTACCAATTATATGTTTATGTAAAACAAGGTCAATGATCCGTAGGCAGATATTCTCTAACTGTTGAGTAACCTAAAGATAAATTTTAAATACTTAATTCAAAATATCATTATTTCTTAAATATATATATTAACACTATCCCAATAAAAATACCAGCAAGGTTTTTAGGGGAAGGAATTTGACAAGTTAATTTCAAAATTCATAAAATAAGCATGTAAGAAAATCCAGGAAATTCAGAAAATTCTTCTGTGTATTATCTTACTCATTGTCCAATGTCCACATGCATATGAAGTAACTGGGACACCATGGCTTGCCAGGCATACGTTAGTTTTCAAACTGACATCTTTGCAGATCTGCTCAGTGCAATATGTTGTTTGATTTTGTCTGCCTTGATGACTATTGATTATGAATTCAAGCAAAATAAAGTATTTGATATTGTCAATCTTTTCTCCATTTATCATGATTTTATTGGTCCAGATGTGAGGATTATTTTTGTTTTCCTTACAACGATTTATTGTACACTGAAGTACAATCTACACTAAAGGGTATAGGCTTTGATCTTCATAACTTCAAATCCTCTATGCATTCAGCAAGCAGGGTTGCGTCATCTGAATATTTCAAGTTGTTAATGAGTCTTCCTCCAAACCTGATGCCATGGTCTTCTCTATATAAACCAGTTTCTCGTATTTTTGCTCAGCATTCAGACTGAATAAGTATGCTGAAAGGACAGAACCCTGCCACACACCTTTCCTGATTTTTAAACCATTTAGTATTCCCATGTTCTGTCTGAACAACTGCCTCTTGGTCTAGGTAGGTGTACAGGTTTCTCATGAGCACAATTAAGTGTTCTGACATTCCCATTCTTCATAAAGTTATTATCCACACAGTCAATTGAATGCCTTTGCTTAGCCAATAAAGTACAAGTAAGCAACTTTCTGGTATTCTCTGCTTTCAGCCAAGATCCACTTAACATCAGCAATGATATCCCTTGCTCCACATCCACTTCTGAATACTGCTTCAATTTCTGGCCGTGCAAACTCATCAGCTGCACCTCAGATAGCACTTAACAATTCTCTCAATGTGCTACTGCAGGTGCTTTTGAATTCTCTTTAGCAAAATTTTACTTGCATGTTATATTACTGACATAGTTCAGTGATTTCCACATTCCACTGCATCATCTTTCTTTGAAATAGGTACAAATATGGATCTCTTCCAATTAGTTGACCAGGTAGCTATCTTTCAAATTTCTTGGCATAGATGAATGAGCATCTCTGGTGCAGTATTAGTTTGTAGGAACATTTCAATTGGTAGTCCATCAATTCCTGGAGTCTTTTCACCAGTGTCGTCAGTGCAGCTTTGACTTCATCCTTTATTACCATTGGTTTTTGATCATATGCTATCTATTAAAATGGTTGGAAAAGAGCATAGAATTATGATACAGAGCTATAGATATGTAAACACCACCTTCAGAGTGTATAGACTTAGAAGACGGCAATATCAAGAAAAAGTCACTTCACATTTTGATTGTTTTGCTTAATACAGGTTTTTATGATTTAAAGCTATAGTTTTTGACCCTTATATACACTTTAAGATCACATATATATTAAACTGATTAGGGCAAATATTATACCTTTAAAACTTGAGTACAAGTTTAAAACCTAACAACATGAGTAAATAATAATTTAACACTCAAGATTTTAAAATCCATCCCTATTATATAAATTTCAGTTAATGTTACTATAATGACATAAGATATAAACAAAGAAATTCCACCTCTTTATGATCTTCTACAACCGTCAAGATAGTATCAATGGTATGTAAAATTCCCATAGCCATTACTGTCTTGTCTTCAACTTCTTCATATTCATCACTTTGAAGAACTTTGCCAAATATCTCAGCCTATAAAAAAAATGAAATAGTCAACAACTGGTTTGTTCTATCACCTACTATTATAAGTTAGCAAGAACTTCCAGTGCTTTACTAAAAGGAGCACAGCCACACACCTAAACATCAGCATTATTCAAGCTCAAAGTTCTATACTTTGCCAACCCAATCACAGATTTTCTTATAAAGATAGAAACTGCCATGTTTCAAATGTAACTATTTTTTTCTTACCTAGTAACTACAGTGGATTATGTTACTATTAGAACCAGACTCTTAATTATTTAACTTTTGGTTATCATTACCACTAGAACTGGATTGCCAATTATTTAACTTCTGGTTGTCATTAAAGAAGCAAATGGAAAACAATGAAAAAATGAAATCAAGTGATCAAGTCTAAGATGAAATCAAAAGAATGGTTATAGAAAATAGGAGGAAAAGAATCAGGAAATTAGATACTCAGTCCAGATATAACATTTGGTACCACAAATACAGAGCCGTACAATGGAAGGAAGAAATTAATTTTGAAATTTCAGGGTAACCCACCACCACCATAGATGAAAAGACCTGGTGTGGCGCTGTGGGCTAATGCACTGGAATACAAAGTTAGTGTGAAACGCAAGGTCTGAGGTTCAAGTTCACCAGCCACTCCTCGGAAACCCTATACAGAGTCGCTATGGGTTGGAACCAACTCAACAGTGCTTAATAACAAAATTGTTATAATGAATTCTTTCACTCAGTTGTTGTTGTTGTTGTCGTCATTGAGTCAATTCTGACTCATAATGGCCCTGTATAGGGTTTCTGTGGATTTGAACTGCTAACCTTGTGGTTCGCAGACCAGGGCTAATCTTACAGTACCATACTAAGAGTCCACTTTACTTAATGGTATATAATATTTACATTGTCAAAATACTAAACATTAGCTAATGTTGTTGTTGTTGTAGCTAATAGTTTAATCAAAAATGAAACCAAATTAAGGAAAAGGAGTAGAAAAAAAAGTGCACAGTATGGAAGAAGTAAGTCCTCACCTACCACCAAGAGCAACCAATTAATAAAAAAATCAGAAATACAATTTTTAAATGCTAGAACTTACATCAACTTGAAATGACATAGATAAGGGGCAGCTTGGTCAACTGGCACACACCAGAGTTTATAAAGATATGTCTATATCCTAGTTGGAGTTCTGGTGGGCACTGTGGGTTAATGCACTGGACTGCAAAGTTGGTCTGAACCACAAGGCCAGTGATTTACACTCACCAGCTGCTCCTCAGAAACTCTATGGGTTGAAATCAACTTGACAGCACTTAATAACAACAACAATATCCTAGTTTGGTGACTAGCTTCTGGGTCTTAAAAGCAGGCAGGCAGCGCATCTAAGATATAACTAATGATCTCTTCCCATCCAAAATAAAGGAGAATGAAGAAAACCAAAGACTCAAGGAGGCAATTAGTAAGGAAGGACTAATGGTCCACATAAACCACAGCCTCCTCTAGTCTGGGATGAGAAGAACCAAATGATGCTCTGGGATGAGAAAAAACAAATGGTGCTCTAAATAATACAAAGTCCCAGTTAGAATGGGAGAAAAATGTAGAACAAAACTTAAAATCATAAAAATGAACCAGACATATTATTGGACTGATGAGACTGGAGTAACCAACCCCCTAGACTATCATCTAAGGCATCCTTTTGATGGCATAAAGTGGCTGTTAACACTAGAAGGAACCTTTGGTAGCAAAGAAAACCCTCTGGTGTGCAACCTGACAAGGGGCAGAGCTTAGGAGACGCCATCTTCCTCTAGTGAGGTGATGGGATATCTTATTTGTCACCAAGGTCACTGTTCTTATTGACCAGACATATCCCACCGAAGGATGTCCAAAAAACCAGGATGTGAGGCCAACCTTTCAGAGTTAAACTTTTGACAGAGGAACAAAATCAAACTGTTTGGAGAGCATGCAACTTACTACCAACAGCTGCCCAATTCCATGTGAAGTAACAACTATTTCGACTGCCCCCTATTTTCAGTTTTAAATATTATGTAATGTATTTAAACTATTATTTAAGTAAAACTTGTTTTCAGAAACAACAATAACAAAAAAAGGCATCCTTTTAACCTGGAACTGAAAGACACCCCAGGAAGTAGCTTTCAACCTAATAGACTGACCTATCAAATAGAATATGAAACACTCATGAGGAATGTGCACCTTAAAACAATCAAGTACATGAGTCCAAATGGGCAACATTAGCCCAAAAGCAAGATGAGAAGGCAAGCAGAGGCAGGGAAACTGTAGGGATGGAGACGGAGAGACATTGCAGGGACCCCAACCAAGGTCACAAAGCAATTCATGCTTCAATTTTTGAATGGGAAACTAACTTTGTGTGTAAACTGTCATTAAAAACACAGTAACATGGTTTTTGGTTTTGTTTTATTTTTAAAAAAGGGCAAGGTATAGGTAAATTCAGGGTTAAACACGAGGAAAGTTGAGGATAGTTACGCTTTAGAAAGCCTAACTTTAGAATGAAGAGGGAAGGAACAGAAGAATTTTTTTTATGACAAAACTTTTAAAATTTACCTGCTACTTTGACAAAAAAAAAAATTAAAATAAATGTTGAAAGAAAAGCAGAGAGAAACTGAAGTAAGATTTTACTTATCCATATTGTTTTTTGATAAGCAATCCTAAACAATTAGCATAAAGTTGTATGAGTTAAAATTGACTCAATAGCAACAGGTGAGGTGTCTGGGCAGTACAGATAGGTTGCTTTTGATGACTAACATATGAGTTGGCAGTTTGAATCCACCCAGTAGTGCTGCAGAAGTAAGGACTGATGATCTGCTTTGGCAAAGATTACAGCAAATCAAAACCCTAAGGAGCAATTTACTCTGTTACATACGTGGTAGCCAAAAGTCAGAATTGCCTCGACAGCATCAAGTTTGGTTTTATCAGAAGATAATGCTTTTAAAGATATTTCAATTTTAACAGTGATACTAGACTCTTTTAAAATTAATTTATAAAACCTCTAAGGTTTATAAAATGTTTACAAAGTAACTAGTATCTTTATGATGGCTCTAGAGTTCATAAATGACCTTAGCCCCACAGTCAAGGAAGGAAAACATCAGAAATCTATTCCTCTCAGAAGCAAGAAAAAAAAAAAAAAAAGTCACTATAATGAGTATTCAAGATACCATTCCAACTGAGCTTACTTATTGGAAGAGTATTATTTCACAATCGTAAGAAAAAACTCTAACTACAGAATGTCGAAATTATTAGACACTTAAATATGCATAAAATTCAGTCATGTATTGACTTTCATAACATTTCAGTGACAAAACACTGAACGCTAAATTTTAGAATCTAACTTATTTTAGATTACACGAGGCTTTTACGCCAAACCAACATACAACTTTGCCCCTTCTTACCAAGTGTTGTGTCATATCCACAGCAATGGAGGCCACCTCTTGACTGTACTCACATATCATCTTCTGGATAACATTAGTAACATCATCATTTTCGGTCTCTTTAACAATGTGCAACAGCTCCTGCATAACAGGCCTGACGTGCGGCTTCATGTATTCCTTAGCTAAAGCAGTAAAACAAAATCAGGAGAGCTGAAGCTACTCAGAAGTAATGAAAGAATCTGGTCATGAGGTAACGTGACACAAGACAAACACCTAGATACACACTTGCTCTGTAGTGAGTACATTAGAAAGCTGTAGCAAAATGATGTTCAACAGTGTACTAATTTCCACACGGTGTTGCCGGTTAAGGAGCTGGACTGCAAAGTCGCTTTGAACTGCAAGGTCGTTGGTTCCAGCTTACCAGCTGCTGCTCAGAAACCCTATACAGGGTCACTGTGGGTCGGAACCAACTCGACGGCACTTAACAACAACAAAGGGTTAAGCAGTCCTACCCAGAAGACAACTGTCCTGCCCAAAATACCACTACCCTACTAAGAAATTCTAATTATAAAATGCTCTCTCATCTGCATGATTTGAACAACATGAATGACATCAGGACACAGTATAAAATATCATACTCATAAAGACTATGCACAGACTATTCTGATCAGGGTCACGATAGATGGATCCTGATAGATGGATAAAAATGTCAAACAGAACTCAAACTCTTAACAAGTCCAGACTTACAGACCAATTGAGGTTAGAGAACTTCCAGAGACTATTGCCCTGGGATATGAGTAGACTTCAAAAAGCTTCTGAGAAAATGGAGTAAAAGATAATGGGGCTCTTTCCACAAACTTTCTGAAGCTCCCTCATACTCTTTAAACCTTAAATCAAAATTATCCCTTGAGGTCACCTTTTAGCTAAATAACAGATATTGGTAAGTGCCATCAAGTCGATTCCGACTCATGTGACCATGTATAGGGTTTCCAAAGAGCAGCTGGTAGGTTTGAACTACCAGCCATGCAGTTCAAAAGACCTTGCGGTCCAGCGCTTATCCTACAGCACAACAGGACTCTGGATTGACTTACAAAAGAAAGAATGTTATCCATGAGTAACAAGCTCCTTTAAAAATCATCTATATGAGACCATATGGTCAAAAATTACTTTATAGCAAAGATGACATGGGCAGGGAAACTAGAGTACTGGAAACAGTACAAGCAGAATGGAATGAATGAGAATGATAACACATTGAGAAAAATGTAGCCAATATCAGTGAATAATTTGTGTAAAACTTATTAAATGGAAACCTAATTTCCTTTGTAAACTTGAACCTTGGTGATGTTTTCGTTAAGTGCCACTGTGGTATCAGTAGTCCAGTGCTCATCTGGCAGTGCCACACCACAATAAATTATTATTACAAAGAAAAAGACTATGCTCAATCCTGATGAGGCTCATTCTCTACCCATTCCACTGCAGGCATATTCTTATGCAAGAGTCACCCCTTCCAACGACATAAAGGTAGTGAATTGTAGTAAACTAGGTTCATGTTCTAAATAATGCTGAATTTTTCACTGGTTTATTTGACCTTCAAACACAGCATTCTTCTAGAGAAAACAGATGAGCTATCTCATGAGAAACACTACTTGCTACCTTCAGAACTTGCATAATCATAGACTCCTAGAGTTGAAAGGAATCTTGAAGCCATCTAGTCCAACTCCCCTAAATTTAAAGATGTGGAAACTTAAGCCTTGATACACCATGTGTCTTGCATGGCAAGTCTTACTGTGACAAAATTAAACTAGGCCCCAGGGTCTCTAGTCTATCCTAATGCCAACAATATTAAATCATCTCCTAATCTAAAATCACTCTAGAGATCACAGCCTAACCCATAGCAACTCATGAAAAGGATAAAGAAAACTACAAAATTCTGAGGAGACAGAAGTTGAGAAATCCAAACCCTAAACCTTAACTCTAGAGAATCATTTTCCTAGGACAGAAAAGAAAGAACTCACTTGAGAAGACAATGTCAAAAAAGAGAGGGGAAATAAGTAAGCCCACTTCAAAAAGATAAGTTTAGCTTTACCTTGTGTCTGGTTAGAAATGAGGGACTGCAGAGCAAGGGCCGCTTCTACTTTGACAGGCATTTCTTTATCTTCAATCAGGCTCTTCTTTGCTAACTCAACTGCATTTCTTAAATTGAGCTCATTATGAAACTTCAAAGAACTGAACGCATGAAGTACCCAACAGGACTGTGTTAAAAGAAGTAAGGAAGCATTAAGATGAAAGCATTTTGTAATAATGTCACATATAAGAGCTTTCATACTCACTAAACTACCACAAATTCTAGCAGGTACTAATTTTCTTTTCGGAGAATGGCATATTAGCTTTAGTTTCTGACTTTTGGCTAGTCTATTCTTATACATAAGAAGGGCAGTTGCATTACTTCTAAACTAACCTACATGCCATAACATTTTCCCTAGGAAAAAGCCAAATTTAAGCACCTCTCAAAAAAATCTTGTTTATGTTTTCAATAAATAATGTAATTCACAACTCATTTATTATTTGTATATAAAAGCTACTACAAAACTAGTGTTTTAAATTAATTTTCTGGCCTTTACACATGGGTGAAATATTATTTTCCATTACATTAACTAGTTAAGCAGACTTTTTTTTCAAAGGATAAGCACTGGACCACGAGGTCAGCTTGAATCATAAGGTCAAACTCACCAGCTGCTCCTAGGAAACTCTACCCTATACAGGGTAGCTATGAATCAGAACTGACTTAATGACATTTAACATACATACATACAAAAAATCTTTGGGCACAGTATTTAAGCACTCCACTGCTAACCCAAAGGTCAGCAGATTGAACCCACCAAATCGCTCCTTGGACAAAAGGTGTGGCAGTCAGCTTCTGTACAGCTTTAGGATCTTGGAAACCCTATGGAGCAAGTCTACTTTGTCATGTAAGGTCTCTATGAATTGGAATCAACTTGACAGCAGTGGGCGGGATAGCTTACCAAATTTTAAACTACTGGACCATGAAATCATAGTTTTCCTTTATTTATTCCCTATAGGCACAAAATATAATCAACAGTAAACCCTTTAGCAAGATAATCACAATTTATACAGCCCCTCAAAGGTAGGCTATAATGATAAAAATGTTCATGTGCTCTGTGTCCCCAATCTGCATTTGTCAAAATAGTTCCATAATAACTATACTATCTTATATATATAAAACATTTTATAGTACAGATGGCATTGTTAACCTGCATTGTTTTAGGCATGACATTTTTGTGTTTATGTACTTACAAAGAGTTCTTGAAGTAAAGTTATTTCTCCATAAAATATAATGATTCTAAACTGTACAGTTAGAATGTGAATATGTTTACACAGATTATTTTTTCCTTTTTAATAAAGTAACATCTACTTAATATATTCAAAATCAATATAAAGTTTTTAGCCAAACCAGAATTTCATGCTGTTTTAAATAATAAAAATGATTCAATTTAAAATTTACATTACACTATTGCTATGGAGTCTTGGTGGGGCGCTATGGGTTAATGCGCAGGACTGCAAAGTCGGTTTGAACTGCAAGGTTGGTGGTTCAAGCTTACCAGGTGCTCCTTGGAAACCCTATACAGGGTCGTTATGGGTCGGAATCCACTCGATGGCAATTAATAACAACAACAACTGCCATGACAGAGTCTTGGTGTGGTGCTGTGGGCTAAAGCACTGGACCGCAAGGCCCATTTGAACCACAAAGTTGGTGGTTCAAATTCACCAGCCGTTACTTGGAAACCCTATACTAGGTTTCTGTGAGTCAGAACTGACTTAGAGGCACTTAACAACAACAGTAACACTGCTATAACAGGGGCCCTGGTAGTGCTACAGTAGAAGCACTGGACTGCTAGCTACAAGGACAGCAGTTCAAACCCACCAACTGCTCTGCAGGAGAAAGATGAAGCTTTCTCCTCCCATGAAGATTTACAGACTCAGAAACCAGTACAGGTCACTATGAGTCAGAACCAACCCAATGGTAGTAGTGGGTGTGTGGGAATCCTCTAAGCTCCTCTCTACCACCTAGCTGCTCATGAAGACAAGTTCTGGGTGCAGCCTGGACAGATACAGGGGTACTTCTGACTGGAGGAACAGACAATAAATTGTATTCCTACAGATACTCACCCACCATTTCCCATGTGGGGGCATGAATAGGAATGATAATTTGATGGTAGAGATTGATTATAAATGAAATCAATGGAGATTCTTCAGATTACATAGAGCTGCAGGTCAACACCTCAGCAAACCACACTTACAGTTTTTATAAGATTTTCTACCACTAATAATAGCTACCATCATTGTACTTTTCTTTATTATTTTTATTTATGACAGTTATGTTCATAAACTATTAAATGTGACCTACATTCTATATCTTATGCTAAATTCTTGGGGGGGGGGGGGAAAGAGAGAGCAATCCCTCTCACTATGCAAGTTTTGCACGTACAGCAAATGAGGCGAGGGTGACAAATGGAAACAACTGGGATTAAAATCCATAGATCTAATTTATCAGTTTGTTCTTTAGGCAACTGATATCATAACGGACACTCTAATTTTTACATCATTTCATGTTAGTATGTGGTGCCAGGTCAATTTATCTAAGAATGGTAACTTCAATAACTACCTTAACAGATAAAGATTCTACAATGCATAATGGAATATACAAAACTTACTCTAGCTCGAAGATATCCCAAGTTAGACAACAATAATGGAAATACATGATTCTGCAGCAGTAGCTCCATTTGGTCCTTGAATAAACTCTTCTGTTAGGAAATAGAAATGAAGTTTCAACAAACTTTTTTTTATATGCAAATAACACTTATAAAAATTAACTTTATTATGCCTTACACTTAATTTACTTGTATTTGTAATTTTGTAAAATTTGTTGACCGAGATATTGCATGTTTTAAAACAAGACAAAATAGTATCTTGGATACAATTTGATACTGATTTTTTTTTTTTTTTTGCATATTAAATTGAAAGCATAAACTATCTTCCATAAGTGCCTGTAAATCTTCCCTGAATGACACAGAGCATATGAGGTAATTCACTGCTCTACAAGGTGATCTAA
>NW_006408817.1:335888-354085 GCF_000296735.1 Chrysochloris asiatica
GTGGCCAGGAGCAGACTTGCAGAATGTGCCCTTTGGAGATGTAAATTATTATATATGCCTAAGTGGGTTTTTTTGTTTGTGTGTTTTTTAAAAAGCTGAAGTGGATAGAGAGAAATACTTTTAACTGGTTGGTATATGGAGGGGATTATAATCAATGTAATGAAACTAGTTATATGAATGGTTGAATGTGAAACTGATGATGTGCCCTGTAAACTTTCACTCAATCCACAATAAAAACCTTAAATTAAAAAAAAAAAAGGAATGAGAATTATGAAAAAACAATGTCTGCTAAACGTTTGAGAATTCTATTATCCAACTTTATAAACTGATGTTACCCAAGAGGACTGTCTTAAAATCATCTACTCCATATGACAATATGAGTTTGCTCTGTGTTCATTACCCAACAGTATCAGTTCTACAGTTTTAAACAGGTATACATTTCTAAAGGTACACCCACTTAAAAGTGCTACATATCCTCCCACAGAGAAGTATTTTAAAACTCTAATAACTCTAGCTAGATCTGAAGTAGATCCAACTTGAAATCTAAAGCTAAGACGTTAAACCAAACACATCAAACTACTGCTAAACATAACTTCCTGGTAGTGGGCATATAGAGAGGAATGTAACAAAAAGGATTACCAATTGCAATCTTTATGCATTATGTATCCCTTATCCAGGTCATTATACATCTCTGGCAACAACAAAAAATAACTTTCTGTAATATGGGATCATATTGCTTACACACTTCATATGTGTAGAAAATACAACCCATTTCACAGGGTTTGATATATGCTAATTTTCCAGTTCTTGTTTTACTAAGGGGAACAGAACCATCACAGGTGTGCTTTGGGCAACACACACGCCTACCTTTTCATTTATGGCTATATTTAAATCTTTGTTTAAAAGGGAAAATCTTGAGAATTTTGCTTCAGAGCATCCCAGTCGCTCTTGGTATCAATCAGATCAGCTAGTACAAGCTGAACACAAGTGTGTCCCTTCACTCCTGACAGCTACAGCAGAATGGTACTGAAGCAGCTGTGCAAGCAGAAGAGCCAAGGCATTCTTTAGCACCACAGCGTAACCAAGGATGGGAAGCACGGCCATCCATTGGTTTAAATATAGTGCTGGTCATACTGATTTTTGTAGAAACAATTGAGTAACACTAAAGTCATTTAGTATCCTCTTTATAAGTTTCATATGGACAACTGGTAAAAAACAAGTCCTTTTTAATTAAAGAGAGGATAAAAAATAGCGATTCATATATATGGCCCACTCAATTATCCAAAAGCAGCCACCAATTTAAATCACCCATGACTTTCAGAGTCACTCTTTTGCCTACTTTTCATAGTTTAATTAAGTAAATTAACATTTTGATTATCTTGACCTTCAATAAAATATCGGCTAGAGAACCAATCACATGCAGGGCTCCATCTTTCTTCCGAGGGTCAAAGTTCAGGTCTGTTAGGATTTGATAACAGAATGCCATCATTTTTGGCAACACCTAGAGAAATAAAAGAATCCATCTTAGTCTACATGAGCTTTCACTGCATTATTTAAATATCAAATACGAGCACCTATTTTCAGAAACGGACCATCTGTTTTCCTTTATCAAACAATTATAATCTACTGAAAAACAGAAGAATGAGCAATGAATGATACATCACCCTATCTCCTCACTATAACAGAAAAATATTCTTAAAGTGACATAATAACAATAATATTTTTCAAATACTGTTGTACTGTGCATTCAAGTCACTTTCAACTCACAGGGTTTCTGACAGTGGCTGGTTGCCAACATTGCAGTTACCAGCCTAACGCTTATCCTAAAGTGCCACACCTGGGCTTGTTGTTGTTAAATGCCATCGAGTTGGTTCTGACCCATAGCAATCTTGTATAGGGTTTCTGAGGAGTGGCTCGTGAGCTTGAACCGCCAACCTTGCAGTCCAGCGCATTAACCCACAGCACCACATCAGGACTCCTACACCGGGGCTTGTTGTTGTTAAGTGCTCTCAAGTCGATTCTGACCCATAGCGACCCTGTATAGGGTTTCTATAGGTGAGCTTGAACCACCGACCTTGCAGTTCAAATGGCTTTGCAGTCTGACACATTCACCCACAGCGCCACACCAGGGCTAGTGGTATGTTTATTTAGAGTGCCAAATCACTATAGGCTGGCTATCTGTGAGTTTTAAACTTAATAAAACGAACGATACCTCTTTTCTTTTCTTTGCCGCAGTATATAAGAGAGCCTGGGCTGCGGTGGTGGGAGAGGCATAATCTTCGAAAATATCTGTAATTTCAAAAGGATAAGCTATGTTAGAAAAAAAGGCAATTATTTATTACAGATTTTACTGCTGGTTTAAAGAAAACGAGGCTAGCAAAGACATTAGGAAAGAGAAATAAGTCATACAGGTATGATGATTTTCAAAAGACAAAGGTTGAAGGGAGGGACAGAGCAGATCATAAACATTGTTCTTCATTCATTTCCTTTTCCTGGGCTTTGTCTCCAAAAGAGGTTCCTCCACGTTTGCCATCATTTTTGGCATTTTGGCTGACCCTGAGGTTAGCAGCCCGATTTGTAACTACTACGCTACCAGAGCTCTGGTAGCGTAGTGGTTATGAATCGGGCTGTGAACCGCAAGGTCAGCAGTTCGAAACTACCAGCCGCTCCGCGGGAGAAAGATGAGGCTTTCTGCTCCCGTAAAGATTTACAGCCTCGGAAACCCTGTACAGGGTCGCTATGGGTCGGAACCGACTCAATGGCACTTAACAACAACAACAACGCTACCAGAGCTCCTTACAGAATGGATAATGAATGCAAAATACAGCCAATATATAGGAGAAAGTTCCTGTACTCAGGTAGATTCTAAGTTGTGGGTGACAGAGGTACACAAACAGCATTCTGGCATGTCAAATATGATGAACTCAAGGCAATCTACACAGTTCAGCCACTTCCAGGAAGATTCACCCTAGAAGGACTCCAGAGCATGGAGACAAGCATAGTGTGCCATTGTAGGTAACCCCATTCTCTTCTGAAAACTTAGCCCCTAGCATCAAGTTAGGGTGTTCCTAAAATATGCAGAAATCCAAGGGCTCTCCCAGGTGGAGAACAAACCAATCTATAAATGGGTTTTCCTAAAAGATAAGTACCTGCAGATCAGTATCTCAACAACAAAAGCCAACAGCTGGCTCCCTGGCTGCTTCAGTGACCATGAAGCAGATGAATCAAGTACAATGACTTTTCACCTCCCAGACCCAAAGGTTTCAAGAGACTGGTTCAATGCAACACCAAACTTTCATGGATTTCAGAATTTATCATGAACTCTGAAATTTTATAAAATAATAAAATCTGCTTAAAATAGAAATTTAGTGATATTACTTTACAGATCCAGGAATTGATGAGGAATAGAACTATTTGTAATATTACCAAATTTCATCCTTATATATTCATAGGGATCCTCTTGCCATAGCTCTTCATCCTCATCTTTATAACACATCACAGAAAAAATCACATCCTCAGAGATATTCTAAAAGAAGGAAATACAAAACAATGAATGAATGTACAATGTAGGGATACCAAGAATGTAGTTACTGACAGCCTTTCAGGCCTCAGTTTTGTTGTAGCTCTTCTATACTGTTATAATGATTTTTCTGTTAAGCTTAAATTTACGAAGGTAGACGCAAGAAACATCAGAGCTTCTGAGAGATGGTTAGAGTGGTTACACTTCAATTGCTTTGAAACATGATTAAAGGTATATAGAAAGAGACACGTAAAGTGCTACTCTTAGAAGCAACCGAAAAAGTAATAAAATTCTACCAACAAGTCGATAGGACTTCTGGTGTGGCACTGTAGGATAAGCACTGGAATGCTAACTGTAAGGTCGGTGGTTGAAAACTTACCAACTGCTCCTCAGAAACCCTGTACAGGGTCTCACTATGAGTCAGAACTGTCTCAAGGGCACTTTAACAACAACACAAGTCAATATTAAACATACTTTGATTCTTTAAGGAAGAGTCAAAAATTTCAACCCAAGGTCATATTTACAATTATATTTTTTACTTTGAAATTTTTTACGTTTTGGTCCTAAATGTCAATTTATCTACAATATTAAATCGTATCTAATAGTTTGTCAGTATACTGATGCTAATGTTTTGTTAAGACCTTTTGTGCTTTAACAAGTACATATGTAAAAAAAGGATCATCATTTTTATTATTTATTGCAAATTTTTAAATTCTAAAGGGAAAATTCAATCTAAGGATGACAGTTGTCTTATTCCTATATTGTTGTTGTTGTTAAGTGTTATCGAGTCAGTTCTGATTGAGAGAGATCCTGAATAGGGATTCCAAGGAGCGGCTGCTAAGTTTGAACTGCCAACTCAACTGACTTTGAGGTAATGTGCTTATCCTACAGCGCCACACCATGACTCCTATTCCTATATTACAATCATAAAAATAAAATCAAAGGTATCAATTAGAGAAGAAATACTGTCAACTCATTACTTTATAAGAACATAAACAGCAAAAAAAAATTGAAATCAGTATATGTATAAATATAAAAATGTTATCAGTTTTTGATCAAGGCAATTGGAAAAGGATTTGTTTTTAAGATGTTCAGATATATATTTATTTGTCAGACCTAATGATAAACATATGCAATCCTGGACCCAACGGCAAAAGAATTTACTGTCTTTTTTTAGATACCAACTTCTTGTTGTTAAGTACCGTGGAGTTGGTTCCAACTCATAGATACCAACTAAGAGATTTAAAAAATCATACTTTAAAATTTTAGTTCCTAAGCTCTGGTAGCGTAGTGGTTACGAATCAGGCTGCAATCCTTAAAGGACAGCAGTTCGAAACTACCAGCCGCTCCACGGGAAAAAGATGAGACTTTCTGCTCCCATAAGATTTACAGCCTCGGAAACTCTGTACAGGGTCGCTATGGGTTGGAACCAATTCAACGGCACTAAACAACAACAACAGCAACAATGTCTTGAAGTATCCAAAGTTATTTTAATGCAAGTCAAAATTTATCAGTGGTCTCTAATTTTCCATTCTCATTTGTCTTTTAATTAAGTAACAATGCTGAATTCCACCTTTACATTGAAAAATTAATTTCTGCTCCAGAACATAACATCAAAAACAAAGAAAGAAAAACTGTTTATTCATGCAGTTACAAAGGAAAATGGTTATGTATTAGGCTGAATTTTCCTGCAAAACACCACTATCTTAGAAGCGTACTAATGACAGTTTCAAAATGCTTTCACATAAAATATTTCATTTGATCCCAGTAACATTTAGATTAAAAAAATCCAAGCTTTCCAATGAATGCAACTCAAGTCCTCATTCTTCTCAAATGCTGAAATTTCCATGTCATCTTCATATTATGAGACAACCATCATCCGAAACTATTAATCGGAATAAAAATATCAAATAATGATACAATTTGATAAACTTGACCTACACCTATGGATGCAGGAGCTCAAAAGAGGGAACAAATCTTTACAGCGAGGATCATTCCCACCCCCTCCACACACAGAGTAGACAGGGATGAGTAACTTGGACATTGGTTACCCAAAATGGTGGTTGGGGGGGCGGGGCTACAAAGGCAAGAAGCAACTGGCTTACAAGCTTTCAAGAGGAAGCCTAGATCCAGAGGGCATGGAGGAAGGTAGAATCTCCACTGAGTAGTATCCAATCTGTCTGGGCAGGGCTGATGAAAGGAGATGGTGACAGGTCTCTTGTGGTACAATAGTGAATAATTGCTGTCAGGACTGGTTGTGAGGGTTGGAAATGTAAAGGTAGACGTTTTGTAGCAAAAGGAGGGGAGCCATTGACTTTGCAGTCTAGAAACAGAGGTCCCTGGGACCATCAAGGGAGAAGAGTGGAGTGCAGGGGCCCAGAGAAACAGTGATGCCAGAGATGGAAGCAGAGACAATGACGTAGAGAGATGGGGCGGCTGGAAACTCTAGACCCAGAGAGGGAGAAGGGCTGTGTGCTGACCACCAGGGGGCAGGCTTGCCTGGTGGTTGGTTGATGATGCATGGAGGGGATTGTAACCATGGGAATGAAATGATTTACGACAGGATGAATGTAAAGCTAATGTTCTGCCGTGTAAACTATCACATAATTCACAATAAAACATTTTTTAAAAATAAATATGATTGGTAACACTTATTTTGTCTGGAAAACTAAATCAAGCAAGAAATAATTTTTGGAGAGCTGCTTCCACAGGCACAAACCTGTATGTGTGGCTTCATCTGCTTCCAAGTTACAGAATGAACAACCCCTTGATTGAGATAGTTGAATGCCTGCTGAAGAACACGGGGGGTGACATATTCTTTCTGTCGATATTGGTCTAAGATCTTTAGCAGTACCTATAGAAAAGTAGAAAAAAGAAATATAGAAGGACATACAAACTATTTTAAAGTTAAGAAAAGGGTGACAGCTTTTTAGAATCCACAAAAGTAAAAATGAACAGATTTAACTAAATGAAAACTTCCAAGAGCAAAGGATTCTATAAACAAATTTTAATCTGCAATAAAGTGCCATTTCAGATTGGAGAAAAGAAAATAATAATTCAAAAATTCAAAATTGGAACAACTGATTAGACTTCTGAAAGAAACTAAAGTAGCTTTCCAATGAAAGCTTCATACCAAAATAACTCCACATGGGAAAATAATTCAACAAAATAATCAAAGCACAAAATTCTTATAATAAATGAGGGGGGATTTTACAATCTCAGATCATGGAAAGTTTTAAGTGTAACACAAAACTGAGAAGCTATTTTTTTAAGGGGAAGCAAGATGGCTCAGTAAGATAAGCACTAGACTATGAACCACAAGGTCAGCAGTTCGAACCTAACAGCCACTCCAAAGAATGATGAGGTTTCCAGCTCCTCAGAAACCCTATACAGAGTTGCTATGAGTCACAGCTGACTCAAAGGCACTTAATAACAACATTTTTTAAAAAACACATTTAAAAAAAAACAACAGGATTGAGTATAAGAAAGCAGAGAGGCTATGACTGACTCAAGGCCCCTCTGAGCACTACATCGTAACTCAAATCTTTTCAAAAGTTCCTGGTGTCTGGGGCTCTCTCTTACATCATGCTATAACGAAGTTAATGAATAAATGAAAAGGATGCTTTTAAAATATGTACTAATTTATACATTGAGATCATGAATTTAGTTCAAGTATTTCACCTTAAGATAACAACGAAAGAAAAACAAACCAAAGCCCCGTGCCACTGAGTCGATTCTGACTCACAGCAACCCTATGAGGGGTTTCAGAGACTATCAATCTTTATGGGAGTAGGCACCCTCATCTTTCTTTTGGGGAACAGGTGGTGGATTTGAACAGCCACCCTTGCAGTTAGCAGACCGATGCCTAACCCACAGTACCACCAGGGCTCCTTCCTTAATATGACAGGTTCAAATAAATTAAACTTCACATTATTGACAATAAAGAACACCAATATGAACAGGTTTTTAAAAAATCTACAACAATGACCATATCATTAAAGTATTTTATTATGCCTGATTAAACCTGCTTCCTAGAACAATCAATGTTCCATAGTTATTAAATTACATAGTTAAAGATTAACAAAAATATAAATCATGATTCAAACGGCAACACTGATTAACGTGAATTGTTTCTAAAAAAAGTTCTGATTTTTACTGTACAAAATAGTTCTCAAACTTACACTAAAAAACGTATGTTCTACCCACACTTGCAGATAATACCCACTTGACCTGGCTTCAATAATGGGATGATCAGACCTCAACCAGAAGAAGAAAGAAGAGGAAAAAAAGAGTAATCTGATACAATTTGATGAACTTGGTCTACACCTATGGAGGCAGTAGCTCAAAAGAGGAAACAAATCCTTACTGCAAGAATCATTCCCACCCCCTCCACACACACAGTAGACAAGGATGGGCAACTTAGAAATTGGCTACCCAAAAAGGGGGGGGGGGGGCTACAAAGGCAAGAAGTGACTAGATTACAAGCTTTCAAGAGAAAACCTAGATCCAGAGGGCATGGAGTAAGGTAGAATCTCCAGTGAGTAGTATCCAATCTGTCTAGGCAGGGCTGATGAAATGAAATGCAGATAGGTCTCTTGTGATACAACAGTGAATAATTGTTATCAGGACCGAATGTGAGGGTTGGAAATGTAAATGTAGACATTTTATAGCAAGGAGGGGAGTAATTAACTTTTCAGTCTAGGAGCAGAGGTTCCTAGGACCATCAATGGAGAAGAGCGGACAGCATGACCCGACCCAGAGAAGCAGTGATGCCTGAGATGGAGGCAGAGATGATGACATGGAGAGATGGAGCATCTGGGGACTTGAGATCCAGAGAGGGAGAGGGGCTCTGTGTTGATGACCGGGGGGGCGGGGAACAGGCTTGCAGGTATACCCTTTGGTTGATGATGCCTGGATTGTAACCGTGGCAATGAAACAATATACAATAGAATGAATGTAAAACTAATGCTCTCCCACATAAACTATCACATAATTCACAATAAAACATTAAAAAAAAAAGTGTATGTTCTTAGCTGAAAGTCTTAACTTGTAAATCAACTCCTCTTGAAATAATTCAATTCATATTATCTTCTATTTCAACTCATAAATCTTTTACTATAAAAGCTGACAACAGAGGGTGATGATGCATGGACGGGATGGTAACTATGGCAATGAAACGATGTATGATAGAATGAGTGTAAAGCTAACGTTCCCCCATGTAAACTATCACACAATAAAAGGAAAAAAAAAAAAAAAGTTGACAACAGAGAAATGAACCCCAAAGAGTAAAGAAGTTGAAAAATGTTTAAGAGGTCAGAGAGAGCTAATAGAAGAACTTAATCTAGTCCTGGTGTGGCACTGTAGGATAAGCACTATGGGCTGCTAACTATAAGGTTGGCAGTTCAAACACACCAACCAATCCTTAAAAGTTATCGAGGGTTGCTATGATAGCACTTAACAATAACAACAACAATCTAATACTGATGACTGCTATACCAGTTTCAGTATACTTAAAAGGTTTCAATCCAGAGGATAGGAAATCTGCAAGGGCAGTTCTGTAGTAACTACCCTGGAATTTTAGAAACTAAAATTGATGATATTAAGATTCCAAGAGCTGCCATTCCATCCCTTACAAATATGTAATGTATTATATTTGAAATATACTTTCAAATGGTTATAAATTACTTCACTTTTAATAGCAACCATTCTTCTACTTTGAAAACATAAGTTCATTACCTGCTGAATTCCTACTGCATATGTTTTTAAGAAAAATTCAGAAAATTCGAAGTATTCTTTTGTGACTGTTCCTGGGCTTCCATACCTAAACATACAAGAGAAAATGTTTAAATATTCTGAAATTTAAAAGCAAAGAATACTCATTAGCTCAAATACAATCTCTTCTTGAAAATTATATTCCACTGGGGCAGAAAACTTAACACTTTAATACTTTATCCATTTTTCAAAAGCTCCATATTCATGATGATCCATACTTAGACTCTAAGCCACATTTAAAATTTCACACACAAGATTTGCCTACTGAAAAAAGAGCTTCTCAAGGGCAAAGATTACAACTAAGAATATGTTAGATCTGATAAATAGTAGATTTCAATAAATTCTCTTAAAAATAAATTTGACTATAATTTTGTATGGAGCTGAGTGGCCATACACCTTCATCCACAATTCTTGGACATGTCCACTAACATACAAAATGTCATTTCCACCATGCTTGTAAAAGAACAAAAATGATCCAGAGATGTCTACCCACCTCCTTATGACATAAAAATCAACTATTACGGTTAAGCCTGCTTGAAACAGAGCAACTCACTGTTCATTATGGCTCTAGAGACAAATAAACAAGTTTTGTAGAGTATCAGAGGAAATATTAGGCAGATATTTTATCAAATTCAGTCCTGAGGTACTGACTATAAGATTTTTATTAAAGAGAGAATTACCGTTCAAAAAGACGAGCTACAATATGCAGTGCCCACTTCTTACACTTCCACCATACTAGTTCAGGTCTATCATCCTCATCAATTTGCAGAGTCTCCTAACAGAATAGAATACCCACATGAAACATGGACATAATAAAGAGGATTTATGTGAACAAAGGCAGAATAAATCTTAATCATTGAAAATATTTGTAATAGACCTAAATGAAAATTTAATTTCAAAACAGAATCTACATATGTACCATTTATAGAAATAAAATAATGGGTGCATATATTGTTACTGCTGTTGTTAGGTGCCATCAGGTTGATTCCAACTCATAGTAACCCTATGCACAACAGAACAAACCACTGCCAAGTCCGGCACAATGCTCGGAATTATTGTTAGGTTTGAGTTCATTGTTGCTGCCATCATGTTAATCCATCTCATTAGAGGTCTTCCTTTTCATCGCTGACCCTCCACTTATCCAAACATGTTGTTCTTTTCCAGGGAATGGTCCCTTCTGATAAATGGTCTATAGTATGAGATGCTTCTAAACAGCATGCTGGCTGTACTTCTTCCAAGAGAGATTTGTTTGTTCTTCTGGAAGTCCATGGTACTTTCAATATTCTTCTCCAAAACCATAACCCAAATGCATCAATTCTTCTCTGGTCTTCCTTATTCATTGTCCAACTTTCACACGCATATGAAGCAACTGAAAATACCATAGCTTGGCCCAGGTACACCTTAGTCTTCAAATGGACGTCTTTGTTCTTGAACACTTTTAAGGGGTCATCAGCAGATCTCCCTAATGCAACATGTTGTTTGATTTCTTGACTGCTCCTTGCATGGGTGTTAATTGTGGATCCAAGCAAAACAAAGTATTTGACAACCTCAAGCTTTTCTCCCTTTATCATGATGTTATTTATTGGTCCAGTTGTAAGAATGTTTGTTTCCTTTACACTGAAGTGCAATCCATACTGAAAGCTGTAGTCTAACTCCTTCACTTCACTCACAGCAAGCAAGGTAGTATCATCTGCATATCGTAGATTGTTAATGAATCTTCCTCCTATCCAGATGTCACATTCTTCTTCATATAAATCAGCTTCTTGGACTATTTGCTCAGCATACAAATTGAATAGCGTGGTGAAAAGATACAACCTGAAGCACACTGCTCCTGATTTTTAACCATTCAGCATTCCCTTTGTCTAGTCGAACAACTGCCTCTTGATCTATGTACAGGTTTTTCATGAGCACAATGAAGTATTATGGAATAGCATTCTTCATAATGATATTCAGTTTGTTATAATCAACACAGTCTAATGCCTTTGCAGTCAATAAAGCACAAGTAAACATTTTTTCTGGTACTCTCTGCTTTCAGCCCAGATTCATCTGACATCAGCAATGATACCCTTCATTCCATTTCCTTCATTCTTCTGAATCCAGATTTGAGTTTCTGGCAGCTCCCTGTCAATGTACTGCTGCAATCATTTAATAATTATCTTCAGCAAAACTTTACTTGCATGTCGTATTAATGCACTGTTCAGTGATCTCTGCATTCTGTTGGGTAACCTCTCTTTGGAATGGGTACAAATATGTCTCTCTCCAATCAGCTGGGCCAGTAGCGGTCTGCCAAATTTTGTGACATAGATGAGTGAGTGCCTTGAGTGCTGCATCAGTTTGTTAAAACATTTCAATTTGTATTCCATCAATTCCCATAGCCTTTGTTCATGCTCTTCCCTCAATATCACTGGCTCCAGATCATATGGTTACCTCTTGAAACGGCTGGCCACTAATCAACTCTTTTGGGTACAGTGACTGTGTACTCCTTCTATGTTTTATTGATGCTTCCTGCATTATTCAATATTTTTGCCCATGTTGTTGTTGTTAAGTGCTGTCAAGTCAATTCTGACTCATAGCAACCCTGTATAGGATTCCCAAGAAGCGGCTGGTGGGTTTGAACTACCAATATTGTGGGTAGCAGTCCAGTGCTTATCCTGATAGCACCACACCAGGACTACAGCACCCATAGAATCCTTCAATACTGCAACCTGAGGCTTGAATATTTTTCTTCATTCAGTTGCATATAGATATAAAGAAAAAAAGACTAGAGGAATAAATGGTAAGTTTTGTTTTTTTTTTTAAATAGTTATCACCATTTTTCTAGGAGAATAAATCAACATAGTAAGTCTCATTTATCCAGCATAAGATTCTAGATAAATGATTTTACTAGGATTGGATAGTGGTGGTGGTGTGCTGTCGAGTCGATTCCAACTCATGGTGACCCTGTATAGGCTTTCCAAGACTGTAAATCTTTACAAGAGCAGAAAGCCTCATCTTTCTCCCACTGAGTACCTGATGGACTCAAACTGCTGACCTTGTGGTTAGATGCCAATGTGTAACACTCTACACTACCAAGGCTCCTTTTTACTAGGATTATACACAGTTATTATTATTTGCTTACCTGAATTTCCTAAAAAATGTGTATGTATCATCAATTTCTTTGGGTTAATGCACTGGACTGCAAAGTCGTTTGAACTGCAAGGTCGGTGGTTCAAGCTCACCAGCTACTCCTAGGAAACCCTATACAGGGTCGCTATGGGTCGAAATCAACTCTATGGCACTTAACAGCAAAGTTTTGTGACTAGCAGGCTAAAATAAAAAAATTAGTCTACCAAATATCCCAAACCCAAGTTTCATCAATTTTCCTTAGGAACAGAAGCCTTTTCTTACAGGAGGAACTGTTCTGTCAATAATCGTCCGAAAAATCTCCATCCATTCTGTCATCATTTGGTTACTCATCAGTTGAAGAGGCAATGCATACTGGAAATAGAAGAATAACAACATAAACAAGAATTTGTCTCCTTCAAAAATATTAGCAATTTTATCTACATTGTAAGGTCAAAATATGTGAAAAGGCCATGAAAACAGCAATTTCATATAGCTCAATCAAAAATTAAACCTAGCCTACATACACGCGTGCATAGATGTATATTGCTTAAATCTAGAAGTAGAAGCACCAAACTTCACAGAGGTAGGAGGAAGAAGTGGGATTTCTGTTGTGATTTCACGCGTGATGTGATAAAATCAGGCTTTCAACTCTATTTACTTGGGGAATATATTTGACTTGCTTCTTTAGGCACCCTTTTAAATAAAAAAATTTAAAAATCAACTCAGTAAGTCTCATTTATTCAGCATAAGATTCTAGACAAATGATTTTTAATATTTACCCCTTGGTGTGTCAAACTAATTTAAACCACTCTGATCAAATTCTTTACTTCATTAAACAGAGTACTGCTATTCATAAACATTTAATCAGTTTTTTCCCCTACACAAGAGTTCATTTCTGTATTACACGAGAATGTGTTTGCGTCATTTTGAGCTGCAGGAGATGAGGGACAGTGTTTCTGAATTCATTCATTCCACTAACATTCATATGCTAAGGACATGAGATGACAGATATGATCTCTGCCCCCAGGAGGCTTACACTCTAGATAAGAAAGCACACATATACACAAGGAATTACCATGTTTTATGATAAACAATATAGATAAAAGTAATGCAATATTGATAACACATACAGGAGGGTCATCTCATCTAACTTGGAAATAACCGGACAACTACCTTCCCAGAAGACACAAAGTACGAGCTGAGACCTGGAGAAAGAGCACCGATTGGCCAGGCCATAGAGGGGAACAAGGGTGAATCGGATTTGAAAAAATTCAGAAGCGAGACAGGGCCTGTTCATAAAGCTGAAAAAATTTCAGTATGGTTGGAATGTAAAGCGCAAAGGTATAATTGGTAAAAGATGACGTCAGAGATGAAAGGTTTTTTTAAAGGCCATGAGAACATAAAGTAACAGTCAATAATAGCTATAGCTGTTAAGTGCATTCAATGAGTCAGGATGAAATACAAGATATGTCTTTGTCTTCTGCTATAGAAACCTACCTGAACAAGGGCATAAAAAATTTTCAGAATCTGTTTCTGCAGTAGCACAGAATAATGGGAGGAGTCAGGAAGGAGCTGGATGATTTGCTGCTGAATACGAGGCAGAAATATTTGCATTGCTGCTATAAGGGGCTCTCTTTCCTCTGCTTTCTTATACCTACGAAAGACAGAAAAATAATTTCTGACCCTAAAACAACTATAAACAATAAATGGATATATACATGGGAATACAGGGGCTCTGTAAGATAAGCATGGGATTGCAAACCACAAAGTCGGTGATTCAAGTGCAAAGGTCACTCCACGGGAGAACGGTGAGGCTTTCTGCTCCTGCAAAGATTTAAACCCTTGAAAGCCCCATACAGGGTGGCTAGGAGTTGGCATCAACTTGACGGCACTTAACAACAACTACATATATATAAAAAAACTGTATGTTGGGGCTTCTAAAATTTCATGGAAAAAATCCATTACCTTTTAATGAACTTTTTGAAGCCCACTTGTATAGGATTGCTAGAATAAAGTTGGAGTAAACCTTGAAAGGGCAATCCCTATTTTAGGCAGGACATCTAAAATCTTCTAAGAAAATTTAGACTCATTTTAAAAGAATCCATGACTATTCTGCAGCTTTCCTACATGAACTTTTCAGGTACTTAAGTACGTCTTCAATTATACCACAATTTCTTACCTATAAAATACAAGTCGACTGATAATACTTGAAATAGACAAATGTTCTTATTCTATGACATACACTTGGGGGGGGGGGAGGAAATATTTCTTCTTATACCATTCTAAATTAAGAACTTCAAATAGTTTACAAACTTAGGTGTTCGTAGATCTTTTCATCTGCTATAAACTTAAAATATTCTCTCGATGTTCTAAAAATACAGTGTGAACTAATTAGTTTAAAAGAAAGAAAACTATAGGATTTTATATGTACAAGTAGCAATCCTCTCAGAAAACAGAAAGCGACACTATTAAGATGATACTGAATTCCCTGCCTGAAAAGCAACTTTACGGAAAAAGAATGTCACTAGCAAAGAAACAAGGAACACTGGTAGCTCAGTGGTTAAGCACTTGGCTGCTAACCCAAAGGTGGGCAGTTCAAACCTACTCATTGTTCTGCAAGAGAAAGATGTGACAGTCCGCTTCTATAAAGATTTCAGCCATGGGACCCCCACGGGGAAGTTCTGCTTGTCCTACAGAGTCTCTATGAGTCAGAATCGACTTGACGGCAATGAGTGTGGGTGGTATTTTGTTATCAAAGAGACTTTAACAATCTCTAGCATGCATCCAAAAGGTGCATGTTTGGTTTATTTAACAGCAGTCTCACAATGAAAATAAATCTTAAGGTCCCTTTCTATCAATGTTTCCAATAAAAGCTGTTACTAAGTGGTCCTCTGACACTATCAAATTATTTTGAGAAGCTCAGAATATTATATTCCTGTTATTAGCAGTGCACCCACTAGCATTTTAAAGGTTGTTTGATTAACTGCAGTAAACAAACATATTTAACTCATCTTTTCCTAAAGTAAGCCGATTCTACAAAACACCCCTAACGTAGACCCCTTTATGTAATTTATCACAAAGCTGGTATATACAGCTGATAGAAATCAACTTACTCATATGTCTTCACCAGTTGATACAGACATAATAAACTACCAAGCCAGCTTCCACTGCTCTGGGATTGTAAGTAGTAGTCTATCTTGTCCACTACCGATGGCCAATGACCAGGAAAATCATGTTTAATGATGGCACGTAGACACATTGTTAACTGAACTCTGTGGGAGGAAGGGAGAGAGAGTCCAAAAATGTAAGCAGGATAGATAGATATCAAGTTTCAATATAATAGTTTACATACAAGTATTCTAACTTTACCTACATTAAGTAGCTACATATTGGAGATGGAAAAAAAAGTAATTCCTCTAAAGAAAAATCTCAATGGCTTAACTTATTGAAAAATAAACAGAATGATGATTTCTTAAAATGAATAAAGCCTTCACTGTCTTACCATAAATACATCGCTCAAAAGAAAAGAATTAGAAAAATAAATTTATAAACATTTTCAAAACATCATTAAGACAATTAATTCAGCGCAGCTCTGAAAATTTTTCAAGCTCACTTTATATTACTCTATCCTAAGTAGTTCTGGCGTGGCACTATGGCACTGTAGGATAAGCACTGGACTGCCAACCACAAGACTGGCAGTTCAAATCCACCAGCCACTCCTTGGAAACCCACTTAACAACAACAACAATCTTAAGTGGTGGGGAGACAAAGTACTATATTGTTTCAACTGGGCAGTCTTAGCCTACAGATAGTAAAAGTAAGTAAAAAAGAAGCCCAGGTAACTGAGAAACCTCTCTTGGCCAAAACCTTGAGCCTACCCATTATCTGTGAATGACCAACACCACTAAGTATATTGCACCTATCAACAGCTGCCTGAGAATGCTAACTTTTATACTCTGAATATAAGATCTAAGTATCAGTTGTGTAATTTCTGAGAAGGAAAACAAAGAGCTGCTTCCAAGCAAACAAATAAAAGAGAAACAATAGTAAGAACAGAGAAATATAATACCCTCTAATAAAACTGCAAAATTACGTTAAGCGATGTGATCTCCCTACACTTAGATCAGTAATCATTTCCTCAGGGGATCCCAATTCCCATTAGAAAAGAAAATGAGAAAAAGAATTTACCTTCAACAGTCAATATATTCTAACCAAATATGACGTTACATGATCATTTGCAAATAGTTAGAAAGTGAATCTAGCTAAATTAGGATTTCACAGTGTAAAAAAAAAAAAAAAAGGTGTGTTCAGGTGAACAGCAAATAACTTGAATTTACTGAAAGTGGCAAAATAAACATAATAATGTCTTTTTCTTATGTTACCAACTAACTTCAAAATATTGTAAACTTTAAGTCTAGGAAAGAAAATATTTCTCCAAGAGTTAACTCTTAAGGGCATAAAAGAAAGGAAACAACAATGAATTAATCATGATAAAGGTAAAGACACCCTGTTTGTCATCAGCAACTGTTTGTTTAAACAAATAGGTCACACTTGTGGTGCCATAAGATGAAAACTTTACATTTTTTGTAAAATTTCATCTTCAGATTCTCTCTCCAAATCCTTTTTCATTTCAAGTCAAGCAAAAGGTGGCTGTGAAAGGAGGAGAAACCTTCCAACTATAAATCATTATTGTTTAATGCATTTGTATGTAGAATCATTGAAGATACAGGAAAAGCTGAAAATGGAAAGACTTTTGACAAGAATCAGAATACATGATGGCCTGGAAGGGTACAATTGCCTTGACTGGCATTTGGGCAACCACTCAGAATACAAATGCTTTTCTTTAATCAAGGACGATTTTCTTTATTCAGCAAACTTGTTCAGTGTTAGTCCTCTGCCCTGCTACCATTTCCCTCACATTTCCTTTCCTTCCTACTGCTTATGTCATTAGTCTATTGGACACTCAGGCTATATCTAGTCTGACATTAAATAATCTCATTCCCCTTCATCCATTTCACCTATAGAAGAATTTATTTCTATTTGAAGACCACACAATTTTCTACAGCTATGTTGTCCAATAGAACAGCCACTAGCCAGATAAGCACACTTCAAATTAGTCAAAATTAAACAAATTAAAATTTCTATTCCTAGTTGCACTAGTTACATTTCAAATGTTTAATAGCTACCTGAGGATAGTGGCTCAATACTAGGCAGTGTGACTAAAAAATATTTCCATCACTGTGTAAAGTTCTGTTGCTGCTCTACAGCATTTGTGAATTTGAGAAACAGGAGGTAATTCTTCTAGCTTGGACCCCTCTCTATCCTGTCAACTCAGTTCATGAAAGTAAATAAAACATGAGGGAGCTTCAAAATAGTGCAAGTAAAAATGGTATTGGAGTCCTGGTGTAATGCTGCAGGATAATGTGCTAGACTGCAAGGTCAGTTTAAACCACAAGGTAGGCAGTTCAAACCCACCAACCGCTCCTTGGAAACCACACACAGGGTCACTGTGAGTCAGAACCAACTTGACGGCACTTAACAACAACAAATGGTAATAAAAGGTAATGGAATTTTTTTCATTAAAATTTTTATGCCCCTTTGTATATCTGAGCTAAAGGGTTAGGAAAAGTTGTTGTTGTTGTTAGGTGCCGTCGAGTCGGTTCCAACCCATAGCGACCCTGTACAGGATTTCCGAGGGTGTAAACCCTTACGGGAGTAGAAAGCCTCATCTTTCTCCCGCGGAGCAGCTGGTAGTTTCGAACCGCTGACCTTTAGGTTCACAGCCCGATTCGTAACCACT
>NW_006408817.1:355050-359542 GCF_000296735.1 Chrysochloris asiatica
TATCAATAATCTCCATTTAATGTTTTCTAAAATATTTAGTACTTATAATAATAGGGATAAGTATACCAACCTTCAAATATTTTCAGGAAATTTTTTATCTGTTTAGGTCTTAAAATACATAAGCATTATTTTATTCCTATTCTTATTGATCACTTTCAATTTTTATCAAAAAGCTCCTGAAAGAAACAAGCTTATACAATACTACCAGGTTTTTCAAAAGGAATGTAAAATTTCCTAACCATGCAATTGTATATAGAATTTAAGCAAATAACATACGTATAATGCCACTCTTCCGCACATAAGAATAGTTATCATCCACAAAGCATCGTAACTTCCTTCCCTTTAAGCTTCTCCTCTCCTTTATTACCCAACCCCCTTCACTACTTTCTTCATCAAACTACTAAGTTGTCTGGTAAAAAATTGGACCACAGACAAAACAACAAGTCTGACATTATCTGTAATTATAAACATCCTATAAATTATTTCTGATTCAAAAGACGATTTGAAAAAGACGATTCTAACACCTAAGGATTCAAATTGTTTGGATTACAAAAAGGTTTCTGGGAGTTTTGTGTGTGCATGAGTGTGGATTTTAGTTTCATTTTACTTTTCATGTAAATCACACAGACTTTAAACCAAGTACTAGCCTTCATCCCAGTGGTGGTGGTGGTTGTATGCCACCATCAGTTCTGACTCACAGCGATCCTGTACAGGGTTTCTGAGGCTACAAATCTTTACTGGAGCAGAAAGGCTCACCTTTCTCCTTCAGTTGTTGTTTGTTGTTAGGTATATCTGAACTGCTGGCCTTAAGGTTAGCAGTCCAGCTCATAATTCACTATGCTACCAGGACTCCTGTTTATTCCAGTACTGTTACTAGATTTCAAATCATGGTAACTGGCACAAAACAATGTCAATAAAAATTTGTAGACTGTTAAATATATAATATGCATTCTAAGAATGTGGGCTATCTATCAGTTCAGAATGATTGTGTGGGATTAACCTTTGCAAAAATAAAACAAAATATATCATATCTAAGCTCATTTAAACCTATATAGAACTACTTTTATAAATAAAAGCAGCAGCCTTCAGACACCAAAAAAATACAAAGTAAAATCATAAACTTTCTTATAATTCAGTAATGAAATCTAATAATTATATAACTAAGTATTATAGGGCACCATGCAAGACAGACTATATAAATGACACATTAACTACTTTGTATGTTTAAGTATATGTGCAAATAGTTAAAAATAAATTGAGCTTAATGTAATAAAAGATAGTATAAATTATTTCTTACAGATAATTATGGATTACTATGGTTAATGAAAGAGTCCTGGTGGGGCGCTGTGGGTCAGTGCACCAGACTGAAAAGCCTTTTGAACTACAAGATTGGCAGTTCAAGCTCACTAGCTGCTCCTCGGAAACCCTATACAGGGTTGCTATAGGTCAGACCCGAATCAATGGCAAACAACAACAACCTGGTTAACGAAATGGATGTGCTCTACTGCTAACGGTAAGACTGGCAGTTCAAACCCAAGTCGCTCTGCAAGAGAAAAATTACAGCCTTGGAAACCCAATGGGCCATACTACTCTGTCCTATAGGGTAGTTATGAGTAGGAATAAACTTTTCAGTACTGGGTTAATGATAATGAATGAAAAATACCAAGGATAATTAAAATAAACCTTTTATTCATTTAATTAAAAAATCTATTTAACCACCTGCCAGAGCTAAAAAACAAAACACATATACCATCTTAATCTAATTCATAAAGAAATTAAGTATTAAAATTTGTTTCTCTAGATAATCAAATCTATTCACCATTTTGGTGGTGCTGGTGGTGATTATGTGGCATGGAGTCGGTTCCAATTCATAGCGACCCTGTATAGGGTTTCCAAGGCTGGAAATCTTTATGGGAGCGGAAAGCCTCATCTACTCACCGTTTTTAGCATCTTAAACTTGAAATTAATTTACTAAGACATAAACATACTACTCTCCTTTTTAAGCAGCATGAATCACTTAAGAAAGACTCAAAGCAAGAATGTAAACAGGTATGTGCACCAAGGTTCATTGCAGTACTGTTAACAATAATAAAAAGGTGAAACAATGGAAATGCCCAAAAACAGACAAATGGATAAACACATTCTGGTACATACAAACTATGAAATATTACGCAGCCAGGAAGAGAAATGAAGTTCTGCTACATACTACCACATGGATGAATCTTAAAAAGATTATGTTGAGGGAAATAAGCCACCTACAAAAGAACAAGTATGATTAAATTTATATAAAATACCTAGCATAAGTAAATATACAAATATCAAAGTTTATTAGTGGTTACCAGAGGCGGATAGAGGCGGGAAAGAGTCTTTTCTTAAGGAGACCCTCAGTCTCTGTTAAGGGAAATTAAGAAATTTAGAAACTGACAGCAGTGATTGTTGTGCACCATTGTGAATGTAATTCATGTCACAGAATCGTACACTTAAAACTGGAAAATGTGTTGTTTTATATATTTTGCCACAATTTAAAAAAACAAGTAACTTGAGAACTTCTTGATCATAATTATCCTAAACTTAAGTTAGGCTCCCTTCTCTGCACATTGCAGGGTAATTATTAATGATGTTACTATTCCCAATACCTCAAAAGGAAAGCAGTAGAGCAAATATTCAAATTTAGCTTAGCTGGGCTGGCAACATAATGTTGTTGTTGTTGTTATGTGCCATGGAATCGGTTCCAACTCACAGCGACCCTGCACAGAGTTCCCGAGGCCGTAAATCTTTATCGGAGCAGAACGCCTCCTCTTTTCTCCCGCGGAACAGCTGGTAGTTTCGAACCACTGACCTTGCGGCCTGCAGCCCGATTCGTAACCACTACGCTACCAGAGCTCCTTAGGGTTTTCTTTCTTCTATTTTTTGAAATCTCACAGTAAGATAAGAAAGGACCATCCACTAATCAGCTTACTTACTTGACTGTAGCAAAAATATTTTGTAATTGCCCAGAAACAAAGATAACTAAGACTATTTTGGAGGTATGTCTTTGCACTTGATATTGACTTCATTTTTATACTTACCAACAACAAAAGGTAATTTTTATTAAGGGCCACATCATTCTTTCTTTAATGTCATGCTAAAATAACAAATTATCTGTGCCTGGGTGTCACCATAAAGTCCTTGGCTATCCTTATATTTTAATAAGAAATTAAGTTTGACAATTTAATATAAATTGCACTTAAATCTGGTATAATTATAATGTAGAATTCTGCGGACTTTATTTCAGATTCTGTGATACATTTTTAAATGGCTGCTGTAAAGAAAATGTTCTAAAAAATTAAGCAACAATCAATCACCAAGATAAACTCTGTTCTGGATATTAAGATCCACATAAATTAAGAAAAAAGTTGCCTTTAAATGCTGCTTACAATGTATATCAAAATTTAATTACTCCCAGCAATTCTACTGTATGTACCTAAAGATTTGAAAGCAGGGAGTCAAACAGATACTTGTACACCAATGTTCACTGCAACACCATTACAACAGCCAAAATGAATGGAACAAAACCAGTGTCCACCAACAGATGAATGGATTAAAAAAAAATGTGGTCCATGCATACAATATAAATGTTATATACATACAATAGCAGTATTATTCAATCAAAGAGAAATTCATTTCTGAAACATGCCATGTATGACCTGGATAAGCCTTAAAAATAAATAAGTCAGTCATAAAAGTTGTAAGATCACTTAAATGAAATACCAAAAGTAGGCAAATGCACAGAGACAGAAATAGATTAGATTAGTAGTTAGCAGGGATTGGGAATGCAGGGATAGCATGTGAAGGTACTGCACAACGGGTACAGGATTTCTATTGGGGTGATGAAAACGTTTTGGAAACAGATGGTGGTGATCGTTGCACACCAATGTGAACGTAATTAATGTCACTGATTTGTAATTATAATGGCAAATTTTATATATTTTACCATAATAAAATCTTTTTAAAACTAAATTACCGGAAAACAAACAAGATGGTGGATCGGGTGGACATGTAGTAAAGAGCTCCGCCAACAACACAGAATACCCGACCAAACAGGCTCAGGGGATGGTCCCAGAACTCTGAACCGCATATAAAGGAATACTTAGAAGGTTGGAAGGCTCACAGTTGGGGGAATTTGTGGCAGAAGCAAGAAATCCATTGCTTTCTAGTCCAGGATGCTTGGCTGATCCAGAAGCTGCCATCTTGGGTGAGACCACATAGGGGAAGGATCGGAGCAGCCACAGATGCCTGGCAGAACTGCTAAGATAAAGGTGTGGATGTTCTTTTCTTTTGGTAGCTGTTTATTGGGCCTTTGCTGTCTGCACACCTCCATTCTGGTGACTATAGGGGTGCCTGAGCTAGTGGGCACCCCAGCCCCACCCTCGGAGGGTTCTACTACACATGCGCACAGAGCTCCTCAAAATTTAAAAAGACAGTTTCCAATTAAAACCAAATGGCCACAGCC
>NW_006408817.1:362101-367698 GCF_000296735.1 Chrysochloris asiatica
GAGCAGACTTGCAGAATGTGCCCTTTGGAGATGTAAATTATTATATATGCCTGAGTGGGTTTTTTTGTTTGTATGTTTTTTAAAAAAGCTAAAGTAGATAGAAATACTTTTAACTGATGGTATATGGAGGGCATTATAATCAATGTAATGAAACAAGTTATATGAATCGTTGAATGTGAAACTGAAGATGTGCCCTGTAAACTTTCACTCAATCCACATTAAAAACTTTAAATTTAAAAAAAAACAAAAAACTTTATTACCTAAGTTATTAGGATTTAAGTGTATACATAGTTAATGAGGAGATTGAGCATTCAAACGCACTGATGACAGGAAAAGTAAAAAGCAATGATTGATAACACTTAGAATTCTAAATATTATTATCATTAATATCCACTGACCTTTCTTATCATTTGCACTATGAAACATGCCCGCAAGTACCCTATGACATGTGCAAGAATGCTCATTTTAGCCTCAATATCAACAACAAAAGAACTCTGGTACGTAGTGGTTATGAATCAGGCTGCTAACCTCAAAGTCAGAAGTTTGAAACTACCAGTCATTCCGTAGGAGAAAGATGAGGCTTTCTGCTCCCATAAAGATATACAGTCTCGGAAACCCTATGCAGGGTCATTATGAGTTGGAACTGACTCCACAGCACGTAACCACGATCAACAACAAATAGACACATAAAATCCATCAATAAGAAGTTGTTTACAGAAACTATAGAAGAACACAAGAAATACTGAACAGTTGGTACAAAGAATGAGTAATTCTTTAAACACACTAAGACCAAAGAAAACAATAAAATAGTATATGCTATACAGGGTTGCTGTGAGATGGAACCAACTCAACGGCACTTGTGTGGCGCTGCAGGATAAGACAATGGACTGCAAAGTCAGTTTGAACTGCAAGCCACTCCTTGGAAACCCTATACACAGAACTAACTCACTGGCACTTAACAACAACAACACAGATGTGCTTTTAAAGATAGCCTATCTAGTAACGTAGTGGTTACAAGTCGGGCTGCTAACCTCAATGCCAGAGGTTCGAAACTACCATCTGTTCCGTGGGACAAAGCTTTCTGCTCCCATAAAGATTTACAACCTTGGAAACCCTATGCAGGGTCACTGTGAGTCAGAACCAACTCCACGGCACATAACCACCACCACCACCACCATCTACAGGAGGAGTCTTGGTATTGTGCTGTAGGATAAGCACTGCACTGATAACCACAAGCTTGGTGGTTCAAACTCACCAGCCACTCCTATACAGGGTCGCTATGAATCAGAATCAACGTGACTTAACAGCACTGAACACCACCACCACCATTATCTATGGGAAATAAAGAACTGAAGAACATGTACCAAAGTTGATAGCAGTTCTTTGAAAGTAGGATTAAGTGCAATTTCATGTATAAATTCTGTATTTTTGCAATGTCTATTTTCATGTAACAAACAATAAATTTTTCAGTTAGTCTTAAATACAATTTTTTTAAAGCTTCAGAGGAACTATAAACTCTTGAGTTGTTAAAATAGATAAAAGATTCTAATAACAAAATGCAGTTTCAGAACAGCCCTAGTTAATAAACCCAAACCCATGGCACATAGCCAAGTCTTGACTCGCAGCAACTGCACAGGACAGAGTAGATCGGACCACAGGGATGCTACGGCTGTCCGTATCTTTACAGAAGCACACTGTCACATCTTTCTTCCACAGAATGGGGTGGTGGATTTTAACCACTGACCATTTGGTTAGCAGCCGCACTTAGCCATTGTGCCATCAGGGTTTCTTCTATTTAATGACACAACTGAGAACCAGAACGTCAACAAATTTATACAAAAGTCTTAATGAATCTTGCAAAGCTAACAATAACACCAAGGTGAATGTTTTCCATGAGTGTTTCTTTTTTATCTTAACAACAAATGGATTTTTTAGGAAATCATATATGCTGTTGTAAATATTTTCTCAAAGTTTAATAATTCCTAGCAATTTTCAGTATAATAATCAAACAAAATTAAATAATTTTATCACCATTTACCTAATGTAAATGACAATTATTTCTGAGTGATGAATGTTTGGTGGTTTTGTGTTTTGATTTTTACTTTCTTCACCGTATTTGGGGATTTACAAAATTATTTATAAGAAGAATATGTCCTTATAAAAAAAAGTCTTTAAATACGTGTGTTCCTTACTCTCTTCTCAGAACTCTTGATGCTCCAAGGCTTTCTCCATTTTTTAACCTTCTAAGCTCTAATGATCGGGATTGGCCCAGAATCGGGCAGTGTTTCGTTTTGCTGTGTTTAAGATCACTATGAGTCGGTATCAACTCGATGGCATCTAACAACAACAAGCTCTAATGATAAGTCCATTAAAAAAAAAGAAAAGAAAAACAATGCCCAATATTACAAACAACCATAAAGTCCCATAGACATAAAGTAACTTTCCTGGTTAAAGCAAAGGTCCAGCTCCTCAGTCATTTAGTTAGGTACATGTGTTCAATAAATAATACCTCCATGATCTGATATATGAATGGAACTCAAATTCACATGTGTATATTCATGGTTCTAATCTATGGGCCAAAGGCAATCAATAATCAGAAATTAGGGAGATTAAGCTATTAAAATTGGGAAAGGTAGGGAAAGAATGACAATGTTATAGAGCACAGGAATTGGTAGAGGAGGAGGCAGAGGAAGAAAGAAAGAGCTAGGAGTATTTGAGAGCTCAAAATCTACCTTAACATTCCAGAGGGGTAAAAAGTGAGCTCTTATACCATGAGAATACGGTATGCAAGTTTCCTATTTTTTCAAGAAATCATAAATGCTTAAAATAAAGTTCAGTTCTACTTTCATCTGTAAATAAATTCACAAAAGATTTTTAAAAAACTCAACTTACCTGCCTGACGTACTGGGAATTCCACATGGTCAGAGACTATAATCCGAAGTAAACTGGGGGCAAAATTGATAATCTTGTAGGACTGAAATTAAAAAGAAATATTTTATAAAATATAAGAATATAAAGGAACTTTTACTGAATACACAGCTGCTCAATTTTTTTTTAAATTATTTATTTATTTTTAAGAGAACCTCTCCAGGAGGGTAGTGGCCCCATAGGATAAGCAATGGCCTATGTAGCACAAGATCTGTGGTTCAAGTCCACCAGCCATTCCATAGAAGAAAGCTGTAGCTTTCTGCTTCCACAAAGATTTATAGCCTTGAAAACCCTATACAGAGTCATATGAGACAGAACCAACCCCATAGCACTTAACAACAACATTCTATTTTTGAGGTCTGGTGTTGCACCATAGGATAAGCATTTGCCAATCGCAAGATCGGCAGTTCAAACCAACTAGCCACTCCTCAAAAACCCTATTCAGGATTGCTATGAGTTGAAATCCACTTGACGGCACTTAACAAGAGAACCTCTTCTTCAAGGCAAAATGAAAATTACTAAAACACTTCCAAGTCAAAAAACAAAAAAAAATCCTTAAAGAATAATCCTAGAAGTTAAATTGATTTTAAAAAGGATATGAACATTTTTATTATTTTCATATAATTGCCAAAATGCTCTCCAGGAAGGGTGTGTGAATTTATACTCTCAACAATAATATGAGTGCCCAGATATCCAAGCAGATATTATCATTCCTTTAAAACTTTAAAATCTTATTAGTATTTTAAGTTACAGTTCCTCTATTACATGAGCGACTGAATTCTTTTCATGTCTGCAGGCTATTCCTCTTCTGCAAATTCCTTGGTCCCTTTATTCTTTTGTAATTGAAATATCTGTTTCATTCATAATAAAGGCTAAGAGCTATTTACAAATTTTTAAATACCCACTCTATATTTTATCTTTGTCACAATTGTTTCTTCCCAGATTATTAGTGCTTTTCATTTTGTTTATATTTCTTAAGGAAAGAAAATTAGAAAACAGAAGATCCAACATAGACAAACAAATGAGATGATGTTAAATAGCTGTGGATGAGATGTAAAGGGAACCAATCCATATAGGAACAGTGTGACTCAACAGCCAAACAAGAGTTGAGAGTTATCATCATCAAGTTGCCTACTATAATGATACAATTTCTGTTCTACATTTCCACCTAGAGTTGTGCTCCACACTTTGGCCTAAACCTGAGTTTGGCTATGGTGATATTTTGTTTTGGTGTTAGGACCAATGAATCAATTCCAACTCACAGCAACTCCACAAGTAGAACAAACCTCTACCAACAGTGCACCATCCTCACAATTGTTGTGTTTGAGCCCATTGTTGTAGCTACTGTGTCAATCCATCTTGAACATCTTCCTCTTTTCTGGTTGACCCTCTACTTTACCAAGCATGATGTCCTTCTCCAGAGACTGGTCCTTCTGACAATATGTTCAAACTACAAGAGATGAAGGAACTATTGTTGTTTCCAAGGAGCAATTCAGCTGTACTTCTTCTAAAACAGATATTTTCATTCTTCTTTCATGATACTTTCAATATTCTTCACCAATTGTTGTTGTTGTTAGGTTCCATCAAGTCGGTACCGATTCATAGTGACCTTATGCACAGCAGAACGAAACACTGCCTGACCCTGGGCCAATCTCACTACTGTTGCCACGCTTGAGTTCATCGATGCTGCCACTTGGCCAATCCATCTCATTAGGGGTCTTCCTCTTTTTCTCTGACCCTCCACCTTACCAAACATGATATCATTCTCCAGTAACTGGTCCCTCCCAATTATATGTCCAAAGTATGAGAGATGAAGTTTGGAAATCTTGGCCTCCAAGGAACATCCTCTGGCTGCACTTCTTCCAAAACGGATCTATTGGTTCTTTTGGCAGCCCATGGCACTTTCAATATTCTCCTCCAACACCATAACTCAAACGCATCAATTCTTCTATGGTCTTCCTTATTCACTGTCCAGCTTTTGCAGGCATATGAGGTAACTGAAAATACCATGGCTTGGGTCAGGCGCACCTTAGTCCTCAAGCTGACATCTCTGCTTGTCAACACTTTAAAAAGGTCTTGTGCAGCACATTTGCCTAATGCAATACGTCATTTGATTTCTTGACTGCTGCTTCCATGAGTGTTGATGGTTGATCCAAGAAGAATGAAGTCCTTGACAACTTCAATCTTTTCTCCGTTGATAAGAATGTAGTTGATTGGTCAAGTGGTGAGGATTTTTGCTCTCTTTACATTGAGATACAAACCATACCGAAGGCTGAAGGCTGTGCTCTTTAACTTTCATCAGTAAATATTTTAAGTCTTCTTCACTTTCAGCAAGCAAGGTTGTATCATCTGCATATCGCAGGTTGCTAATGAATGTTCCTCCAATGCTGATGCCACGTTTTTCTTTATAGAACCAGCTTCTTGGATTATTTGCTCAGCATACAGTTTGAATAAGTATGGTGAATACAACTTTGTTGCACACCTTTCATAATTTTAAAGCATTCAGTGTTCCCATGTTCTGATGGAACAACTGTCTCTTGGTCCAGGTATAGATGAGCACAATTAAGTGTTCCAGAATACTCATACTTCGCAATGTTGTCCATAGCTTGTCATGATCCACACAATCAAAAGCCTTTGCGTAGTCAACAAAGCACAGGTAAACATCTTTC
>NW_006408817.1:369243-384986 GCF_000296735.1 Chrysochloris asiatica
CAGTAATGATCAATACATCTTGATTGCATGTTTGATCAATTTCAGATTGAAGAAGTTGGTAGAATTCTTCTATTTCTTCCTTACTGACTTTAGTGGTTGGTGCAAAATTTGAAAAAATAGTGGTATTAACTGGGGTTCCCTGTAGGCTCATGGATATTGTCCTATCACAGACAGCGTTGTACTTCATGACTGATCTGGATATGTTCTTTTGGAAAATGAATGCAACACCATTCCACCACTCGTCTGTCAGTTTGTCGTACTGTGGTGGCTTGTGAGTTGCTGTGATTCTGAAAGCTATGCCACCGGTATTTTAAATATCAGCAGGGTCACCCATGGTGGGCAGGTTTCAAATGAGCTTCCAGACGAAGACAGACTAGGAAGAAGAAGTGATGAACCACTTCCGAATATTTAGTCACTTATGAATAGCAGACAAACACTGTCAGTTATAGTGCCGAGAAATGAGCCCCTCAGGTTGGAAGACACTCAAAATGCAACTGGGGAAGAGCTGCCTCCTCAAAGTAGACTTAATTGTGATGACGCGAATGGAGTAAAACCCATGGGAGAAAAGCCCGCGGGACCTTCATTTGCTGATGGGGCACAACTCAAAATGAAAAGAAATAGCTGTAAACATCCACTGAAAATTGGAACATGGAATGTATGAAGTATGAATCTCGGAAAACTAGAAGTTGTCAAAAATGAAATGGAATGCATAAACATCGACATCTTAGGTATTAGTGAGCTGAAATGGTCTGGGTATTGGCCATTTTAAATTTGATGACCACATGGTTTACTATGTCGGAAATGACAAATTGAAGAGGAATGGTGTTGCATTCATTGTCAAAAAGAACATATCTTCACCAATACCATAATTCAAATGCAACAATTCTAGGTCTTACTTATTCATAGTCCAACTTTCACAAGCATATGAGGTGACTGAAAGTACCATGGCTTGGGTCAAGTGCACCTTAGTCCTCAAAGTGATATTGTTGCTCCTGAATGCCTAAAAGAGGTTTTTTGCAGCAGATTTTCCCAATGCAGTGTGTCATTTTCTTGACCACTGCTTCCAGGGATGGTGATTGGGGAGCCAAATAAAATGAAATCTTTGATAACTCCAATCTTTTCTCCATTTATCATGCTATTTATTAATTCAGTTGTAAGGATTTTCATTTTCTTTACATTGAGGTGCAATCCATTATGAAGGTTGTATTATTTGATCTTATCAACAAGGTCCACAAATCTTCTTAGCTTACAGCATGCAAAATTGTGTTATCTGCATATTACAGGTTAGTAATGAATCTTCCTCCAATCCTGATGTCACATTCTTCACAAAATCCAACTTCTTGGATTATCTACTCAGAATACATACTAAAGATGTATGGTGAAAGGATACACCCCTGACACGCCTTTCTTGATTATAAACTACGCAGTATCCCTTTGTTCTGTTCGAACAACTGCTTCTTGGTCTATGTACAGAATCTGCATGAGCACAATTAAGTGATCTGGAATGCCCATTCTTTGCAGTATTATCCATTGTTTTGTTATGATCCATACAGTCGAATGCCTTTACATGGTCAACAAAGCACACACAAAAAAATCTTTCTGGTCTTCTCTGTTTTAAGCAAAGATCCATCTGATGTTAGCAATGATATCATTCCACATCCTCTTCTAAGTCTGGCTTGAGTTTCTAACAGCTCCCTGTCAATGTACTACTGTAACTGGTTTTTAAATATCTTCTGCAAAATTTTACTTGTGTGTGACATTAATAATGTTGTTAAGTGCCATAGATCAGTTCTGATTTATAGTGACTCTATATACAGTTTTCATGGAGTGACTGGTGGGTTTGAACTGCCAACTTGTGGTTAGCAGTCAAGTGCTTATCCTACAGCGCCACACCAGGACTTCAATATGAATGATACTGTTGGTAACTTACACATTCCATTGGTATTTTCTTTAGAATGGTCACAAATATGGATCTCTTCCAACCAGTTGGACAGGCCAAATAGATGAGTGAACGCCTCCAGTGTTGCATCAGTTTGTTGGAACATTTCAATTTGTATTCTGTCAATTCCTGGAGATTTGTTTTCTTGCCAATGCTTTCTGTGCAGCTTGGACTTCTTCCATCACTATCATCCATTCTTGATTATGTGCAGCTACCTCTTGAAACAGTTGAACATCAACCAATTCTTTTTGGTACAATGACTCTCTGTATTCCTTCCATCTCTTTTAATACTTCCTGCATCATTCAATATTGTGCCCATAGAATCCTTCAGAATTATAAATTGAGGATTGAATTTTTCTTCTTTAGTTCTTTCAACTTGAGAAATGTTGAATGTCTTCTTTATTTTTGGTTCTAACTTCAGGTCTTTGCAGTTTTCATTATAATACTTTCCTTTGTTTTCTAGAGTTGGAAGTTTTCTGTTCAGTCAGATCTTTCACATCATCATTTCTTTTGGTCTCTTTAACTTCTCTACATTCAAGAACAAGGTTCAGAGCTCTCTCTAACATCTTTTTCTTTTGTTTTTATCTTTTAATGGTGACCTTAGAAGTTAAAATATAAAAAGCAGCTCATTCCCTCTGACCATATTTTCTCCAAATGTCTACTACCTGGAGCATATTATAGCCTTGTCAGATGCCTAAACTTCAGTAAGTCCTACGTTAATTAGAGCTCACACCTGCCCTGGTCCACTGACATTCCCAGAAAAAACTTGTAAATTCTCAGTGACGCTAAAGACAGACAACAATACAGACATCCTGTCCAACTTACTGTATCATGGGAGCCTGAAGCTATGTGTGTGGTGACTCCCTAGCAATACACAGCTTAGTTTGTGTTTACCATTCCATGCTTTTAATTAATCATATTAATTTATATATATATAAATAGCTTCAGTGAAGAAAAACATTTGATTAAAAAACTGATCTGGAGAAAACTGGTGTCTTTATTTAACCCTTTTGTGACCTGTGGGATACTGATTGCCCATCAACATTTTCAGACTCTCAGGTTTCTTGAGAAGCCAATATCCCAGTTGTTGTATATATGGCTGCCTGGCAGGGACCTGTATAACTATGTAAATCTGAGGAAACAGGCCCCAGCATACACTTGGGACATATGTGTCCCATAAAATTGTATCAAAATCTGAATTACCTCAAAAAATATTTTTCCTGGTTTCTGCATTATTGAAAACACATGGCACCAACAACAAAAAATTCAAGGCAGGAAATAATTTGGTCATGAAAGGATTTACCCTTATGGCCCAATTTTCAGCCAAAAAATAGATAGGTATATAGTAGCGACAACACCACCAGTTGTTGTTGTTGTTGTTAGGTGCCATCGAGTCGTAAAGTATGCTCATCATGGAATGGTCGATCATTCCAAATCAAAAGGGCAACATGTACCTAAGGACAAAGTTGAGAAGGGATGGGAAGGAGGGTGGAATGGACCTAGGAACCACAGTGGGATGACTGTTGTCACATGGAGGGAGTTATAATCACTGAGATGAAACAAAGTGTATGATTTTTTTAATGTAAAACTGATCATCTTGTCTGTAAACCTTTACTCAATTCACATAAAACAGTTAAAAAAAAAAAAAGACAGAAAGAATGGGATTAAATACTGATTCTTTCTCTATTGAAGAGCAATGTGCTTTTCAAATCTTTCTATATTCTTCAGAAAAATTTTTATTTTATCTTATTATTCTCCTTCCTTTTATCCCATAAAATCTTCAGACTCTTAAATCTCCTGCACAAGGGGGCTTCAAAATTTTCTTTGACAAAGTGAATTCAAAAATAATGGATTTTTTTCAACAAACTTTTTGAAACTTCCTTATATGAAAGGTAAATTCTTTTTTATTCATAGTTAAAACCACCAAAAATTTAAAGCCGTTTTTAAGCAGACAGATGTTTCATAAGCAGTTTGTTGTTGTTGTTGTTAAGTGCCATCGAGTCGGTTCCGACCCATAGCGACCCTGTACAGGGTTTCCAAGGGTGTAAATCTTTACGGGAGTAGAAAGCCTCATTTTTCTCCCGCGGAGCAGCTGGTACAGGACCCAAAATTAATACAGATCTAATTTCTGGAGTCCTAGAGTGGCACTGTAAGCAAGGTTGGTTTGATCCGAAAGGTCAATGGTTCAAACTTTCCAGCCAGTCCTTGGAAACCCCATACAGGGTTGCTATGAGTCAGAACGACTAGGCGGCATCTTCTACATTTACATTATTATAAAATAACCATGCTTATAACTGATCAGATACTGAAAAAAATCTCAGTAAATTAAGCATCAAAATACACAGTGTAGTTGTAAGCATAAAAACTGACTTCCATTACTCTTTTTAAAAAATCATTATCCAGAAATACAAAATAATCTTTACATTTAGATTAATGCTACCAGTTTGAAGCAACTGCGGGGGAGACTATTGCTATTTCGACACTGCTGCCACACCACACATTTTGAAACTGCCTACAACTGTTTGCTACTCTTTGTCATTTCAAATAACTTCTGAAACCTTTGGCTTCTTTCAATATATTAATTTGGCCTACTACTAAAACATTCACAGATAAATTCAGGTATAGTCTCATACAATTTTACTCACAAATATGCACCTAATTTCTTTTTCCCACTTTGGGCTTCAAGTTTCTAATCCCCACAAAAAAGAAAAAGACAAAAAAAAAAAAGAGTTTAAAGCAAAGTTTCCAATGATTTCTTGAAGATATCTGTGAAGTTTTCTGAATAAAAGTTTGTTTATACTGCATTTTATTCATACAAAGCAAAGCCTTGTATTTTCCCATTCTCAGTCTCACTGATCCAACTACATTCATCTTTCTAGTTCTCCAACAAGCCACCTTATGGGCCTCTTGTGAACTGGCTGCTCCTTCTGCTCCTCTCCAACCCTTCTCAAAATCCAGATTTCTGGCTCGCTGTCATTCTTCAGAGAATGAACATCAATTTTGTACAGTCCAACACTCTAAAGCCCATGCATATAAGGCTTAAGTCTCCAGCACTTATGACCAAAAGTTAAGTTATTTACTTATCTATGTATACTCACTAAGGAACCCTGGTAACACAAGGGTTAAGCACTCAGCTGTTAACTGAAAGTCGGCAGTTCAAACCCACTAGTCACTCCTTGGAAGAAAGACCTGGAGATCTACTTCCATAAAGACTACACCTGGAAAACCCTACCTACTGCTGTTCTACTGCCATTGAGAGTTGTTATGTGTCAGAATCAACTCAATAAAACCCAACAAAATGCTTCACTAGAATGCAAGCTCCGAGAAGAGTCTTGTACCAATACCTGACATATAACTCAATGAATGCATACGTTGTTCATATACAGAAATGCTCTCAAAGGTCATTCATTATAAAATGATACCTACAGATGCATGAATACACAGGAACACCAAAGTTTGGCAATGAAAGTACATGTCTTTATTTCCCTATTTAGACCATGTGGAGAGTGATCTATTAAAAGATGGGCTTCTCAATGAATAAGTTACTGGATTTCAAGATATCTATCCATTCCTACTCCTCTACACTGCTTCTAAAGAGATTTCGGGAGACAGTGAGAGAAGGGATACTGGCTATATTCTTAATATCCTACAATAAAACAAAAAAATGCATGGTCTCATAGAAAGAGTATTACAAATAGCAATCAGGAAACCACTCACAGGGTAGTAGAAAAATGTCGGATACAGAAAAATAGAGCTCCATCCTTTGGAATACAGACTGACTACTTCTAGTCAATAACTGACAGATCAATCAGTACACTGTGAAAGTTGCCTTTGACTCCTATGCAAAGCATACTAGGGGGTTTCAAGAAGCTCACGGACAAACTCCACTATTTTTAATTCCACTTTTCCATGAAATTTTTAAAGCACCCTCATACATGCAGGGAAGCAGTTCAATAAAACAAATAAATGAGCTGGACTATAATCATTGATTGTTAGATTACCTACCCAATTATCCAATAGTACAGTGGTCAAAAGAACTATGAATCAAAAAAACCAAACCTGTAATCGAGTCAATTCTGACTACCAGCGACCCTGTACAGGATTTCCAATGCTGGAAATGTTTACAGGAGCAGACAGTAATGTATGCAGAGCAACTGGGGGATCTGCACTGCCAACCTTGCAGCAAGCAGTCCAGTGCTTATCCTAGAGCATCACCTTGTATGTGACATATTTTGTTCTTCTGCTTACAGATTTTAAATTTTAAAACAAATAGTGAGAATGTATCACAATCCAAAGCTTCATATAAAATACAACTGCTAAATGAAACAAGCAATAAACTATTTTTAAAAGCTATGAAAGAACCTGTGGTCTCCAATGCACTGGGTGGGTTTAAGACAGGGCAGAATAAGGATTTGGATTGAAACACTATAAAGAAAAAAAAAAAAAAAAAAAATAGGATTGAGTCTTGGCCTCTCTTTTGATTCTACAAACTCTACTTCCTTACCATATCTACTTCAATACTTCCCTACCTTGTACTGAACTTACGTATTATAAATTAGAAACAGACTGCTAGGCTAACAGGGCAGACAAGCATTAACATTAATACCAAAGATAGGTACACACTATAAACACTTTAAAGTAAAATCTGGCCTCAATGTAAGGAGAGTGGGTAAAAAAACAAGTCAAATTCTCTATTAATGTTGTTGTTGTTGTTAGGTACCGTGGAGTCCATACTGACTCAAAGCAACCTTATAACACAGAATGAAACGCTGCCCAGGCCTGCGTCATTTTCACAATTGTTGCTACATTTGAGCCCATTGCTGCAGCTTGTGCCAATCCACCTTACTGAGGGTCTTCCACTCTTCACTTTATCAAGCTTGATGTCCTCCTCCACGTACTAGTGTCTATTGATATTACGTCCGAAGTATGAGAGACAAAGTCTGGCTTCCTGGTTTCTAAGTAGCATTGTGGCTATATTTCGTCCAACAAAGATTAGGTTATTCTTCAGGCTGTCTATGGTACTTTTAATATTCTTCTCCAACACCATAACTCATATGTATCAATTTTTCTATGGTGTTCCTTTTTCATTGTCCAACTTTCACATGCATATAAGGCTATTGAAAATAACATGGCTTGGGTCAGGTGCACCTCAGTCTTCAAGCTGACATCTTTGCTCTTCAACACTTTAAAAAAGGTCTTGTGCAGCAGATGTGCCTAATGCAATATGTTGTTTGATTTCTTGACTGCTGCTTTCTTGAGTATTGATGGTTGATCTGAGCAAAATGAAGTCTTTGACAACTTCAATCTTTCCTCCATTTATCCTGATGGAGGTCCACTGGTGAGGATTTTTGTTTTCTTTATATTGACGTACAACCCATATGGAAGGCTGTGGTCTTTGGTCTTCATCAGTAAGTATTTTACGTCCTCTTTGCTTTCAGCAAGCAAGGTTGTATCATCTACATAGAGTAAGTTTATGACTCTTCCTCCGTCCTAATACCACATTCTCCGTATACTCCAGCTTCTCTGAATATTTGGTTCAGCACACAGACTGAATAAGTATGGGGAATGAATATAATCCTGGCACACACCTTTCCTGATTTAAAACCATTCAGTGTCCCCTTGATCTGCTGGAACAACTGCCTCTTCTATGTACAGATTCCTCATGAGCACAATTAAGTGTTCTGGAACACTCATTGTTATCTGTAATGTTGTCCACACTTGTCATGATCAACACAGCTGAAAGCCTCTGCATAGCCAATAAAGTACACGTAAATATCTTTCTGGTATTCTCAGCTTTTAACCAAGATTCATCTGATGTCAGCAATGAGAGCCCTCATTCCCATGTCCCCATCTGAATCTGGTCTGAATCTCTGGCAGTTGCCTGTCATTGAAGTGTTGCAGTCATTTTAATATTATTTTTAGCAAAATTTTACTTGCATGTGATATTAATGATATTGTCCACTAATTTCCACATTCCGTTGGGTCATCTCTCTTTGGAATGGGCACAAATATGGATTTCTTTAGACACAGAAAGGGAGAGGGGCTGTGTGTTGATGACCCGGGGGGTGGGGGGTGGGCAGGCTTGTAGGGTATAACCTTTGGTTGGTTGATGATGCATGGAGGGGATTGTAACCATGGCAATGAAACAATATACAATAGGATGAATGTAAAACTAATGTTCTCCAATGTAAACAATCACATAATTCACAATAAAACATTTTTTAAAAATTTATGGATTTCTTCCAATCAGTTGACCAGGTAGCTGTCTTCCAAATTTCTTGACACAGATGAGAGAGTGCCTCTAGTGCTGCCTGTTTGTTGAAAGGTTTCAATTTTTTTTCCATCAATTCCCAGAGCCTTGTTCTTCGCCAATGCCTTCAGTGCACCTTGGACTTCTTCCTTCAGTATCATTGGCTCAACCTCTTGAAATGGTTGAGCATCTATCATTTCTTTTTGGTGTAGTGACTGTGTATTCCTACCATCTTCTTTTGATGCTTTCTGCATCATTCAATATTTTGCCCAAAGAATCCTTCACTAGTTCAAGTTGAGACTTGAATTTTTTTTCTTGAGTTCTGTTTGAGAAATGCTAAACATGTTCTTCCCTTTTGGTTTTTGTACTCCAGGTCTTTGCACATATTATTATAATATATGACTTTGCAAACAGTGCAGAAAGCGAAGAGGACTTAAAATACTTATTGATGAAGATCAAAGACCACAGTCTTCAGTTGGGTTACACCTCAATGTAAAGAAAACAAAAGTCCTCACACCTGGATCAATAAATAGCATGATAAACAAAGAAAAGACTGAAATTGTCAAAGACTTCATTTTGCTCAGATCAAACAGCAATATGCATGGAAGCAGACTCCTGGAAACATGAGGTTTTGTTAAAAGAAAGAAAGAAGGTGCACAGGAAGTGAATCTTTTTATTTTTAGATCCATCCTACCAGAGGCCCAAGGTCATATGCATATGAATTTAATTAGTCCAAGGGTGGAGAAGAAAAGACTGAACTTGACTGTTTTAAAAAGTTTGTTTGATTTACTGCTTTACAGGTATGAGTTTCTCCTGCCTACTATTGTAAAATTCCTTTGGCAGTCCATGGTACTTTTAGTATTCTCCTCCAACACTACAACTCAAAGAAAAAGAGGAAGACCCCCAACGAGATGAATCAGCCAGATGGCATCATTGATGGCATCAAGTGTGGCAGCAGTAGTGAAGTTGGCCCAGGATCGGACATTGTTTCGTTTTGCTGTGCATGGGGTCGCTATGAGTCGGTTCCGACTCGATGGCACCTGACAACAACTATTGTAAAATACACATACAGGTATGATGGAAATGAATGTTGGTAACTATGATTCCCTTTGCCATCAGATTATATTTGGAATCTTATCCAAATCCGCCTTCAAATTATACATGATTGGATTTGCTAAAAGAGCAGTTCGAATTTGCCCAGAAGAATTAGGCTTCTAGTTTTAAGCCTTTGTAGAGTTTGGGGCCTTAGATGAAAGCCTGAGCCACCCCCAGACCTTCAGAGTTCATACATTTGCACTTGAAAAAAAACATCAGACCAACCCAGAACTGCTAAGAGAACAGGAAATTCATGATTGGAAGAAAGAGTGGAAGAAAAATACAGCAAAGCGTTTGGCTTTTTGAATTTCAAATAAGCTGCTTGCCTTGGAAGCATCAAGGCAAGAAAAGTCTATGCCCATCAGAGAAAATTCCCTTCTGCGACTGAAAGTTAAAGGCACCTGGCAAGGATTCTAGTATGTTCACTGCAACCACCTGGGTATACTTGCTGAGTAGAAGTGGGGTTGGGGAAAACAGCAATGAAGATATGGGCTGAGTTTGTACATGGTCTATTAGCACCTGTTGATTTGATCCACAGTGACTAAGAGATGAGAGAAGAGGAAGGGCTGGCTGGTCTGAAGTTTGGGGACCCCTGAGCCCATGGGACAGACCTAGCCTCTGGAGGTTAGGGCAGAGAGAGTGAAGGGCCCAGCTGGTCTGAAGTATAGGGAGGTGTGTATGAAATCCCAAACATTCAGCTGGCAGCCATTTGGCATAGCTTGGATGGCTAAGGCTGAGCTGCCTAGAACCTAACCAGATGAAGATAAAGATGTTTGACACTGTGATCATGTGTAATTGCTACAATTTGATGGACTAGACTTTTGTTTAAGTATGCAGTTGCTCAAAATTCCAACCAGGATGGAAGATTCTTCAGATCAAGGAACATGCTTGTCTCCTCAGTTTGCTGGGTTAATAGGTATAAGCAATTTAAAAATTGACTATCAAAAATGGGAGATATAAAGGCATACAGTGGCTGGTTTACAGACTTTCATGGATGTGCTTCATCTCAGAAATGAGGGGGCCAAGGGAGAATCCCCACTGAATGTTGCTGTTGTTGTTAAGTGCCATCGAGTCAGCACCAACTCATAGCAACCTTATGGTCCCTCTTTTCCAGATAGGTCTGTTGAAGAGAGTGTAGAAGATGATGCAGCAGGATTTTGTTATTTCAATTGTGAGTAGCTGTTAGTAGGATTAATTGTGATGGTCAAAACTATCATTGTAGAAGATGTGTAACTGATAGGGGTTCATAGAAATCAGCCTGAGGCTGATTTTGAGTTTGATTTTCTTTTCCCCTTGTGAAGCCAACTGAAGTCAGACATGGCCCCACAAGTTTTCTGCACATACTTAATCACGCTGTATGCTGAGCAAATAATCCAAGAAACTGTATTATATGAAGAACATGGCATCAGCATTGGAGGAAGACTCGTAAGGAACCTACAATATGCAGATGATACACCCTTGCTTGCTGAAAGTAGAGGACTTACTGATGAAGATCAAAGACCACAGCCTTCAGTAGGGATTGCATCTCATTGTAAAGACAACAAAAATCCTTAAAATTGGACCAGTAAATAACATGATAAATGTAGAAAAGATTTAAGTTGCCAAAGTCTTCATTTTGCTTGGATCTACAATCAACACTCATGGAAACAGTAGTCAAGAAATCAAACGACATATTGTGTTAGGCAAATCTGCTGCAAGAGCAAAGAGGAGTTTGAGGGTTAAGACGCTTCTGACCCAAGCCATGGTTATTTTCAATAGCCTCATATGCATGTGAAAATTGGACAATGAATACAGAAGACCATAGATGAACTGATGCATTTGAGTTATGGTGTTGGAAAAGAATATTAAATTACCATGGACTGCCAGAAGAACAAACATATCTGTGTTGGAAAAAGTGCAACCAGAATGATTCTTATAAGCCAGGATGATACGACTTCATCTCTCAACCTTCTGACATATTATCAGGAGGGACCAGTCCCTGGAGAAGGACATCATTATTGGGGTCAGTGAAAATGAGGAAGACCCCCAATGAAATGAATGGCACAGTGACAACAGCCCTGGGTTCAAGTGTAACAACAATTGTGAAGATGGCACAGGACAAGCAGTGTTTCATTCTGTTGTGCATAGGATCACTATGAATCGAGCCAATTTGACGGCACCTAACTACATCGAACCTTAAGGTCAGCGGTTCGAAACTACCAGCTGCTCCGCGGGAGAAAGATGAGGCTTTCTACTCCCGTAAGGATTTACACCCTTGGAAACCCTGTACAGGGTCGCTGTGGGTCGGAACCGACTCGACGGCACTTAACAACAACAACAACAACTACATCAACATAGTCAGTTGATCTTAATCAAAGTGCCATGATACATTATATATGGAAGTAAATAGTGCTAGCAGAACTGAAAATCCATTTGCAGAAAAATGAAACAAGACCCATATCTTATAGCATATATAAAAATGAACTCAATGTAGATTAAAAACCTATATATAAAGCCTAGAACTATAAAGATCATCAATGAAAACATAGGGACAAACTTAGGGGCTCTGATACACAATCAAACATAACTGAAAACATACAAACAGAAGACAAAATAGATGACTGGGACTTCCTAAAAATTAGACACTTATGTGCAACAAAGGATTTTAACAAAAGAGTTAAAAAAAGAACCCACAGACTATGAATGTTTGGTAATGACGTATCAGACAAAGGACTACTCTCTAAAATTTAAAAAACACTTCAACATCTCAATAAAAAGACAAGTAATCCAGTTTTAAAACAGGCAGAAGACATGAACAGACACATCACCACAGAAGACATTCAGACCACCAACAAACATATTAAGAAATGTTCATAATCATTAGCCATTAGAGAGATGTGTATCAACACAGCAATGAGATATCCTACTCTAGCATTAACAGCAAAGTTCAAGAAACAGAAAACAACAAATGCTGCCAGGAGTGTGGAGAGAATGGGGCCCTCCTACACTGCTGGTGGGACTGTAGAATGGTGCAACCATTGTGGAAAACTGTACAGCACTTTCTCAAAAAGTTGGAACTAGAAATACAGTATAACCCAGCTATCCCTCTACTTGGTATATATCCTCCAGGAACAAGAGCCAGGAATAAGAGCCATGACACATATGGATATATGCACACCCATGTTCACTGCAGCACTAGTTACAGTATCAAAAATGGGCCTAAATGCCCATTAAAAGAGAAATGATTAAACAAACTTTGGTACATACACACAATGTTGAAGAATGTTGTTGTTGTTAAGTGCCGTCGAGTAGGTTCCGACCCATAGCAACCCTGTATAGGGTTTCTGAGGAGCGACTGGTGAGCTTGAACCGCCAACCTTGCAGTTCAAACGGCTTTGTAGTCTGGCGCATTAACCCACAACGCCACACCAGGACTCCATGTTGAAGAATAACCAACCATAAATCTGCAGAACACCTCACAACATGGATGAACCTGGAGAACATTATGCTGAGTGATTCTGCTGTTGCTAAGTGCCGTGGAATCAGTCTGACCCATAGCAACCCTGTATAGGATTTCCAAGGAGTGGCTGGTGAGCTTGAACCACCACTACCACCTTGAGGTTCAAACCAAGTTTGCAGTCCAGTGCATTAACCCACAGCATCATACCAGACAACATGGATGAACCTGGAGAACAACATTATGCGAGTGATATTGATGGTTATGTGCCATGGAGTCGGTTCCGACTCATAGTGACCGTGTACAGGGTTTCCGAGGCTGTAAATCTTTACAGGAGCAGAAAGCCTTGTCTTCCTCCCGCGGAACAGCTGGTAGTTTCAAACTGCTGACCCTGAGGTTAGCAGCCCGATTCGTAGCCACTACACTCAACCAAACAAAGACAAATATTGTATGAGACCACTGTTGTAAAATGTTAAGGTCTTCTTGATAAAAGAAATATTCTATAATGTGTACTGGAGGGATTATTCTCAGGCTAGAGGCCAGACACATGGGTGACAGGGCAGGCAATATACAACACGAAGGAGGTTAGCAGAGGAAAGATGAAGGCAGTGAGTGGGAAACAGGCAGGAATGCAAGACTTAAAGTGAATAAAGGTAAATATTGTTAACTGATGGCACATGGAGGGGATTGCAATCATTGTAATGAAGCAAAGTATATGATTTGTTAAATGTAAAACTGATGGTCTGCTCTGTAAACTTTTACCCAATACACAATTAAAAACCTTAAATAAAATTAATTAATTAATTAAAAACAAAAACCTGACTATCTGCTCTGCAAACCTTCACTCAATTCACAATAAAAAGTTATATTTAAAAAAAGCTATAGGTAAATCAGAATAGGTGCATATGGTTCTTTTTTAGCCCTACTTTCGTTCAAGTAAAGGCTTGAAGTCTTTTCAATTATTTAAAAGATGATGTACATTTAGCAAGTGACTGCGACTGGGATGAAGAATTTACATCCCTTTAAATCAGGGCTTTAAAGATGGTGGTGCCCCACTTAAAGATGGTTGCCAACAGAGGCACACTTTAAATGTGTATGGCTCTCCAAAGTACTGCCAATAATCCAATATCATGCATTAAGTGCCCCAAAAAGATACTGTCCCTCTCTTTCTAGGATTTTGACAATTTTTCCTGTTAGTGCCCAATCACCCAAATTGTAAAAATTCCAGTCGTTCCTATTTCCCTTCCTCAACCATGGCTGAACCGGTCCTAATTAAAGGACAAGGGGTCCTGGTGTGGCCCTGCATGATAGAGTCAGTGGTTCAAACGCACCATGTTCCTCTGTTCCACGGAAACCCTATACAAAGAAACTAGGAGTTGAAAACAACTCCATAGCACTTAACAATCAGCTGTTGTCCATAAATCGACATAGGATTTCTGAGGCTGTAAATCTTTACCAGAGCAGAAAGCCTCATCTTTCTCCCAAGGAACAGCTGGTACCGCGGAACAGCTGGTAGTTTCGAACTGCTGACCTTAAGATTAGCAGCCATACTGTAACCAATACGCAACCAGAGCTCCTGTGGATAGACCTTTATTGTACTTTAGGGAGAGGTCTACAATTCATTATTAAAGGTCAGAGGGTTGAAATGAACTAGAGTTTGAGATTAAATTTTTGAAATGTTGAGGGAAAAGCTGGAACTTTAAATCTTTTGGACCAGATCTGAGCTAGCTGCGAACAACAGTGGCCAGGGGATTTAAAAAAAAAATTAGCATTTGTAAGAAATGTCTCCAAAAACATATCACTCAATGTGTCTATTATAAAGCAGGTACCATCATAAAAACCGGCTATTCTTCCCAGAGCTTTCTTCCGATATTTCCCAGCGCTCGAACAAAACTGCTAATCAGTGTCAAAACAGTCCTGTCAACCATACAGAAGCAGGCGATGGGCAAAGAGTTCGGAGAGCAACACCTAAAAAGGGCTGGGTCTTGAGAAAAGGCTAAACTCGGATTTGAGTTTGAAGCGAATTTTACCACCCGCTGTCCCAAGTCAGCGCACTTAAGAAATCACACCCTGATAACACTAGTCAAGGTTGCAACTTGCAAAAGCTTTTCTTCTCGCGGACCTAGAGGGTGGAACTGAATTGAGGAAGGAAGACGACACAAAAAGATGCAAAGCTAGCCAACAGGTGCGTGAGTTCTTCAGCAAAGAGCTTACGGGCCACAGTGGGGACGGCGCGCTGCTCAAACCGGACCGTGGAGCCAGCCAGGACAGGCCGCGGAAAGCGCCGGGGTCCCGAGCCCCGGTGGGGTTGCAAATCAGGGGCGCCGAGGGGCGAGCGCCCCGCGAGCCCGCAGAGGGTGCCCGTGTCGCGGCAGGGGGGCAACGAAGACCAGCTGCTCACCTGGTTGAGTTCATTCTCAGCAGCAATTCGCAGCTTCGGGTCGATAGTACCTTTCAGCGCTTGGATGATCCGGTTGAGGTCCATGTCCCTGGGTGGGGGCTCCGCAACCCCTGGATTAGTAAACCAGACTACAGCTTTAATTTCCCTTTGACTCTCTCAGCCTCCTCCTCCCAAATTCCTGGACTACCTCACTCCCCACTCCCCGCCACCGTCGCCACCTGCAGCCACTTGCTGCGCCACTCTGACTCTACGGCCCCTGTCCGCCCTCTTTCCCCCCCACAACTCGCTCTCCATTCACCCTTTTACGACAGCCGATGGGAGGCGGGAGAAGTAAGAAGAGGAAGCGACGCTTCCTTTACGGCGGCCTCTTCCCCCAGGCGTAATGGCGGTGACGGACTCCCTCAGGCGGCCGCCATGCTTCTGTACGGAAGTTGTCTAGGTTTCTTCCCCGGGGGTGAAACTGCGCTGACTAGCTCCAGTAGGTGGCCACCATGCTGCCATACGGAAAACAGCCTCTCGCCTCTTCCCAGGTGCGGACAAGCGCTGGGTCTGTATCCCTTTACAGCTCCTGCCTAATTAAGTGTTGTTGTTGTTGTTGTTGTTAAGTGCCATCGAGTCGGGT
>NW_006408817.1:385141-387301 GCF_000296735.1 Chrysochloris asiatica
CAGCCCGATTCGTAACCACTACGCTACCAGAGCTCCTTCTGGCCGTAATAGCACTGGTTTTTTGTTTTAAGTTTATTAGTCTGGGTACTATTTAGGCACAAATACGCTTTATTCTCAGAGCGTGAGATCATTGAGCCCACAAAAGGTCAAAGTTCCCTCAGTTTGCAGAAGCTATCATCCATTCTTTTTACCAAACGTTTATTAAACACTTATTTTTGAACCCTGTACTGAGATTTTGTTAACTGTTATCGAGTAGGTTCAACTACTTAGCGACCCACCCTGTATAGTATTTCCAAGGAGAGGCTGGTGGGTTTGAACCTACGACCTTGCAGTTAGCATCTAGCATTTATCCTACAGCGCCACACATAACAAGGTAATGTTAAATGCCTTCGAGTTGATTCCAACTAGGCACTGGTAGTTTAGAACCACCAACCGAGCGGTTAGCAGGCCACTGCTTACCCTCTAGCTCCACACTAGGAGCCAACAATGTAATAGCAAGATGAATTCACACTGGTTAGTGGAAGGAGCTCAGTGGTTACAAATCGCACTGCTAATATCAAGGTCAGCAGTTCGAAACAGTTCCACAGGAGAAAGATGAGGCTTTCTGTTCCGGTAAAGATTTACAGCCTCAGAAACCCTACAACAGTAATGGTGGTAGACTGCAAAGCCAGACAGTAAGGCCGTTTGAACTGCAAATTCGGTGGTTCATGCTCACCAGGTGCTCCTCACTATGGGTCTGAACTGACTCGATTCAATGGTACTTCACAACAACAAAGTAGACAAAATAAATAGATATAAAATATATGTATAGACTAACTAGAAAAACAAAGGTGAAAGATACTATGTCTGAGGGTTTCTGAAATTGTTCAAGGTTTTCTCAGAAAAATAAGTAAAAGGTGGTTGTTTGTTAGTGCTGTCGAATTGGTTCAAGCCGCTGGTGGGTTTGAATCACACACCTGTTAAGTGCTGCCTTGTCAAGTCGACTCCAACTTAGTGAGGTGAATTTGAACCGTGGACCTTGTGGTTTGCATTCCAGTGTTATCCTACAGTGCCATGCCAGGACTCCAAGTGAAAGATTGTTGTTGTTAAGTACCATCAAGTCGGTCTGACCCATAGCGACCAGGTACAGGAACCCCAAGGAGTAGCTAGAGGGTTTCAACTTCCGACTTTGTGGTTCGCAGTCAAGTGCTGATCCTATAGCACGGTGGTAGTTGGTGGTTATGTGCTATGGAGTTGGTTCCGACTGATAGCCACCCTGTACAGGGTTTCCGAAGGAGCTCTGGTAGAGTAGTGGTTACAAATCGGGCTGCGAACCACAAGGTCAGCAGTTCAAAACTACCAGCTGTTCAGTGGGAAAAAGATGAGACTTTCTGCTCCCATAAAGATTTACAGCCTCAGAAACCCCGTACAGGGTCACTATGAGTCGGAACCAACTCCATAGCACATGACAACTCCACGGCACATAACAACAAGTTTCTCGAGGCATCAAGTGTGACAGCGGTAGTGAGGTTGGCCCAGGATCGGACATTGTTTCGTTCTGCTGTGCATGGGGTCGCTATGAGTCGGTTCCGACTCGTATGGCACCTGACAACAACAACAACAACAATAGTGGTGTGGAGAATCAATTAAAGAATGAACAATACTGGAAGAATCAGAGAAATATTAAATTCATGGCTTAGTGCTTTCACACGTAACTAAGGACTATTGTCTTACCTATAGTTTCTGTAAAGGGTTAGCTTTTAGGCACCCCAGTTTTTTGCTGCAGACAAGGTGACTTCAAATAGAGGGAAAATTCCAGTAAATCATTTTTTTCATTAACTTTTTGAAGGCTCCACATATATAGAGCTCTCTTCTGTGTTAACAGTAGGAAAAATTAGCCCCTTAATATTTTTATGCCATTGGAATTGTAGGAACAGATTACAACCACAATAGATGGAAACAATATAGCCCTTATTATGCTGCAGGATCAAGGAGCTCTGGTAGCATAGTGGTTAAGAATGAGATGGCCAATCCATCTCATTGGGGGTCTTCCTCTTTTTCTCTGACCCTCCATCTTACCCAGCATGACATCCTTCTCCAGCAACTGTTCTCTCCTGACAATATGTCCAAAGTATGAGAGACGAAGCTTAGCCATCCTGGTCTCCAAGGAGCACTCTGGCT
>NW_006408817.1:389826-392707 GCF_000296735.1 Chrysochloris asiatica
TGACGATGAATGCAACACCATTCCTTTTCAACACCACTGTTAGAGTGTTTCTAAAAAACTAAGACTGTCATGTCAGTTCTTTGATGATTTCCCATCAATTTCAAGATAAAATGCGAATTTCTAGCACTTCAGGGTCTTAAGAAGCCTTGTACCTTTCACCACACTAGTTAGAACTCAAGATTGTCTGAAACTCCTTTACCTCTGAAATCTTAACTCTGATATCCTTTTTTCCTCAATAATTCTATACGTATACCCTGACTGAATCACTGCTACTTTCCTTAGTCTATCCCTTTCTAACTACACATCCTTCTCGGCTAACTCACCTTCTCAAATCTACCCTTGACCTAATGGGCAAATTGACACCACTCACAACATGTGTCTTTGTTTCTCATTTGGGTTCTTAGTATAGCTCAACAATCCTATTTTTTGGCTTTGACTAGTACCATCTTCCATCCCATCTGTGACTGTTCTAAACTTCAGAACTCTTCTCAAGCTCCCTACATCCTTCTCACAGAACCCTCCACAATAAGCAAAGCAATCAGGCTCAACTCACTTAACTACAAAATAAACTGTTTACCGTTCTTTACCTCCTTTTCTCCACTGAACCCAATCCTCTCCCATTTCCTCCAGGACCTTGCTCATAAACATCTCTTCTTCTATACATTGTTTGTTAAAATACATTTGGGGTATTTATTATTGAAAATTTATTAAAAAAATTTTTTTTCCCAGCCTCTCTCCACTGATTCAACCTAAAACCTAAAAACATTTTCCTCTAGCTAAAATAACAATCTTTGCTAATAATCATAATGGTGCCTTGCTTTCATTCCAAAGAATTAAATCTTCATTCATGGTCTCCACTTCCTTACCTCTTATTTAGGCTTCAACCAGCTATCCCTAGGCTCCTGTCCCCTTTTCCCTGCCACTGAAACTGCTAAGCAAAGACCAACAGTAGTCAGCTCAGTGGTCCCTGAGCTTCCAAATGTAAGAGACATTTTCGTTTTCATCTTAAATTCTCCCTCTCTGGTATCTTGACACTGTATTACATATTTTGGGGTTCTTTTGTTTTGCTTTGTTTTTGTTGTTGTTATATGCCGTAGAGTCAGTTCCAACTCACAGAGACCCTGTACAGGGTTTCCAAGGCTATAAATCTTTACAGGAGCAGAAAGCCTCATCTTTCTCCCGTGGAGTGGCTGGTAGTTTTGAACTGCTGACCGTGAGTTTAGCAGCCCAATTCGTAACCACTATTGCTACCAGAGCCCCTTTTTTGCTTTAGTTTCTTTAAATATCACTCTTGTTTTCTCTTACTGAATATAGTAAGGGACTTCAAAAAGTTTGTGGGAAAATGGAATTAAAACATAATGGAACTTTTCCACAAACTTTCTAAAGCCCCTCTTGTTCCTACCCCTTTAATTACTCAGTCAGCCAACCCTTAAACATCAGTACTCCTCAGGCCTCTACCTCCAGTCCTCTTCTCTTTCTCCTTCACCCATTCTTCATGAGTCACTTCATCCACTTACATAACTTTAACCATCAACTCACAGAACAAGTTCTACCCAGACATCTTTCATTAGACTAGAACCATGTATCCAAATGCCTACATTTCTAACTGGAGTTTCCCTAAGCCCTGTCTAAAACTGAACTCTGGTAGTACTAAGGAAGGTGCTTTGGAGTATGAAGAGATTTGATGTAGTTCCACTAATTAATTCCACTAATGTAAAGAAAAGACAAGGTTTCAGTTTTTGTTAAAGAAAAACACTACCTAGCTAGGATGTGGAGAGAGGTGGATCACTCATGTGTTCCTGGTGGGCATATGAAATGGTACAATCTATCTGAAAAAGCTTAGTAGTTTAAAAAATATATTAAAATTAAAAACTGAACATGCACATTACATATGACTGAGCAAATGCACTCCTGGACACTTATGCCAGATAAATGATTACTTGTATTCATAAAATAAAAATTTAAAAATGCACACAGGTGTTTATAGCACCTTTATTCCTGCCTAATAGCCAAAAACTGCTAACAACAACCCACATGCCCTTCACTAGGTGAATGGTTACATCAACAGTGATACATCTACCCATGGACTACCACTGAGTAATAGAGTGGGATGAACTACTGGGACAATCTAAACCAATCGAGAATTTTGCTGAGTGGAAAAAAACAGTCCCAAAATGTCATATACTCTATTATTCCATTTATATAACATTTTTGAAAAGTCTATTATCTATACAAAGTTAGAACAGATTAGTGGCTGTAGGGCTTGGAGGGAGGGTAGGGGAAAAATGGGTGTGACTACAAAAGGAAACCAGAAGGATTCTTGTGATAGAAATAGGTAAGACATGATTGTCTCACAGATAGTAGCAATAGGAATTTGTGACTGATTAGGGATACAAAGTAAAAAAGATAAATTAAGAAGGATTCTAAAATCTCAAGTTTTGATGACTAATGAATGTCATTAATCACAAAACACAGAGTAGATTCGGTGAGAAATATGGCTTTGCCTTTGCATGTTATGGGTTGTTGTTGTTGTTGTTAGGTGCCATCGAGTCGGAACCGACTCATAGTGACCCCATGCACAGCAGAATGAAACAATGTCCGATCCGTGGCCAACCTCACTACTGCTGCCACACTTGAATCCATCAATGCTGCCACCTGGCCAGTCCATCTCATTGGGGGTCTTCCTCTTTTTCTCTGACCCTCCATCTTACCAAACATGATATTCTTCTCCAGACAATATGTCCAAAGTATGAATGACAAAGTTTGTCCATCTTGGCCTCTAAGGAGTACTCTGGCTGCACTTCTTCCAAAATGGATCTATTGGTTCTTTTGGCAGCCCATGGCACTTTTAGTATTCTCCTCCAACACCACAACTCAAAGG
>NW_006408817.1:393662-394227 GCF_000296735.1 Chrysochloris asiatica
AATCGGAACATGGAATGTATGAAGTATGAATCTGGGAAAATTGGAAGTTGTTAAAAATGAAATGGGACGCATAAACATCGATATCTTAGGCAATAGTGAGCTGAAATGGACTGGTATTGGCCATTTTGAATCTGACAACCAGATGGCTTACTATGCAGGGAATGAAAAATGAAAAGGAATGGTGTTGCATTTATCATCAATAAGAACATATCCAGATCAGTCATGAGGTACAATGCGGTAAGTGATAGGATAATATCCATGCATCTACAGGGAAGCCCAGTTAATACCAGTATTATTCAAATTTATGCACCAACCACTAAAGCCAGTGAGGATGAAATAGAAGAATTCTACCAACTTCTTCAATCTGAAATCAGTCAAACATGAATCAAGATGTATTGCTCATGGAAGAACAAACAAGATGGAGGATCAGGTGAAAGTGCAGTAAAGGAGCTCCGCCAGCAACAACACAGAATACCCAACCAAGCAGGCTCAGGGGATGGTCCCAGAACTCTGAACCACATATAAAAGAATATTTAGAAGGTTGGAAGGCTTACAGCTGGGGAAA
>NW_006408817.1:394327-397361 GCF_000296735.1 Chrysochloris asiatica
GCAAAGGCTTTCGATTGTGTGGATCATGACAAGCTATGGACAACATTACGAAGTATGAGTATTCCAGAACACTTAATTGTACTCATGAGGAATCTGTACCTGGACCAAGAAGCAGTTGTTAGAATAGAGCATGGGAACACTGAATGTTTTAAAATTAAGAAACGTGTGCGACAACGTTGTATTCTTTCACCATACTTATTCAACCTGTATGCTGAGCAAATAATATGAGAAGCTGGGTGTTAGGGTTATGCAGCTAGAAATTGCAAGTGAACAATTGGAAATCCACATTCAGAACTCACAGAAGAGCTGAGGGGAAGGCAGGAAGCTGTGGCAGAGAAGAGTTAGGAGGAGTAAAGGAATGGTGTTAGAGGTCTGTGAGTCATCAGTGCATCAGGGTAGTTGTAAGTGGTGGTGTTACCCTAAGATATAGTATACAGTGAGAATGACTTGCATGATTATAGTTTAAATTGCAAAAAGCAAATTTTACTTTAAGCATTGGTATTGTAACTTTTTAAAAATTTAACATTTAATCATCTAAATGAAATTATCACACAGCTGTCCTCCCCATCTGTTGACCACAATTCATCTGCTGGTCTATGTTAGTAGGTTTATGTCTAGTCCATATGGTAAAGAGAAATGTGAGTTAAAATCCAGCGCACAAAGATTCTTACCTTGTTTAGTAGTGCAGATTTTAAACCATGCTAAATAGACATGTTCATATAGTGAATACTATAAAGTTTATGATTAAATACCTTTATCCGAAGTGATAATACCAGCAGATGTTTTATAATAGCACCTTACTTTTACACAGGAGTATGTATATATATATACATATATATATATTAAAATATAATTCTAAGATCTTTAGTATTTTAATAATGTCAATAGTGATCCCCATTGAAATGACACATGTAATTACAAGTTCTGGATAGACTATTTCAAAAGTATATGACAGACCTAGCAGTTTAAGGGGGGGTTTAAAAATCAAAGTTAATTATATATGTCAAAGCAATAGAGGGTGTTAGGAGTTTCTGAACAAAAGCTAGAAGAAATTTCCTTTTCTAGAGAATAAAATAGTAAGGGAGGGGAGAGGTGAAAGCTAAAGAGAGAAATTTTCAGTGGGAGCAGAGGTTGTGGCAGAGGCAAAGGTGGTGGCATGAGGAGACCGCTGCCGTGTTCAAGGCTGAAGGACTAAATAAAGCTAAGCACCTGTAGGCAGAAGGCTGGCTTGCAGAATGTGTCCTTTGGGCACTTAGACTGGCTAAAGGAGCTTTGTAACACTTGCCGGAACAGGGAGGGATTACATGACTGACAGGTCACAAGAGTGAAATGGGTCTGCTATACAACAGAGAAGAGGCATTCCTGATTGGAAAATTGCTACATCCTCAGTTGTTTCCGCTCCTGAATTGTACCCTATTCACTTCTCTAATAAATCCCATAATCTTGAGTATTTGTTTAAGTTCTTTGTGGTTATTACAATGGATTATCAAACCCAAATGTGAAGCAGATGTGTGCTGGCGGCCAGGGAGCATTATATGCCCTTTGGTTGTTTGAATGGTTATATATTCCGGAGTGCTTCGGTGTACATACAAAAGAAAAAGAAAACAGAAGGAATAGAAACAAATACTGTTGAATGCACGAAGGGAATCATTGCAGTGAGATGGGATATGATAGGATGAGTGTAAGACTGATGTTCTCTCATGTAAACAATCACTCGATTCACAATTAAAAAAATTTTTTTTAAATGTGAAGCAGAGAGGGCTGTGCGAGAGATGGTTAGTGTCAGAATAGGGTAAAGCATGTTGTAGGATGGACACATGTCTGACCTCAGTTTCATAGGAATCAGTCTTGGACTGGTTTTGAGTTTGATTCTCCTTCTCCCTTGTGAAACAAGAGGAAATCAGACATGAACCCACGGGGTTCTTGCATCCCTCCACACTCTAGGTGGTCATTTACTTTTTGAAATGGATATTTCTCCCTAAACATAATTTAAAATATTTATGTGTCAAATGTATCCATCATACATGGTTTCTGGGTTGTATGTTGCACTCTTCCATATTCACCCAGCTATTCCATGATGCTCTATCAAAAAGAATCCCAAAGTCAACAAGCCCTACACTTGCAATCAAAGCTTCCAAACATCTTTTAAATATGGAGTCCTAGTGTGGTGCTATGGATAAAGCACTGGACTGCAAGGTCTGTTTGAACCACAAGGTCGGTGGTTCAAACTCATCAACTGCTTCTTGGAAACACTATACAGGTTGCTATGAGTCAGAATTTACTTAACAGCACTAACAACACAATTATTAAATATGGAGTCCTGCATAGTAATGCACTGGAGCGCAAGGTAGGTCGGTTTGAACTGCATCCTTGGCAGTTCAAACCCACCAGCCACTCCTTATTCAGGGTCACTATGAGTCAGAACTGACTGGATGGCACTTCAAAACTTTGAGGAATATAAAAAACTCTGAAAGGGTAAGATCAGGGCTGTAGGGCGGACAGCATAAAGTTTCCCAAAGAAATTTTCATAGGACAGCTCTTGCTACCCTCAAAGAATGAGCAGGAGCATTGTTATGATGGGTGGTGGGAATTCCTAGATGCAAGCAGCTTACTAGCCTTTTTCTCAACAACACAGCTTTCAATCTGAAAAAAAAAAAACAAAAACTAAAGCCCCATAATTGTTCTGTGTCCTCCTGGAAAATCAAGATTACGCCTTTGGAATGAAAAAAAAAAAAAAAACACCTCACCATAACTTTCTGAGCTAACCTCTCTGACTTGAATATAACTGGCTTATAGCAGATCACCTTGGAAGACACTTTTTTTTTTTTTTTTCAGCAAAAACATATAAAATTTTATTTAACATAGTATTTTTTTAATGTTTTATTGTGAATTATGTGATAGTTTACATGGGAGAACATTGGTTTTACATTCATTCTATCGTATATCGTCTCATTGCCATGGTTCCCCTCCATGCAATCCTTTCCCCGTGCCCCCCAGGTCTTCAGCACACAGTCGCTTTCCCTCTCTGGATCTA
>NW_006408817.1:397955-400736 GCF_000296735.1 Chrysochloris asiatica
CATATGCCCTCTCTTCTTATCAGCTGGACACTTCACTCTCCGCTCTAGTCCTCTGTGGCTATGTCACTGACTCTGGGCCCAAGAGTCCCCAGGTCTTGCCACACTGCTGGCCAACCAGGTCTTCACCCTGTTCACAGAAGTCTATTGAACGTTGTAGGGCTTAGCTCACTGCTTGGAAGACACATTTTTTATGGCACTTTTTTTTAAGGCACCCTAAACAAGGCTACAAGAGTATTACTGGTTGCAGAGACACGATTAAACACATTTTGTTTAGAATAAACTCCTACATGCAGGAACTGAAACCTTAGTAGTAATATTTTTGGGCTTGTTATTGTTAGGTGCCATCAAGTCAGTACTAACACATAGCGACCTTTTGCACAATAGAACAAAACACTGTCCGGTCCTGTGTCACCCTCACAATTGTTAAGTGAGTCCATTGCTGTTGCTACATTGCCAGTCATTCTTGCTGGGGGCAGAGAGAGGGTCTTCCTCTTTGTTTCTAATCCTCCACTTTAACAAGCATGATGTCCTTCTCCTGGGACTGACCCCTCATGATAATATGTCCCAAGTATGAGAGATGAAGTGTCACCATCCTGGCTTCTAAGGAGTATTCTGGGTGTACTTCTTCTAACAAAATTTTTTGGTTTTCTGCCAGTCCATAGTACTATCAAGTATTTACCATAACTCAAAAGCATCAATAATTCCTCTATGGTCTTCCTTATTCATTGTCCAACTTTCACATGTACATGAAGCTATTAAAACTACCATGACTTGAAATATTTACTGATGAATATTAAAGACTACAGCCTTCATTATGGATTGCACCTCAATGTAAAGAAAACAAAATTCCTCACCACTGTCCCTTTGTTCGGTTCAAACAACTGCTTCTTGGTCTATGTACAGGCTCCTCATGAATATAATTGAATGTTCCAAAATACTCATTCTCAGGAATGCTGTTCCCATAGTTTATTATGATCCACATAGTCGGAAGCCTTTGCATAGTCAATAAAACACACAGAAATATCTTTCAGGTATTCTTTGCTTTCAACCAGAATCTATATGACTTCAGCAATGATATTCTTCCTTTCACATCCCTATCTAAATATGGCTTGAACCTCTTGCAGTTCCCTGTCAATGTACTGTTGCAGCAGTTTTTACATTATCGTAGGCAAAGTTTTACTTGAATGTAATATTAATGGTATTTTCCAATGCTTTTCACATTCTGTTGGGTCACCTCTCTTTGGAATGGGTACAAATAAGGCTCTCTTCCAATCATTTGCCCATCTAGCTGTCTTCCAAATTTCTTGACATAGATGACTGAGTACCTCCAGTGTTGCCTGTTTGTTGAAAGACTTCAATTTGTATTGCATTAATTCCTGGACTCTTGATCTTTCTCAATGCCTTCAATACACCTTGGACATTTTCCTTTAGTACTACAGGCTCCTGATCATATGCATCTATTGAAATGGTTGAATATTGGCTATTTTTTTATGGTACAGTGACTCTGCAAGGAACTCTGGAAGTGTAGTGGTTACAAATCAGGCTGTGAACCTCAGGGTCAGCAGTTCGAAACTACCAGCTGTTCCGCGGGAGAAAGGTGAGGCTTTCTGCTCCTGTAAAGATTTACAGCCTCGGAAACCCTGTACAGGGTCACTATGAGTTGGAACTGACACCACGGCACATAATAACAACAACAACAGTGACTCTGCTGTTCTTCCATCATCTTTTGATACTTTCTGCACCATTTGATTTTTTTTTAAAGCTTTTGAATATTTATTCTAGTCAATCATCAATTCCATCATCAATTTGCTCTCTTTGCTTCCACAGAATCTCATCATTGTTTTCTATGTATAAATTTACAGATGTTAAAAATAGCCACGTGAGATTTTTTTAAAATAAAAAGATACAAGAATACTTCCCTGTCACACATTTTATACAATTTTAAAACCTAGTAGTATTCATATGTTGTGTTCAAATGACTCTCTTTTTTTAAAAAAAGTTTTTATTGTGAGGTTTACATGGAAGAATATCAGTTTTACATTCATCCTATCATATTTTGTTTCATTGCAATGATTACAATCCCCTCTATGCATCATCAACCAACCAAAGGATACACCCCACAGGCCCACCCCCCGGCCGTCAGCACACAGCCCTTCTCCCTAAGTTCAGTGTCCCCAGTTCCTCCATCTGTGCACATCATTGTCTCTGTCTCCATCCCTGGCATTTCTGCCTCTCTGGGTAGGGTCCCACTCTGCTCTTCTCACTTGATGGTCCCAGGGACCTCTATTCCTGGGCTGCAAAATCAATTACTCCCCTCCTTTTGTCAAAAAACATCTACCTCTATATTTCCTAGCCTCACAGTCAGTCCGATGGCAATTATTCACTATTGTACCACAAAAGTCTTATCCCCATTTCCTTTCGCCAGCCCAGTCCCAACAGATTGGAAGTCATTCAGTGGAGATTCCACCTTCCCCTGCCCCACCTAGAACTAGGCTCCCTCTTGAAAGCTTGTAAGCCAGTCTCTTCTGGCCTTTATGTTCTTGTGAAGTGCCATCAAGTCAGTCTGACCCATAGCGACCCTGTATAGGGTTTCCAAGGAGCAGCTGGTAAGCTTGAACCACCAACCTCGCAGTTCAAACAGCTTTGAAGTCTGGCGCACTAACCCACAGCACCACATTCTTTGCCTTTATGTTGTTGTTGTTGTCAGGTGCCATCGAGTCGGAACCGACTCATAGTGACCCCATGCACAGCAGAACGAAACAATGTTCGATCCTGGGCCAA
>NW_006408817.1:401256-401896 GCF_000296735.1 Chrysochloris asiatica
CACTATTGTATCACAAGAGACCTATCCGCATTTCATTTCATCAGCCCCACCTAGACAGATTGAATACTACTCAGTGGAGATTCTACCTTCCTCCACACCGTCTGGATCTAGGTTCCCTCCTGAAAGCTTGTAAGTCAGTCACTTCTTGCCTTTGTAGCCCCCCATTTTGTGTAGCCAATGTCCGAGTTGCCCATCCCTGTCTACTTTGTGTATGGAGGGGTGGGAATGATCCTTGCTGTAAGGATTTGTGTCCTCTTTTGAGCTACTGCAGCCATAGGTGTAGGTCAAGTTCATCAAATTGTATCAGATTACTCTTTTTCCCTCTTCTTCTTCTTCTAGTTGAACTCTGATCACCCAGTCATTGAAGCCAGGTCACGTGGGTATTATCTGCAAGTGTGGGTGTTCTTGTGCATCTGCCCTCTCTTCTTATCAGCTGGACACTCTCCACTCTGTTGTTGTTATGTGCAATCAAGTCAGTTCTCACCCATAGCGACCCTGTATAGGATTTCCAAGAAGCGGATTTTGAGCTTGAAATACCAAACTTACGGTTCAAACTGACTTTGCAGTCCAGCACATTAACCCATAGCACCACATCAGAACTCCCAAATTATGGATAGCATTGTGAAAAAGGGAATTCCAG
>NW_006408817.1:428640-429910 GCF_000296735.1 Chrysochloris asiatica
AGGCTCCAGGAATTGATGGACTACAAATGGAAATCTTTCAACCAACTGATACAGCACTGGGAACAATTACTCATCTAGGCCAAGAAATTTGAAAAACAGCTACTTGGTCAACTGATTGGAAAAGATCCAAATAAAAGTGGCCTATTTGTATTAAAGAACACTTAATTGTGCTCAAAAGGGACCTGTACACAGACCAAGAGACAATCATTTGAATAGAGCAAAGTGATACTGGGTGGTTTAAAACCAACAAGGATGTGTGCCAAGGTTTTATCTTTTCACCATACTTATTCAGTCTGTAAAGTGAGAAAATAATTTGAGAAAGTGGATTATATGAAGAAGAAAGTGGCATCAGGATTGGAGAAAGACTAATTATCAACCTGCAATATGCAGTTGACACAACCTTGTTTGTTGGAAGTAAAGAGGAATTAAAATACTGAAAATTTGTCAGGAGAAATCAGCCCAAGAGAAGGCCATCATGCTTGATAAAGTGGAGGATCATGGGAAATGAGTAGCCCCCCCCCCCCTACCCCCAAGAGATGGATTGCACAGTAGCAGCACAAAGGGGCTCAAACAGCAATAACTGTGAAGGTTAGTGCAAGACCAGGTAATGGGTCATTCTGTTGTGCACAGGGTCACTATGAATCAGAACAGACTTGATGGAACCTGATAATAACATCGGATTGCTGCCAGTCAGAATCAACTTGGCAGCAACGAGTTTTGTTTTTATTTTTTATTTTACTTTTTCATTTTCTTAATTGTGTCTATTGCATTGAAATTTAGGAAGTTCAATTTATCGATTTTCTCATGTGGTTCTTTCATTTTTTTCTTCTATATAATAAATTTTAGCTTACCTAGGGTCAGAAATAGTTTCCCCTGTATTTTCTTGTAGGAGGTTTGTGGTATTAACATGAGTTTAGCTCTATGATCTTTTTTGAGTCGAGTTTTGTGTAGCCTATGGGGGAAATTTTGAGGACCCTTTCTTTTATACATATATCTAGATATTCAAGCTAGATTTACTAATAAAAAATTTTTTTTCTTTCTTTCTTTCTCTCTCTCTGTTTCTTTCTTTCTTTTTAACCTTGGAAACTCGGTCAACAGTCTATTGGCCATGTAAGTGTGGGTCTGTTTCTGGACTTTCAACATCGTATGTTATCACTGTGACACTGTTCAGCTAGTGTAAATCCTCCAATTTAGTTTTTCTTTTAAAAAAATATTTGGCTATTCTAGGTCTTTTGCCTTGACAACAGTTTTATAAGGCTTCAATTCTGGG
>NW_006408817.1:431229-433163 GCF_000296735.1 Chrysochloris asiatica
AGGGATAGGGCAAAAATTAAATATCATGATTTCAAGTGGAGTTCCTAGGTCATGCAAATAGTTAATGCCTTTGATTGCTAACTAAAACGCTGGAGTTTCCAGCCCATCCAGAGGTGTGTCTGAATAAAGACTTATCAACCTACTTCTGAATAACCAGGCATTAAAATCCGTATAGAGCACAGGTCTACTCTGATACATACGGATTGGACATGAATTGGAGTTAATTCAATGGAAACTAGATAACTCTGGTAATTTAAACTGAGTCAAGAAACATCTTTTGAGTGTATGCTTTATTCCAAGCAAAGTGCTAAATGTTCCTGGACAATTCAAGGTAAGATATGGACAATGCTGTCTTGACTTGCTCCCAAATCTGCAAGTGACAGATTGTCCAACATTTCTTGTGCCTAGCTCAGTCCTACTCAGTTCGCAGGTTAAATGTCACTGCCCCAGATGAGATCAGGTCCTACTGGTAAAAAGCACCAGGTCTTAAATTGTTTACTGTTTAGTTTTCCACACTATCTCCAAGAAGAGGGGCCATGTCCTGAGTCAGCAGTATTGTTCAAATTTCAGTTCTACTCATGTCCTATACGATATTGGGCAAATCACCTGCTCTCGTTAAGCTTCACTTTTCTCATCTGTAAAGAAGAGATATTAATTCTGTAGTAATTAACTCATAGAGGTGTTCTTGTGATTAAATGAGATAAAACCAATAAACTGTCTGGCATGGATTAGGAGTGAAGTACAATGCCAACAGTAAAATAGACTAAATTTCTTAGTTAGTACACAATGGTTACTAATCTTTGGTGATTAATACAAAAACACACAACAACAATAATGATTCATGTACCTTTGATGATTCCATCATCTACCTGGTGTGTAACATTTTCCTCTTGTTAACTGGGGAATAAGTGAGGTGACTGGCATTTGCCAGAGCTAGGTTCAGCAATCCAGAGCAAGCAAGAGAGTGGAACACCTTTGGAACAAGGCTTACTGGTGGAGCAGGATGTGTCTGGGCACTAATTGTTGCTATTGTAGTTAGGTGTCATCAAGTCAATACCAATGCATAGCGACCCTATGCACAACAGAATGAAACACTGCCCAGTCCCACGCCAACCTCACAATAGTTGCTATACCTGAGTCCATTGTCGCTGACACTACTGTGTTAGTCCATCTCATTGGGTCTTCCTCTTTTTCTCCGACCATTCACTTTACCATACATGATGTCCTTCTCCAGGGACTCGTCCCTCCTGGTCATATGTCCAAAGTATGAGAGATGAAATCTGGCCATCCTGGTTTCCAAGGAGCATTCTGGCTGTGCTTTTTCCAATACCAATCTGTTTGTTCTTTTGGCAGTCCATGGTATTTTCAATATTCTCCTTCAACGCCATAACCCAAATGAATCAATTCTTCTACAGTCTTCTACAGTCACGTGCACCATATTCCTCAAACTGCTGTCTTTGCTCTTCAAGACTTTAAAGAGGTCTTCTGCAGGATTTTTGCCTAATGCAATACGCCATTTGATTTCTTGGCTGCTGCTTCCATGAGTGTTGATGGTTGATCTCAGCAAAATTAAGTGTTTGAAAACTTCAATCTTTTCTCTATTTATATGGATGGTTTATTGGTTCAGTGGTGAGGATTTTGTTTCCTTTACACTGAGGTGCAACCCATACCTAATGCTGTGGTCTTTGGTCTTCATCAGTATTTTAAGTCTTCCAAGATGGCACTTAACAACAACAACAACAACAACTCATTCAGCAAGAAAGGAGCATTCTGGCTGTACTTTTTCCAATACCAATCTGTTTGTTCTTATCATCTGCATATCACTTAATGAGTCTTCCTTCAATCTTGATGCCATGTTTTTCATCATATATTCCAGTTTCTCAGATTATTTGGTCAGCATATAGATTGAATAAGTACGATGAAAGAATACAACC
>NW_006408817.1:433778-436288 GCF_000296735.1 Chrysochloris asiatica
TTCCTTCAGTATCATAGACTCTTGATCATATACTGCCTTTTGAAATGGTTGAACATCAACTATTTCTTTTTGGTACAGTGACTCTGAATTCATTCCATCTTCCTTTTTAATAATGGAAATTTGTACAGTATTTTCATTTTATTATAAAAATGCACACACAACAAAGATTGTCACAGAGTCATTTCTTGGCTCTGTTTGCATTCAGCACTTGCTCTTGAGCAGCTCTCTTGGCCTTGACCATCTCGATTAGTTCCTTGTATCACTTCATGCAGTCTTTCTTTGTCCTGCCAGGCACTGCTTCTGCTATTTTCTCCCATCTTTCAGGTGTCTTTACTGGGTATGTTTTCAAAGTTTATTCCAAAAGCTTCTATTCTGTTGTCCAAGGGGTGATATCTGTGCATGGACTTGCTTGAATTTGTTCCAGCAGGGAAGAGGTTCACATCTTTAATGTGTGACTGCAGATCATCTTCTGACCATTTTTTACCGCAGTTCCCACCTCCGCCAGTTGCTTTCTCAGCATTCTTAGATGCTTGTCAGATATGAACCTCTTCTATTTTTCCAGAGCAGCCTTTCATACTTCTTTTGTAAATGATGTGAGTGTTTCATTCAAGCACTGCAAGCTTGCTAGTTCAAGTCAATCACAAAGTTTTATCACTTCTTCCATCATTTTAACCTGCTTTGCCTCATTGTCAGAAAAGTGATTCCAGGTCTTCCATGAATTTCAAAGTTTTTGTCTTTCCCTCCTAATGGCTTTTTTCTGAATATCTTTCTCCTTCTTTGCCAATAATGCTTGCTGTCTAACTTCCTCTTCTTTCTCTTTAGCTAATTGAGCAGCTTCTGATTCAGCTTGTCTTTGGTGTTTCGTAGCTTCTTGTTCCTTCTGTTTGGCATCTTCTTTTGCTTTCTTCTCTGCTTCTTTCTTGGCTTTTTCTTCTTCCTTAATTTGTTTTTATTCTTAGATCACACCTATATACATCATCAACCAGTGTCCTTATTCTGTTCATTTCTTCTTTTTTCCTTTGCACTCTTGTTATCCTATTCTGCTTTTCCAACCATCTTCTCTCATCACGACATTCTGCTTTTTCTTTTTCGTCTAAAAAACACTCTCTCCATGAATCAAAATTATACCAGAAGGAGTAAATGCATCTACATTTTCAAATGATGAATTCATATCACCAAGTTTTGGAACAGTTTTTTTTATTTGACCACCTTTAGTTATGCAGGTGAAGGAGTCATTATCCCCTTCTTTTAACTGGCTCACCAGCTGCTTTCCATTTGTCTGGGTGATGTTATAAAATCATTGCTTTATCTTCCAATCTTTAGGATCAAGTGTTTTCAACATGGAAACTCTTCTAACTTCAATTCTTCATCTTCTGATTCCTCAGATAACTCTTTCTTATCCTCCAGTTTCTGAAAATAGGCAGAGGCATTTGTTTCTCCTTTAAACAAAGGCTTCAAATCATCTTCTCACAGGTTCAACTTGACAGAGTGTAGAGGCCAAGGTCAGAGCATGCATGATGGAGGTGCCCTGGCCATCTGCAGCACTGAGTAGGAGCAGCATGATGGCACCTGGCCCAGCACCGAAGACGAGGCTGTTTACGTCCCAGGCGGAGGGTGTTGAGCGTTTCCCTTCAGCTCTATTTTGCCATTGGAGACTCGCACCTTGGCGCTACACCGCCCAAGGAACAACACATGGAGACCATCAATCCTTCCATCTTCTTTTGATGCCTTGTGCATTATTCAACATTTTGCTCATTGAATCAATCCCTCAATATTTCAAGTCAGGGCTTGAGAAATACTGGGTGTGTTCTTCCTTTTTTGTTTTCTAACTCCAGTGTTTGTACACTTCGTTATAATATTTGACTCTGTCTTCTGAGCTACCCTTTGAAATTTTCTGTTCAGCTCTTTTACTTCCTCATTTATTCTATATGCTTTAGCATCTCTATGCTGGAGAGCAAGTTTCAGACTCTGCTGACATCCATTTTGGTCTTTTCCTTCTTTCTTGTCTTCTTAATGACTTTTTGCTTTCTTCATGTATGATGTTCTTGATATCATCCCACAACTCTTCTAGTCTTTGGTCGTTAGTGTCTAATGCATCAAATCTGTTCTTGAGATGATCTCTAAATTCAGGTAGGGTATGTTCAAGGTTATATTTTGGCTGTCTTGAAATTGTTTTCATTTTTTTCAGGTTCAACCTGAAATTGCATATAAGCAAGTCATGATCTGTTTCGACGACCAACTCAAGACAACATGTGTGATGCATTGAGAACAAAGATCCAAATCAGGTGGAAAGTCCAGCTATCTGTATGCCCATACAGTGGGGATTTTACAATGTTGGCAAGTGTTGCATACACGCAAGCTCTTCATGAGATACTCAACAAATTCTAGAGTTCTCTAGCGGAATACATAACAAACTCAACAACAGCAACTAACAGTTCAGAAATCCTTAATAACTAATTTGTTTACTAGTATGTAAACATGGAGTCCTGGTGAGGCATGTGGGCTAATGC
>NW_006408817.1:443118-451505 GCF_000296735.1 Chrysochloris asiatica
TATCACAGACAGCATTGTACCTCATGACTGATCTGGATATGTTCTTTTTGACAATGAATGCAACACCATTCCTCTTCAATTTGTCATTTCTGGCATATTGACAACCATGTGGTTGTCAGATTCAAAACGGCCAATACCAGTCCATTTCAGTTCACTTATGCCTAAGATATCAATGTTTATGCATTCCATTTCACTTTTGACAGCTACCAATTTTCCCATTTTCATACTTCGTACATTCCATGTTCTGATTTCAATGGATATTTACAGCTGTTTCTCTTCATTTTGAGTTGTGCCATATCAGCAACCAAGATGGAGACAGACTAAGTGTCCATCAACTTAAGAATGGATAAACAAACTGTGGTACATCCACACAATGGAATATTATGCTACCTTGAAGAACAACACAGAAGCTTAAGTTATCATATAACATGGATGAACCTTGAGGACATTATGTTGAATGAAATTAGTCAGTTGCAAAAGGAGAAATGGCTAGTGATAATGATTTGCTTAGGACTACTACTGTAAAAGACTAAGAAAAACAACCCAAATTAAAGGAGGAGAGGGGTATTCATTGCTGGTTACCAGGATGGGTGTTGGGGGTTGAAGGTAGGGAGGGGAAGGTGGAGCACAGGGTAGGTAATAGACATAGGATAGATTGGGTGCTAGGGAGGGGGGCATACACAAGAAGGGAGAGGGGACTGGAGGAACAAGTAGGACGGGAGAACAATTAGGCAGGTTTGCATGGACTAAGCAGGACAGAGGTAAATAATGATGTATACACAACCTTGGAACAACAGGGCTCTGAGATACAGGGACTGAGACGTGGTTGGAATGGGCAAAATGGAGGAAATAATGTTAAGATGCTTGGCTGTCTTTTGAATCTTGGTTTCCCTGGCATGCCATTATAAAATAATGGACACTTGAGGGGGAGAGAAAGGAATAGCCAGAAATATCACCATAGAAAGCTTATAAGTCCATCTTCTGCCTATAACTGATTGGAATACCTAAAATGGGGCTACAATGTGCTCAGTGAAGGAGGCTTCCCTCTTCCTTTGGAGCCTCTGCATCAGACCATAGGTGGAATCCTGAACCTCACCAAGAATCTTCTGAGGTGGTAAATTTCCACTTGAAAGGACAAGTAGACCAGCCTGTAGCGATCAGAATAACAGTAGACACTTCTCGAATAAAAGACCAACAGGAAAAATACAAAACAATAATGGCAGTCCAACTGATTACTACAAGAACAAGCAAGTTGCTCACCCCAGAGACTTCAAGGCAAGTGATGGGGTCCCCTCAGGGCAAACTCCCTTCCAAGACTAAGTCTCAATGGGAATACATGCTCTGATTGGTGACCACATTCATCACTGATAAGGGGAAGTGCGGGAAAAACAACAACAAAGCTGCGCGCTAAGCCCTACAACGTTCAATGGACTCCTGTGAACTCAGATGGAGTCCTGGTTGGCCAGCAGTGTGGTAAGACCTGGGGACTCTTGGGCCCAGAGTCAATGACATAGCCACAGAGGACTAGAGTAGAGAGTGAAGTGTCCAGCTGATAAGTAGAGAGGACCTATGCATAAGAACATCCACAGTTGCATATAATACCTACTCGACCTGGCTTAAATGGATGGATGATCAGAGCTCAATTAGAAGAAGAAAGAAGAGGGGGAAAAAGAGTAATCTGATACAATTTGATGAACTTGACCTACATCTATGGATACAGTAGCTCAAAAAAGGGAACAAATCTTTACAGCGAGGATCACTAGCCATACACAGAGTAGACACAGATGGCCATCATGGGCATTGGCTATCCAAAATGGGGGGTGGGGGGAAGGGCTACAAAGGTAAGAAATGACTGGCTTACAAGCTTTAAAGAGGGAGCTTAGATCCAGATGGCATGGAGGAAGGTAGAATCTCCACTGAGAAGTAGCCAATCTATCTGGGCGGGGAATGATGAAAGGCAATGGGGATAGGTCTCTTGTGGCACAATAGTGAATAATTGTTATGAGGACTGACTATGAAGGTTGGAAATGTAAAGGTAGATGTTAAGTAGCAAAAGTAGGGAGTGATTGACTTTACAGTCCAGGAGCATAAGTCCCTGGGATCATCAATGGAGAAGAGCAGAGTTTGGGACCCTATCCAGAGAATCAGTGACACCAGAGATAGAGGCAGAGACAATGCCATGGAGAGATGGAGCGGCTGAGGACTCTAGATCCAGACAGGAAGAGGGGCTATTTGCTGATGATCAAGGTACAGGCATGCAGGATATACCCTTTGGTTGTTTGTTGATGTATGGAGGGGATTGTAACCATGGCAATGAAATGATATACGATAAGTTGAATGTAAAGCTAATGTTCTCCCATGTAAACTATTACATAATTCACAATAAAACATTTAAAAAAAAAAAAGAATAAATGCAATCCTTCAAATGTTCTTACCCCAAGATTTATTTTACTATATCTGAAATCTGATGACCTTTATCAGCAAGGCGCATACTAATGCATGCAAGATGAACTGAAGGAGGAATAGGGCCATGGAGACCAGGTAACAGTCTGTGACTGTAAAACAGGCTGTTTTCTATCAAGAAATGTGAACTTTGTGCTGACTTGATTCCAATCATTTCATCATTTTTAGAGAGCAATGGGGGTAAAAGGAAGCAGGAAAGGAGAATCAGGAATAGACAAATGGGTGTGCATAGTCATTTTTAGAAATATGGTAGGCTTAGGATCAATCTCCTTTTCTAAAAGCATCATCAGTAACTGTCACATGTTGCCCAAGAAGGCAAACCTTCTCCCTTCATATCTTCCTATTTCTCATGTGATGTGGTGATACATATGGTGACCAGTCCCTGGTGATGGGCATCATGTTTTGTAAAATGGAGGGTCAGAGAAAAAGAGGAAGACCCCCAATGAGATGGATTGGTACAGTGGCAGCAGCAATGTGCTCAAATGTAGCAAAACTTGTGAAGTTGGTGCAGAACGAGGCAGTGTTTCATTCTGTTGAGCATAGGGTCATTATGAGTCGGTACCAACTCAATGTCACTTGACAACAACAACATGGAGATACATAGGGAAGCACATCCACATATTGACTTTCTATAGTGACACTGAAGTGAAGAAAATGCATGTCAGCCAACTCAAGACAGTAGGAATGCAGATCTGTAATTGTTTGCTGTTGCTAGGTGCAGTTGAGTCAGTTCTGACTCATAGAAACCTTATGAACAACAACAAAAAAATAAACTCTGCCCTGTCCTGCATCGATCTCACAATCTTTACTCTTGAGTCCATTGCTGCTGCCACTGTTCCAATCCTTCTCATTGAGGAGTCCTCCTCTTTTTTGCTGACCTTCCACTTTACCAAGGAATTCATCCCTCCTGATAATATGTCCAAAGTATGAGAGAGGAAGCCTGGTCATTTTGGCTTCTAAGGAGCATTCTGGCTGTACTTTCTTCAAACACAGATTTCTTTGTTCTTCTGGCCATCAATGGTACTTTTAACATTCTACTCTAACACCATTAACTCAAACGCATCAAGTTTTCTACAGCCTTCTTTATTCATTGTCCAACTTTCACACTCATATGAGGCTTTTGACAATAAGATGGCTTGGGTCTGGCGCATCTTAGTCCTCAAGCTTACACTTTTACTATTGAACACTTTAAAGAGGTGTTGTTCAGCAGATTTGTTGAATGCAATATTCTGTTTAATTTCTTGATTTCTGCTTCCATGACTGTTGATGGTGGATCCAAGCAAAATGAAATCTTTGACAACTTCATTTTTTTTTTCTCCATTTATCATAATGTCATTTATTGTTTCAGTGGTGAAGATTTTTGTTTTCTTTACATTGAAGTACAACCCATAACAAAGTGTGTGTTCTTTGATATTCATCAGTAAGTATTTTAAGTCCTCTTCTCTTTCAGCAAGCAAAATTGTATATTCCAATCCTGATGCCATATTCTTCTTCATATAATCCAGCTTCTCAAATTATCTATGCAGCATACAGATTGAATAAGTATGGTGAAAGAATACAACCCTGGCACATACCTTCCCTGATTTTATACCATTCAGTGTCCTCTTGTTCTAGTTTAAAGACTGCCTCTTGGTCTATGTACAGTTTCCTCATGAGCACAATCAAGTGCTCTCAATACCAACTCTTCACAATGTTATCCGTAGGTTGCTATGATCCACCCAGTCCAGTGCCTTTGCATAGTCAATACAGCATAAGTAAACATCTTTTGGGTATTCTCTGCTTTCAGTCAAGATCTATCTGATATCGGCAATGATACCTCTCGTTTCATTCCATGTTGTCACGTGAAACCTGCTTGAACCTCTGGCAGTTCCCTGTCAATGTACTGTTGCAGCTGTTTTGAGTCTTTGCTAAAATCTTTAGCAAAATTTTACTTGCATGTGATCTTAATGATATTGTCTGATGATTTTCACATTTTGTTGGGTCACCTCTCTGGATCGGGCACAAATATGGATCTCTTCCAATCAGTTGGCCAAGTAGTTGTCTTCAAAATTTCTTGGCACAGTTGAGTGAGTGCTTCCAGTGCTGCATAAGTTTGTTGAAAGATTTCAGTTTGTTTTTCATCAATTCCTGGAGCTTTGTTCTTTGCCAATGCCTTTAAGTGCACCTTGGACTTCTTTCTTCATACCTTTGGTTCTTGATTATATATAGTACATCTTGAAAAGGTTGAGCATCAACCATTTCTTTTTGGTACAGTGATTGTGTGTATTTCTTCCATCTTCTGTTGATGCTTTCTGCATTGTTAAGTATTTTGCTCATAGAATCCTTTAGTATTGGAAGTCAAGGCTTAAATTTTTTCTTCAGTTCTTCTGCTTAAGAAATGCTGAGTGTGTTCTTCCCTATTGTTTTCCAACTACAGGTCTTTGCACATTTCATTACAATATTTGACTTTGTCTTCTCGTGCTGCCCTTTGACATTGTCTATACTGCTCTTTTACCTCATTTCTTCCATTTGCTTTAGCATCTCTACTCTGGAGAGCAAATTTCAAAGTCTTTTCTGACATCCGTTTTGTTTTTTTCCTTTTTTCTTTTGATCTTTTGCTTTCTTCCTGTCTGATGTTCTTGATGTTATTCTACAACTCTTCTGGTCTTTGGTCATTAGTGTTTAATTCATCAAAGCTGTTCTTGAAATAATCTGTAAATTTAGGAGGTATATATCCAAGGTCATATTTTGTCTCTCATGAACTTGTTTTAATTATCTTCACCTTCAGCCTGAATTTGCATATGAGTGTTTGATAGTATGTTCTGCATTCTATCCCTGATCTTATTTTGGCTGATGATATGGAGTCTTTCTACCATCTCTTTGCACAGATGATGTAGTCAATTTGATTTCTGTGTATTCAATCTGGTAAGAACCATGTGTGTTGTTTTCAAAATGTATTTGCAATGGAGAAATCATTGGTCTTGCAAAATTCTGTCATGCTATCTCCAGCATAATTTCTATCACCAAGGCCATGTGTTTATATATATATGGTATCAATCATCCCCTGGATCTAGAAGGTTCTCAGCACAGGGACCTGTATCCAAAGGACACATGCCACTGCAGGCTCTTCTTTCTTTCTTTTTTTCTTGGTTTACTGTGGCCGATTTATTGACTTGATGATTCCAAAGAATTGCATCCCTAAGTCCAGGTTCTCTATCTTGTAATTTTGTTTAACTGTGAGAATTGCTATAGAATGTGACCAAAGTGATGATGTATTTTTACGTGGGAGAACATGGGCTTTACCCCATCATTTCATTGCAATGATTACAATCTCCTCCACGCATCATTATTCAACAGTATTTGCTTCCATTCTCTCTGTTTTTTGTTGTTGTTTTTTGTCGGGAGAGAGGGGTGGAAGAATTGTACACAAAAACACTCAGGAACGTATGCTAATTTAAACAACCAAAGGGCACATTCTGCAAGCCTGCCTCCTGGTTGCCAGCACACAGCTTCTCTCTTTCCATGAGTCTAGCGTCCTCAGCTGCTCTCTCTCTCCATGTCCTCATCTCTGCCTCCATCTCTGGTATCACTGGGTTTCTGGATAAGGTCCCACATTCTGCTGTGCTCTTCTCCGTTGATGGTCCTAGGGTCCTCTTTTTCCGGACCAAGGCCATATTTTCCAACTACTGATCCTTCCTCTTCCAATGTTTGCATTCCAATCACTAGTAGTCATCAATACACTTTGGTTACACTTTTGATGAATTTCATACTAAGAAGTTGTTGCTGTTGTTGTTAAGTGCTGTTGAGTTGGTTCCGTCCCATACCGACCCTGTAAAGGATTTCCAAGGCTGTAAATCTTTACGTGAGCTGGTAGAATTCTTCAATTTCATCATCACTGACTTTAGTGGTAGCTGTGGCAATTTGAGTAATATTGGTTTTAATTGGTCTTCCCTGTTGGCGTATGGATATTATGCTATCACAGACATCGCTATACTTTAAAATAGATCTTGAAATATTCTTTCTGATGATGAATGTGATGCCATTCCTCTTCAATTTGTCATTCTCATCATAGTAAATCATGGGAATATCAGATTTGAAATGGCCAATACCTGTCCATTTCAGCTCACTAATGCCTAAGATATCTGTCTTTATTCATTACATTTCATTTGGACATCTTCTAATTTTCCTAGATTCATACTTCATACATTCCATGTGCCAATTATTAATGGATCTTCTCAGCTGTTTCTCCTCATTTTGAGTTGTGGCTCATCAGCAAATGAAGGTCTCCCAAACTACCCTATTTGCATCATCATAGTTAACTCTACTTTGAGGAGGCAAATCTTACCTCATTTTAGTGTCTTCCAAACTGAGGGACTTATCTTCCCTTACTGTATCTGGCAATGGTGGTTGTGTGTCGTGGAGTCGGTTCTGACTCATAGTGACCCTGTACGGGGTTTCCAAGACTGTAAATCTTTACAGGTGCAGAACGCCTCTTATTTCTCCCGCACAACATCTGGTAGTTTCAAACTACTGACACTGAGGTTCACAGCCTAATTTGTAACCACTACGCTACCAGAGTTCTGGCAATAGTCTGGTGTTATTCATAATGTTTCAATATTCTGGTGATACCTCAGTGTTTCCCTCCTATTCATAAAGTTTTCAGTGGCTTAACATTTGGAAGTAGGCTGCCTCTCCTTCTTCCAAGTCTGTCTTAGTCTGGAATCTCAATTAAAACCTGTTCACCCTGGGTGACCCTACTTTTATTTAAAATACCGGTGGCATAACTTCCAGGATCTCAGCAACTAGTAAGCCACCACAGTATGACAAACGGATAGACAAGTGGTGGCAGATCTATAGAGGAATTTAAAATGTAGAACCCTACTCTTCTGATTCATCATTCGTAGCCACCAGAATAGCAATATTGATGATGATAATATCAACCAGTCTCTGTTGAGTCAATTCCAACTCATGGAGACAGAGCAGCACTGTGTTCCACAGGGTTTTGAATGATGATTTTTGTCAGAGGTAGATGGTCAGTCCTTTCTTCTAAGGTACTTCTGGGCAGCTGAAACCTCTAACCTTTCAGTTAGCAGTCAAGTACTTTAACCATTTGCACCTCTCAAGATGATAGCAATAATTGTCAATGTTTATTTACTGAGTGTCTAGCTCTGTGCCCAGTGCTTTATGTACTTATTGAATCATCATGACGATGTAATAAAGTAAGTGCTATTGTTATCCCATTCTAGAGATGAAGGGATTAAAAATGAAAGGCACTGGTCCAAGGTCACACAGTTGGTAACTTGCTACCTGAGACTTTACAGATCAAGTCTAGCTCTGTAATCCTTGCTCTAAACCTCTAGTCTACTGTTAGATGCCATCAAGTTGGCTTTGATCCACAGTGACCCTTTATACAATGGAACAAAACACTGTTTGGTCCTGTACCACCCTTACAATCTTTCCTATGTTTGAGCCCAATCTTGAAGCCACTGGGTTAACCCATCTCATTAAGGAACTTCTTGTTTTCCACTGACACTCTACTTTACTAAGCTTGATGTCTTTCTTCAGGGACTTGCTCCTCGTGATGATATATTAAATATACATGAGGTAAAGCCTTGCTATACTTCCTTCTTGCTATACATGAAAAAATTCAAGCCTCGACATTCATTATTGAAAGATTCTCTGGGTAAATTATTGAATGATGCAGAAAGCATCAAGATAAGATTACACAGAGTCACTGTGCCAAAAGGAAATGGCTCATGTTCAACCGTTTCAGGAGGTAGCATATGATCAAGAGCCAATGATACTGAAGGAGGAAGTTCAAAGTGCATTGAAGGGATTGGCAAAGAACAAGGCACCAGGAATTGATGCAGTAAAAATTGAAATCTTTCAAGAAAGTGAGGTGGCACAGGAGGCACTCACTCATCTCTGCCAAGAAATTTGGAAGA
>NW_006408817.1:452455-454379 GCF_000296735.1 Chrysochloris asiatica
GAATATTGAAAGTGCCATGGGCTGCCAAAAGAACCAACAGATCTGTGTTGGAAGAAGTGCAACCAGAGTGCTCCTTGGAGGCCAAGATGGCCAAACTTGGTCTCTCAGACTTCGGACATACTGTCAGGAGGGACCAGTTGCTAGAGAAGGATATCATGTTTGGTAAGGTGGAGGGTCACAGAAAAATAGGAAGACCCCCAGTGAGATGGATTGGCCAAGTAGCAGCATCGATGGACTCAAGTGTGGCAACAGTAGTGAGGTTGGCCCAGGATCAGGCAGTGTTTCGTTCTGCTGTGCGTAAGGTCGCTATAGTTCGGCACTGAATCGATGGCACCTAACAACAGCAACCACAACAGCAACAACAACATACTTCCTTCTAAGGAACGCTCTGACTTTATATATTCCAAGACAGATTTGTTCATTCTTCTGGCAGCCCATGGTATATTCAATATTCTTTGCCAACACCACAATTTAAGGGCATCAATCATTCTCTGGTCTTCCTTTCATTGTCCAGTTTTTACATGCATATGAGGCAATTGAAAATACCATGGCTTGGGTCAGATGTGCCTTAGTTCTCAATGTGACATTTGCTTTTTAAAACTTTAAAAATGTCTTTGCAGCAAATTTGCTCAATGCAATACCTCATCTGATTTTCTAACTGCTGCTTCCATGGCAGTTCATTGTGGATTCCAGTGTAATGAAATCCTTGACTCATCAGTATTTTCTCTATTGTTGCTTATTGGTACAATTGAGAGGATTTTAAAAAACTATTGTTGTTAAGTGCTGTTGAGTCAGTTCCAACTCAGAGTGACCTTGGGGAGATTTTCAAGGCGGTAAATCTTTGAAGGAGCAGAAAGTTCTATCTTTCTCCCTTTTTTATTTTTTAAAGTATAATCTATATTGAAGGTTATAGTCTTTTATATTCATCAGCAAGTGCTTTAAGTCCTCTATGTCATCTCTCAAAGCTGAATGGGACTATTTCCTCCAAATGAAGAATTCAAGCACACAATTCCCTCTGAGAATGAAATGCCAGTCCCAAACCCTCAACCTCCAATTGGCATTTCTAAGTGGGTGGTGGATGGTATCATGTTGCCTCCTAAATTGAGCATACTTACGTTAGATGTTTAGAAACAGGCCAGCTCCCAGCAACATTGTGAAATAAGCAACCCTTTTCCCCCCTGATGATTGCTTTTCCTGGAATTCAGTGCCCTCACAACCCCTCCCTACACACACACAACAACCCATGCTATTCCACCCCAACCACAATTGTGTACATTATCTCTCCATATACTCAAACGCAGATGAACTTCTGTCCCCTCTTTTGTTTTTTTTTTACAAAATCCATCAGGGGCAGTGACTAAAATCATATTGGGCTCCTGATTTCAGCTGTAGAACTGCTAGCTATAAGACTAGAGCCCCCATTTCCTCATCTGTAACACTTCCCCAGTAACACTGACTTCCACCGCCTTTTCATGAGGATAAAAATGGCATTTCAAGTGTGCTGTGCCAAGACCAATACTTACCACATAATAGGTGCTCTATGATGACAGCGAGGAGCTTTGGTAGTGTGGTGGTTACAAGCTGGACTGCTAATCTCAAGGTCAGCAGTTTGAAGCTACCAGTGTTCCAGGGGAGAAAGATGAGGCTTCTGCTCCTGTAAAGATTTACAACCTTAGAAACCCTATGCAGGATTGCTATGAGTCAAACCAACTCCCTAGCCCACTACCACCAACACTAACACCATGATGACAGTGTGATGGTGTTGGTGGTAGTGGTGGTGCTGTGCAGAAAACCTCATCTTTCTCCCTCAGAATAGCTGGAAGATCTGAATTACTGTCTTCGTAGTTAACAGCCCAGCTTGTAATCCACTATGCTACCAGAGGTAGCCATGAGGAATAGCCTCCCATTTTCATATGCACTATGA
>NW_006408817.1:455119-463156 GCF_000296735.1 Chrysochloris asiatica
AAGGTATTGTTACCACAATAATGTATGCTGTCCACCAGTAACATCACATAGCAGAGTTCAGTCATGCACAGGAATTCCAGGAACTGACAATGAATTCTAATCTCTCTTTGGTCACACCATTATTGAATGACCTTGGGCAGGTCACCTAGCTTCAGCTAACTGCCTCAGATGCCTCAATAGGCAAAAACTTCCAGGGATTTATTGGATAAATTCCAAACTCCTTATACTACACAATCTTCCCTAAAAATGCCTTTGCAATGTTTAACTTGGGACAACCTATTAAAAATCTTCACAGGAAAAGTAGGCTTATTCCCTAAACAGTTCTCAGCAATGGTGTACAAAAGAGCTTCAACAAGTTTGTGGAAAATGGAATTAAAATATTGTGGAATTTTTCCATGTACTTTCTTGGAGCCCTCTTGTATTCCTATCCTCCAACAGAGAAGCCATTTGCCTCTTCTCTCTATATACTGATCTTTCAAGAAAGGCCAAATTTAAGTGAAAACTTAAAAGGCAAAAAAATGTTTAAAAATGTGACAAAGTAAAGTCTAGGAAGGAAAGTTAATATGTATATCATAGAACCAACATGATTTCAATAGGCTGAAACAAAGAGTTGAAACCAAGGAGAAATGATGCAATCTTTCAGCAAGTAGTTTTCAGTATGTGTTTTATAATAATCTTGGCAATGAGGATATAAAGATAATCCCTAGTATAAATTTAACAAGAAAAAAAAAGTCCAACATTACTGTTAACAATATCCATCACGATTATTATTGTTGTTGTTATGTGTCCTTCAGTTGGTTCCAATTTAACCTGCCCCTGTATAAGATTTCCGAGAAGCAGCTGGTGGGTTTGAACTGCTGACCTTGCTGTTAGCAGTCAAGTGTTTATCCTGCCAAGTCACATTAGGACTCCAAACACTACAATGTTGTTGTTGTTAGGTGCCATCAAGTCAGTTCCAACTCTTATCAACCTTATGCACAAAAGGATGAAACGCCATCTGGTCCACCATCTGGTCCTGTGACAACTTCAAAATTGTTTCACTTGATCCTATTGCTGCTGCCACTGTGCTAATCCACCTCTTTGGGATTTTCTTCTTTTTTGCTGAGCACCCACTTTACAAGCATGACATTCTTCTCCAGCAACTTGTCTCTCCTGATAATATGTCTGAAGTATGAGAGACAAAGTCTTACCATCCGGCTTCTAAGAAGCATTCTGGCTGTGCTTCTTTCAACAGAGATTTGTATGTTTTTCTGGTAGTCCATGGTACTTTTAATAATCTCCTCCAACACCATAACTCAAATGAATCAATTCTTCTATAATTTTCCTTATTTATTGCCCACCTTTCAAATGTATATGAGGTTATTGAAAATGCAATGGCTTGCATCAGGTGCACCTTTGTTCTCCAAACTGACATCTTTGCTATTGAACGCTTTAAAGAGGTCTTGTGCAACATATTTGCCTAATGCAATATGTCATTTGATTTCTTGATTGCTGCATCCACGAGTGTTAATTGTGGATCTAAGCAAATGAAGTCTTGGACAACATCAATCTTGTCTCCATTGGTAAGGATTTTGTTTTCTTTGCATTGGAGTGTAATCCATATTAAAGCTGTGGTCTTTGATCTTCATTAGCATTTTAAGTATTCCTTGCTTTCAGCATATCTCAGGTTGCTAAATGAGTCTTTTCCCAGTGTTGAAACCATGGTCTTCTTCATATAATACAGTTTCTGGGATCAACTTGTTCAACATACAGATTTAATGTTCTTATCATTAAATGCCATAGAGTCTGTTCTGACTCATAGTGAGCCTATATATAGTACTCTATGTAAGATATCCAAGGAGCAGAATCAGTAAGTATGGTGAAAGAATGCAACAATGCTCCACATCTTTCCTGATTTTTAAACCACTCAGTATCCCCTTGTTCTGTTCTAACACCTGCCTCTTGGTCTATGTACAGGTTCCTCGGGAACACATTTAAGTGTTCTGGAATACCCATTCTTCACAATGTTGTCCATAGCTTGATCCACACAGTTGAAAGTCTTTGCACAGTCAATAAAGCACAAGTAAACATATTTCTGGTATTCTGTGCTTTCACCTAAGGTGCATATGACTTCAGCAATGTGATTCCTAGTTCCACATTTTGTTCTGAATCCAACTTGAGTTTCTGGCAGTTCCTTGTGGATGTACTATTGCAGCTGTTTTTGAATTATTGACAACAAATTTTACTTGCATGTGATATTAATGATATGGGGTCACCTCAATTTGAAATGGGCACAAATATGAATCTCCTCCAATCAGTTAGCCACGTAGCTGTCTTCCAAATTTCTTAGCAAAGATGAGTGAGTGCCTCTAGTACTTCATAAGTTTGCTGAAAGATTTGAATTTGTAATCCATCGATTCCCAGAGCCTTATTTTTTGTCAACACCTTCAGAAGTAAGACATTGCTTGGATTTCTTCCTTCAGTAACATGAGCTAATGATCATGTGATACCTTTTGAAAAGGTTGAACATCAAGGTTTTCTTTTTGGTACAGTGACTTTGTGTATTCCCTCCATGTTTGTTTGTTTTGGGTTCTTTTTTTATGTTTTCTGCATCATTAAATATTTTGCCTGTTGTTATTATTGTTAGGTGCTGTTGAGTCAGTACAGACTCATAGCAATCTTATGCACAACAGAATGAAACAGTGCCTGATCCTATGCAAACCTCACAACCTTTGCTATGCTCGATCCATTGCTACTGCCACTGTGCCAATCCATCTCATTGGGGATCTTCCCCTTTGTCACTGACCCTCCACTTTACCAAGCATGAGTCCTTCTCCAGAGTCTGGTCCCTCCTGATAATATGTCTGAAGTATAAGAGACGTATTCGTTGGTCATCCCAGCTTCTAAGGAGCATTCTGATTGTATGTACTCCTTCCAACACAGATTTGTTTCTTCTTTTGACAGTGCATGGTACTTTTAATATTCTCCTCCAACACCATAACTCAAATAAACCAATTCTTCTACAGTCTTTCTTATTTACTATTCAACTTTCACATGCATATGAGGTTATTGAAAATACCATGGCTTGATTCAGGTGCACCTTAGTCATCAAACTGAAATCTTTGCCCTTGAACATTTTACAGAGTTCTTGACCAGCAGATTTGCCTAATGCAATATGGTATTTGATTTCTTAACTGCTGCTTCCTTGAGTGTTGATGGTTGTTCTGAGCAAAATGAAATCTTTGACAACTTACATCTTTTCTCCATTTATCTTAATATCATTTATTGATCCAGTGATGAGGATTTTTGTTTTCTTTACATTGAGATGAAATGTAGCCTTTGATCTTCATAAGTATTTTAAGTGCTCTTCGCTTTAAGCAAACAAGGTTGTATCATCTGCATATCGCAGGTTGTTAATGAGTCTTTCTCCAATCCTGATACCATGTTCTTATTTATATAATCCTGCTTCTTGGATTATTTGCTCAGCATACAGATTGAGTTAAATACTGTGAAAGAATATGACCCTGGTATATATCTTTTCTAATTTCAAACCATAAAGTGATCCCTTGTTTTGCCTCTTGGTCTATGTACAGGTTCCTTGTGAGCACAATTAAGTGTTCTAGAATATACATTCTCCACAATGCTGTCCACAGGTTGTCATGATCCTCAAAATCGAAGCTTTTGTGTAGCCAAAAAAGAGCAGATAGACATCTTTCTGGCCACCTCTGCTTTCAACAAAGATCCCTCTGACATCAATAGTGATCTCCCTTTTTCCATGTCCTCATCTGAATCCAGTTTGAAACTCTGGCAGTTCCCTGGCAATGTACAATTGCCACCGTTCTTGAATTATCTTTAGCAAAATTTTATTTGCATGAGATATTAATGATATTGTCTGAAAATTTCCACATTCTGTTACATCATCCCTCTTTGTATGGGCACAAATATGGATCTCTTCCAATAATTTGTCAAGGTAGCTGTCTTCCAAATCTTGACATAAATGAGTAAGCACCTCCGGTGCTACATCAGTTTATTGAAAGATTTCAATCTGTTTTCCATCAATTCTTGGAGCCTTTTTGTCAATGCCTTTAGTGCACCTTGGACTTCTTATTTCAGTATCACTGGTTCTTGATCATATGCTACCTCCTGAAATGGTACATTGACCATTTCTTTTTGGTACAGTGTCTCTGTGTATTTCTTCCATCTTCTTCTTCTTTTTAAATGTTTTATTGTAAATTATGTGATAGTTTACATGGGAGAACATTAGCTTTACATTCATCCTATTATATATTGTTTCATTGCCATGGTTACAATCCCCTCCATGCATCATCAATGAACCAATTCCATCTTCTTTTGATGTTTTATGCTACATTTAATATTTTGTCCATGTTGTTGTTGTTAAGTGCTGTCGAGTTGGTTCCATAGAATCCTTCAATATTGTGGGTCGAAACTGAATTTTTTCCTTCAGTTCCCACAGCTTGAGAAATGGTGAGTATGTTCTCTCCCTTTTGATTTTCTAACACCAGGTTTTTGCACATTTCATTATAATATTTGATCTAGTGGGGATCATATCAATTGATGCAGAAAAGGCAACCATTCCTGATAAAAATCCACTCAACAAAGTAGGAATTGAAGGAAAATTCCTCAACATCATTAAAACCATATATACAAAACCAACAGCATACATTACTCTCAATGGAGAGAAAGCCTTCCCTCTGTGAACAGAAACCAGACAAGGATGCCCCTTGTAACCACTACTATTCAATATAGTGCTGGAAATCTTAGCAAGAGGTATACGGAAGAAAGGGAAATTAAATGGATGCAAATTGGCAAAGAGGAAGTAAAACTCTATTTGCAGACAATTTGATGCTATGCATAGAAAACCCCAAAGACTCAATAAAAAAGCTACTAGGCCTCATTGGAAGATTCAGCAAAGCGGCAGGATATAAGATTAACATAAAAAATCAATTGGATTCCTCTATACCAAAAATGACAGCGCTGAAAAGGACATTAGGAAAGCAATACCACTTACAATAGCTACCCAAAGGAAGAAATATCTAGGAATAAATGTAACCAGAGGAACAAAACACCTATATAAAGAAAACTACAAAACACTACTACAAGAAACCAAAAGAGACCTACAAAAATGGAAGAATGTACCATGCTCTTGGATAAGAAGACTTAACATTGTGAAAATGTCAATATTGCCTAAAACAAATTACACATATAATGCAATCCCAATCCAGATTCCAATGACATTCTTAAAGAGATGGAAAAAACAATTATAAACTTTATATGGAATGGAAAGAGACCCAGGATAAGCAAAGCACTACTTAAGAAGAAAAATAAGGTTGGAAACCTCTCACTCCCCAACTTCAAAATTTATTACACAGCTACAGTGGTCAAAACACTTGGTACTGGAACAATGAAAGATACATTGATCAATGGAACTGAATCAAGAATCCAGAAATTAACCTAGCCACATACAGCCAACTTATTTTTGACAAAGTACCTAAGTATATCACATGGGAGGTGCAGTCAGTACTGGAACACGATATGCAAAAGATTGAAACAAGACCTTTACCTCATGCCTTATACAAAAACCAACTCAGCATGGATTAAAGAACTAAATGTGAATCCCAAAATTAAGAAGGCCATCATTGAAAAAATAGGGAGCAATATGAGGGCACTAATTCAGGGAATACACAGACTACCAAAAATTTTGAAAACTACACAAACAAAAGTGGAAAAAATAGATGATTGGGACATACTAAAAATAAAATCTAACGTGCATCAAAAGAGTTCACCAGAAGAGTAAAAAGGGAACCCACAGAATGGGAAAAAATATTTTTCAATGATGCATGAGCCAAGGGACTCATTTCTAAAATATATAGGCAACTACAACACCTCTATAAGAAAAAGACAAATAATCTAATTAAAAAATGGGCACAGGACATGAACAGACACTTCACCAAAGAGGAAATTCAGGCAGCCAACAAACATATGAAGAAATATTCACATTCACTAGCTATTAGAGAGATGCAAATCAAAATAACTATGAGATATCATCTCACACAAGCAATAACAATAAAGTTCAAAAAAGTAGGATATGGAGAGACTAGAATGTTCCTGCATTGCTGGTGGGATTAAAAATGGTCCAACCTCTCTGGAAAGCAATATGGCATTTTCTCAGAAGGTTGGAAACAGAAATATCTTATGATCTAGAAATTCCTCTACTTGATATTTACTCACAAGAAATATGAGCCATAACACAAGTAGATTTATATACACAAATGTTCATAGCAGCACTATTTATAATAGCAAAAAGATGGAGACGGCCTAAGTGCCCACCAATGGGAGAATGGATAAACAAACTGTGGTACATACACACAATGGAATATTATGCTACCTTGAAGAACAACAAGGAAGCTTTAAGCTATCACATAATAACATGGATGAACTTTGAGGACATTATGTTGAGTGAAATTAATTAGTCGCAAAAAGAGAAATACTGCATAGGATCCTACTGTAAAAGATTAGGAAAAACAACCCTTACTAAAGTGGGGAGAGGTGAATTCTTTGCTAGTTACTGGGATGTGGGGGTTGGTGTGAGGAGAGGGAAGGTAAGGGCGAGCACAGGGTAACGATACAGGATAGGTTGGGTGTTAGGGAGGCAATACACAAGAAGGGGGAGGAGAATTAATGAACAAGGTGGATGGGAAAACAATTAGGCAGGTTTGCATGAACTAAGTGGGACAGAGGGAAATAATGATACATGCACAACCTTGGAACAACAGGGCTCTGGGATGCAGAGATTGAGACATGGTTGGAATGGGCAAAAGGGGGTAAATAATGTTAAGATGCTTGGTTGTCTTTTGAATCTTGGTTTCCCTGACATAGCATTATAAAACAGACACTTGAGGGGTAGAGAAAGGAATAACCAGAAATATCACCATAGAAAGCTTGTAAGTCCATCTTCTGTCTACAACTGATTGGAATACCTAAAATGGGACTACAGTGTGTCCAGTGAAGAAGATGTCCTGCAGAGCCTCTGCATTACATAAGACCATAGGTGGAATCCTGAACCTCACCCGGAATCTTCTGAGGTGGTAAATTTCCACCTGAAAGGACAAACAGACCACCCTGGAGCGACTAGAATAACAGAAGATACTTCTTGAAAGAAAGACCAACAGGAAAAGTACAAAACAATAACATCAGTCTGAATGATTACTACAAGAACAAACAAGTTGCTTGCCCAGGAGACATCAAGGCAAGTGGTTCTGTCCCCTCAAGGAAAACTCCCTTCCAAGACCAAGACTCAGTGGGAATACACAAGCAGACATATGCTCTAATTGGTGACCACGTTACTCACTGATAAGAGAAAGTGAGGGGAAAACAGCAGTGAAACTGTGAGCTAAGTCCTACAACGTTCATTAGACTCCTGTGAACCTGGTTGTAGACATTGTTGGCCAACAGTGTGGCAAGACCTGGGGCCTCTTGGGCCCAGAGTCAGTGACATAGCCACAGAGGACCAGAGTGGAGACTGAAGTATCCAACTGATAAGAAGAGAATGCATATGCATAAGAACACCCACACTTGCAGATAATACCCACTTGTCCTGGCTTCAATGGTTGGATGAACAGAGCTCAACTAGAAGAAGAAAGAAGAGGAAAAAGAGAGTAAGCTGATACAATCAGTGTCCAACTATTCTTTTTTAAGTGGTACGATCAATGTCATCAGTGGTGGAAATGGATGGACATTTTAATATAAAGAGAGTGCTGATGCTTGTTAACTTATCCTTGTGTGTGTGTGTGAGTGTATACGTATACACAGAGACAAAGAGCCCTGGTAGCATCGTGGGTTATGTGTTGGACTGCTAACAGGAAGGTCAGCAGTTTGAATCTACCAGTTGCTCCATGAGAGAAAGATGAGGCTTTCTGCTCCAATAACGATTTATAACCTGGGAATCCCTATAAAGGGGTGCTAGGAGTTGGAACCAACTTGATAACATATAGCATGTTGTTGTTGTTAGGTGCCATCGAGTCAATACTGACTTATAGC
>NW_006408817.1:463501-466086 GCF_000296735.1 Chrysochloris asiatica
TGCATCAATTCTTCCATGGTCTTCCTTATTCACTGTCCAACTTCCACATGCATATGAGGCTATTGAAAATACCATGGCTTGGGTCAGGTGCACCTTAGTCTTCAAGCTGAAATATTTGCTCTTCAACACTTTAAAAAGGGCTTGTGCAGCTGATTTGCCTAATGCAATATGTCATCTGATTTCTTGACTGCTGCTTCCATGAGTGTTGATAGTTGATCCAAGAGGAATGAAGTCCTTGACAACTTTATTCTTTTCTCTATTCATGAGAATGTTGTTTACTGGTCCAGTGGTGAAGATTTTTGTTTTCTTTACATTGAGATGTAATCCATACCTAAAGATCTTCATCAGTAAATGTTTTTAAGTTCTCGTCACTTTCAGCAAGTAAGGTTGTATCATCTGCTTATTGCACAGGTTGTTAATGAGAGGTAGCCACTCCTTAGAAACCTTATATAGGGTCACTATGAGTCAGAACCTACTTGATGTCACTTAACAACAACAACATATATATTGTGAAGTGCCATCAAGTCAGTTCTAATTCATAGTTACCCTATATGGTTTCTGAGAAACAGTTGGTGGGTTTCTATTCCCAACCTTGCCATTAGCAATTCAGTGCTTATCATACAGCATCATACCAGGTCTCTACATATAGAGATAGATATATAGAGAAAGATAGACAGATAGATATGAGAGGACTTCAAAAGTTTTTGAAAACTGGAATTAGAAAACAATGGAACCCCACCCCCCACCCAACTCTTTGAAGCCCTCTCATTTATATGTTGATGTTGTTAAGTGCTGTTGAGTCAGTTCCAACTCATAGTGACCTTGTTTCTGAGGAGCAGCTGGTGGTTTTGAACTGCTGACCTTGGAGTTCACAGTCCAGTGATGATCCTACAGCACTATGTCATAAGTCCACAGCACCACAGGATGCATATATATGTGGGTGTATGTGTATTTTGTGATGGTAGAATTTTTGCTCATGATGCAAATGACTAGAATGGCAACTGGCACACAATAGATGTTCCTGAGTGATCTGATGCAAACATGTCACCGATTGGCTGGAGACACTGAGCTGTCTTTTCTTCACTCTGTAAAATCCCTTTCTGTTCTGTGAGTTGCTTCTATCTTGAATCTGCTCTGTATCCTAAGCTGCTTTCCACCTACTGAACTGTGTACTTGACTTCAGAAGCTTCCAGACCTGCTGGGCCAGAACATTAGCTCATGTGTCCCAGGGGCAAGTCCTGATTTTCAGGCAGTGTGTGGGGAATGAAACAAAGGTAACAAAAAACCCATTAGAATTCGTGTCAAGGATTCCACCACGGATAGGCAATTTCTATTTGTTCCATGCGGCTTGGATTCTGCTAAACAGTCTTGAACTCTTGCCATTATAAAGACTATTTGCATACACACACACACACACACACACACACAGAGAGAGATACCCTGCCTGGGAGAATTGACATCACTAAATTCTAAACAATCAGAAACCAATCTTATTCTATCCAGAAGAGACATACTGGGAAAATGGCATTTAGAATAGTCATGGGGAAAAAGATGCATAGCTCCTGAGTTAGATGGGCAAAAGAATCTAAAATTAGCTGCCAAATTCAAAGATACCTAGTTTGCCGTATTTGACATTTAAAGCAGGTACATCTTTGGAGGGTAGGTATTAGAATGCCTTCTCCTGTCTCTGTTCTTACTTTCTGAGAACCTAGTGTTTTCTATGGGTTGGAATGGACTCCACGGCACACAGCCACAGCCACAGTGTTTTCTGGTAGGACGGCTCGGCGTCATTCCTGGTATACACAAAGCTTGCCATTACCCTTTAGCAGTAATGGGCTTTTTTTAAAGTTCAGTTGGTGTGGCGCTGTGGGTTAATGTGCCAGACTGCAAAGCCATTTGAACTACAAGGTCAGTGGTTCAAGTTCACCAGCCTCTCCTGGGAAACCTTGTACAGGGTCACCATGGGTCAGGATCAACTCGATGGCACTTAACAACAACAACTTAGAATATTTAGCCTAGTTCTCTTTATAACTGCCTTAAGTTATCTTGTTGTTGTTAAGTGCTGTTCTGAATCATAAAGACTCTGTATAGGATTTCCAAGGAGTGGCTGCACCACCAAGCTTGCAGTCCTGTGCTTATCCTCACCATGAGTGCTGCTATAATAGAAATATCACAAATAAGTGGCATAACAAACAGAAATTTACTTTCTTAGTTTAGGAGATTAGAAGTTTGAATTCAGGGTGCTGGGTCTAGGGGAAGGCTTTCCCTCTTTGTGAGCACAAATACAGGTTCTTATCTCTGAGTTTCTGCAGCTGGACAAGTCTTCCAGTGGCTTAACATCTGTCTTCCCAGGGGTGCTTCTTTCACTCGTTTATTCAATCTTTTACATCTCAAAAGAGATGGATTTAAGACACTCCCTTAAGGACTAAGGTGAGCCTGACCCAAGCCATGGTATTTTCAATAACCTCATATGGATGCGAAAGCTGGACAGTGAATAAGGAAGATAGTAGAAGAATTGATGCCTTTGAGTTGTGGTGTTGGAGGAGAATGTTAAAAGTGCCATGGACTGCCAAAGGAATCAATAG
>NW_006408817.1:466951-475701 GCF_000296735.1 Chrysochloris asiatica
AACAACAATTATGTGCTAGACATTTCACACCTCACTACAAAAACTTGGTGTTAGTATCATTAGCCATATTTTATAGGTGAGTAAACAGGCTTAAGCACATTAAGAGATTGCTCAAGGCCACCCAGGTAGCCAAGACTTGAACTCAGGAGTGATGAGTTCAACTTGAACTTCAAAGACTCCAACTTCAAATATATAGTGTTACCTTCTTCCTAGGGTGGGTGGTAGAGTGTTGAGAGCTATGCATGGGCATAAATTAAGAACTGAGCTCATTTGTAAAACCCTAACCACAAAATATATATTATACAACTTCGTCACTCTAGGATATGTTTCCTTCCTTCAAGGAAATTGCACTTTCAAGAGATTAGAAATGATAACACAAGACAGTTTGATGAAACAAAATGATGGGGAAGTGAGACTGATCCGCAAAGGGTCTCATATCTTTTAATCAAGAGTGCTGACAGAGCACTCCATCTGTACTCTCTGGTGGTCATTATTCAATTTCTCATTAAGGATTTTTTATAATCTTAAACATTTCCTGAATGATCACTTGGATGCTTTCATCTGGTAGTAATCAAAGACCCAAAATGAAAGTGGATTAAGAACCACGTATTATCTCATACAACAAGAAATATGAAGTTAGGGCAGTTTCAAGACTGATGGATTCAGTAGCCCAGTAACATTATCAGAAAATGTATTTCTCTCATTTTTAACTCTCTGCCATTCTCTGTACAATTTTCTGTCTTAAGGCTGACTCCTATAATGGTCCCAAGATGGCTTCCCAGATCCAACCAACATCAGAGGTAGAAAGCAAATATCCTTGTACTGGGTCTCTTTTTAGAAGCAACATATAACTTGTAACATTCTGGGCCTGGCATGAAGGTCCTAGGGCTACTTCCGGTATGTACTTCTACCAGTTGTAGAAGCTAAAGAAGACTCCAACTGCATACTCATATTTTGAGCTTCTGCTTTGTCATACCTGCTAACATGCCATTGGCCAAAGCAAATGCCATTTAAAGTCCAAAGTCAAGGAGAAGGAAGCACAACTACATGATGAGGCCTTGGCAAAGGTGAGCATGTATAAAATATAATATTACCACTAGCATAGGGAGTGAGGAATTGAGGCCAAGAATTCAACCTCCAATCATAATTATATTGGACAAAACTTCAGTAAATTGTTATCTCTTAGGCACATTTCATGTGGTTCAAACAAATACCATTAGTAGACCTAAGACCTGAAATAGATCTTTTGATGAACTACTAGTAGAGCTCCCTAGAAAGCAGCTCAACCAGTTGATTCTGCATAAAATGCAAATTCTACTCAGCACAGAGATGCAGGTTGGTTCTGTTTAAGTAGGGCCATGCTCTATTTGAATCAAGCACTCATCAGTTTAAGGATTATGTGAACATTAATGTTCAAAGCTGAGTCCCATTAATATTTGTTCCTGGAGACTCAGAAGTATTATGGTACCTCAAGACAGTTGTCTTTTTTAAGTGGAGCTTTAAATACATTTTAAACTGTGTGGTGCTATAGGACAAAGCTCTGGACCAAGAAGTCGACTTGAACTGCAAGATAAGTGGTTCAAATCCACTAGCTACTCCTCATAAACCCTATATTGTTGTTGTTGTTAAGTGCCATCGAGTCGGAACCAACTCATAGTGACACTATTCACAGCAGAACGAAACAATGTCTGATCCTGGGCCAACCTCACTACTGTTGGCACACTTGGGTCCATCAATGCTGTCACCTGGCCAATCCATCTCGCTGGGGGTCTTCCTCTTTTTCTGTGACCCTCCATCTTACCCAGCATGATATCCTTCTCTAGCAACTGTTCCCTCCTGACAATATGTCCAAAGTATGAGAGACAAAGTTTGGCCATCTTGGCCTCTAACAAGCACTCTGGCTACACTTCTTCCAAAGCAGATCTATTGGTTCTTTTGGCAGCCCATAACACTTTTAGTATTCTCCTCCAGCACCATAATTCAAAGGCATCAATTCTTCTACGATCTTCCTTATTCACTGTCCAACTTTCGTATCCATATGAGGTTATTGAAAATACCATGGCTTGGGTCAGGCTCACCTTAATCCTCAAGGTGACATCTTTGCTCTTCAACACTTTAAAAAGTTCCTGTGCAGCAGATTGCCTAATGCAATACGTCATTTGATCTCTTGACTGCTGCTTCCGTGACTGTTGACAAATAAAAGTTCCAAGTGATAAAAAAGCTTGTGATGCTCAGCTATTCCCAGAGCTGCCATCTTGGGAGAGGACATCTTGATTGTATCGGGATTGATATCGAAATTTAAAGTGACAGTTTCGACATAAAACCAAACGGCCACTACTCGTCTGTCTGTCGTACTGTGGTGGCATGAGCTGCCATGATTCTGAGGGCTATGCCACCGGTATTTTAAATAACCAGCAGGGTCACCCATGGTGGACAGGTTTCAGATGCACTTCCAGACAAAGACGACTAGGAAGAAAGTGTGACGAACTACTTCCGAATCATTAGTCACTGAAAACCTTATGAAAAACCCTATATAGGGTTGCTATAAGTTGGAACCAACTCGATGACACTTAACTACAACAACAACAATCATCCATATTAACCACTGCCTCTCCTAGAAGCTTTCCCTTACTACTCCCTCTCGTATCCCCAGGCAGACTGGCTTAGATGGCCTACTCTGCTTTCCATAGTATTCTATTGTTATGGTTTTTAGTGCTGTCGAGTTGGTTCCGACTCATAGAGACCCTGTGTAGGGTTTCCAAAGAGCAGCTAGTGAGTTTGAGCTGATGACCTCATGGTTCAACCCGACCTTGCGATGGTATCCTACAGCGCCACACCAGGACTCTATAATACTCTACATGTCCTTGTAATGTAAACATAAAAACATTGTCACATAAAGGTTGTTATTGTTAAGTGCCATCAAGTCAGTTCTGACTTATAGTGACCCAGTATAGGGTTTCTGTGGAATAGTAACATAAATATGTAAATGTATATCCATTTCTGTCTTTAGATGGTGAGCTCCTTGAGCAAAGGGGTTATGTCTTATTTATCTTTGCATCCTTAGCACCTAGTGTGTTGTGTGTCATTGAATTCATGACAGAACAGAACTGCCCCATAGTGTTTCCTTGGCTGTAATCTATGTAACATTTTCCAGGTCTTTTCTTCTTCAGAACTGCTGGTAGATTGTAATCACTAACCTCTCAGTTATCAACCAAGCACCCAACTAACCACTATGCAATCAGGCTCTTTAGTTCCTATTATGTCATTGTTGTTAAGTGCCATTGAGTCAGTTCAGGCTCATAGCAACCTATGAGTATGGGGTTTCCAAGGAGCAGCTGGTGGGTTTGAACTTCCGACCTTGTGGTTCAAAGTCCAGTGCTGATCCTACAGCATCACTTTATAGTGGCTGGAAATTCATAGGAACGAAGAACTATCTGAGTCCCCAAGGGGGTGCAAATGTTAACACACACCATATTCAATGTGCGCAGATGTGCCTCAGAATAAAAGTCTGGCAATCTACTTGTAAAAAACCATTCATTGAAAGCCTTGTGAAACAGAGTTCTACTTTGATATACATGGGGTCACCATAAGTCAGAGACGACTCAGCTGGTTGATCATTGTCTGGACGTATTCATGCCCTGAGATTACACACTGGAATAAAGAGCTAATTCTTATACTTCAAGGGCTAGATGAATTTGGTGTTTCCTTACCAAGAAGGAGAATGGAAGGAAGAAGAGTATGAGGCAAGGCGGTGCTCCCAGAGAATCTTACTCTCAACCAGGCACCCATTATCACACATACAAAACAAGAGGGAAGTTTTCTATAGTTGTGTGGGTGCAACCCTAGCATTTTGTCACCATTCTCAAATTGAGTTTACTTCCATAGTAAACAGCAAAACAGTGGGCTCTCAGAGAAAGACTTTCCCTCACTCAACTCAGGCCAGTCTAGGGTGGCATGGATATTGGTAAAAGCCGCCAGGTACACCAATGCTTTACTAACCCATTAATACCAATTAATACTAACATTAATGCTTTCTTCTGAGAGACTGTGTCTTCTGTGCATGTATTATTTCTGCTGAAAAAAGTTGTGAGATGAAAAGATTCTTCTTTTCCATTGCCCTTCATTACATTTTTTCCTCATTTCACACCAATTTAATTGAGTACCAACGATGGTAAGTGATCTATACAATGTTTCACTTAATGTTTAAAGCTCCCCCATGAGGGAGGTATTATTTTGATGCCCATAATGCAGACAAGAAAACTCAGGATCAGAGAAGTGGTGACCTTCTCACAATCCCATAGCTACTAACTAACTAGCAGATTCCACACGGGCAGCCAGGATTCCTGACTCCAAGTCCGTGACTCTTTACCTGGCTCCACAGTAGCCTCAGTCAAAAAAACCCAAACAAACAGAAACCAGCTAAAATAGAAAGCTTCTGAAACCTAAAGCAAGTAAAACTATATCTGGGAAATAATTTAATTCTGGAAGTCATTGTCCCCAGTGTTACTATAGTGCAGACAGGACTCAATATGTGCACCCCTAGGAATTCTTATAGAATCTCAATGTGCTTGCTTCATTGATAAAAGCCAGATTTTATTGGCTTTGCAAACATTTCATTCCTTTTATCTACTGCTGTTCATTCATTCAAAAAGTTTTGTTTTTTTTCATACCAAAGGCTGTTGTCTGATTTTCATCCATGTTTTTAAGTCCTCTTCATGTTCAGAAAGCAAAATTGTTTCATCTGCATCTTGCAGGTTCTTAATGAGTCTTCCTCCACACCTTATGCCACATTCTTCTTCATATAATCCAGCTTCTCATATTATTTGCTCAAATACAGATTGTATAAGTATGGTGAAAGAATACAACTCTGGTGCACACCTTTCCTGTTTCTAAACCATTCAGTGTCCTCTTGTTTTGTTCAGTGTAGCATCTGGTAAAAGTGCATATGGGCAAGTAGAAGAGTAAATGCAAAGACCTTGAAGTTGAAGGTATTGATATGTTCTAAGAAAATCAGAATGTTGTACTGATGGTCCCTTGAAACTATGGGATGGAGAGTTCAGGGAGATATAGTCAGAGAGGTAGGCAGGACCAGATCACATAACATTGTGATGTTAATTAATTGAGTAGGTTTAAACTCATGGTGATGTTATGTATAACAGAACTAAATGTCACCTAATCCTGTGCTGACCTCCTCCATCATTGCTATGTTTGAGTCCAATCATTGTGGCTGCTGTGTCAGTCTATCATATTGTTTCCCTCTTTACCATTGGCCTTCTACTTTACCAAGCATGATGTCCTGTTCTAACAATTGGTCTTTCCTTTTGATGTGTGAAAAACAGTGTGCCAAAGTCTCCCTCTCCTTGCTCTAAGAAGTAGTATGATTCTGTTTCTTCTAAGATTGATTTGTTCATGCTTTTGGAAGTCCATAGAATAATCAATATTATTTGCCAGCATCACAGTTTGAATGCATCAATACTTCTTGCATCTTCCTTTTTCATAACAATAATACATGCATTTATTGAGCACTTATTATATAATATCTACTATCCCAAGTGGAGTCCTGGTGTGGTGCTGTGGGTTAATGCGCCAGACTGCAAAGCCATTTGTACTTCAAGGTTGGTGGTTCAAGCTCACCAGCTGCTCCTCGGAAACCCTATCTAGGGTCGCTATGGGTTGGAACCGACTCGATGGTACTTAACAACAACAACAACAACATCCCAAGTATTTCATTTGCATTTGGTCATCTGATCCTCATAACAACAATCCTATCAGCTAACTACTGTTAGTATCCCCACATTGCAGCTGAGGAAACTGTGGCTTCAGTTATGTAAACTTTTCAAAATGATGGAAAAGATAAGAGATTGAACTTTGATTTGAACCCAGGCCATCTGGTTCCAGGGTCTGGTTTATAACAAGTTTTCTAGACAGCTATCCTGTGGTCAGCAGTTTGGATAAGAGCAATAACATATTATTGATGGTCTCTTAAATACAGAGTTGTTACTGTTATACGTAGCAACTCCATATAGTGTTTCCAAGGCTGTAAATCTTTGCAGAAGCAGTAAACCTCATCTTTCTCTCTTGGAACGGTTGGTGGGCTCAAACCATTGACCTTGTAATTCACAGTCCAGTCCTATTGTTGTTGTTGTTAAGTACCATTGAGTTAATTCCAACTCATAGCAAACCTGTACAGGGTTTCCAACAGTGGCTGGTGAGTTTGAACCACTGACCTTGTCCAGTGGTTTATCCCACAGTGCCACTTAGGAGTCAGTCCAGTCATAAGATGAATACACTGACTGCTGTGTGGTGAGCAGATTAGAGCATCTCAACAGTCCAGTCAAAGACCAGCAGGTAGCCATTTTGGATTTCCAAGAGGGAGATTATGGAAATGGAGATAAGGAAGGGAAGAAATGTACATCTTTGGGATACTGTAGCAAACTAGAAACTTGTTGATGACTTGGACTTTGTGGTAAGGACAAATGAGGAGCTAAAAGTGCACTCCAAGCTTTTGACTTGAGCACCTTGTTAGATGGACAATCACTGATCTGGGGTAGAACAGGATACAGAGGAGATATTTAAATATCTAGCATCCATTTCCCATATAGCATCCCTGTTTATTCACAAGGAACTCCTCTGCCTCATAAATTGCATTCAATCCAAGAGACAGCTTTTGACTGATGTAGGACAATTGTATGTCTCTCTCTGGAATGTGAATCTTGAACAGAGGAATAAATCCATGGGCAGCCTCCAAACAAGCTTCCTTCTTCAGAAGACAGTTGCTGTGTTCTTTAGTTCACAAGTCCAGTACTCCAGCATCCCAAAGCCTTCTAGTACATTCCCTTCTGCCAAAGTTAGCCAGCACCTTGGAGACTCTATACAGTTACAGAGCTGCTTCCTGTTGTTTGATGCCTGTGAGATGTGTCAAGGAGGCTATTGGAGTTATACAGATACAGATGAAAATGTAGTTGTAGCTCTAGCTATAGATAAGTCTGAGCTTCAGGAGTAAGGTGTTGACCGGAAAGAAGCAAATTTGCAAGTCCTCCATATATGGATTTGCCAAAAATATCTAGATTTTCTTTTAAGGAAATATTTCTTCTCTATGACTGGTCATCTTGATGGGGCTATTAATAAAGCACTAAACCATTTTCTGGCCAAGTAGTGAGCAAGGGTCTCAAACCTAGTCAGTGCATGCCATCCACTTGATCACAGTGATTGTTCAGAAGAAGTCAAAGGGCTTTGGATGGGATAGTCAGGAGAAAGGAGTTCTACCAGTATTACTAAATTGCTAGAGGTCAACAAAGTAGAAAACAGTTTCAAATGACACATAGAGAAAAGCAACATGCTGGTGCAGTATTTGAGGCTCTCAGCACTGTCATTTCTGAAGGTAACTTCAAGAGTATATTCCTACTTTTCCTTCAAATAGTTGAGATCAGTTGCTGTTACTTACAATGAAATGGGTTCTAACGATTTATGCTGTTATTAGTTTCTTTGGAGTCGGCTGCTGATTCATGGTGGCCCCAGGCACACTGAAGGCTGCTCAAATCTGCACCATCTCACGATCGATTGTGTACCAGACAGTTGTGACTTATTGGGTTTTGATTGGCTTATTTTTTGGAAGAAGTTTTCCAGAACTTTCTTCCCTGTCCATCTCAGTCTGGAAGTTCTACCAAATTCTGTTCAGCATCATGGCAACCTGCAATTCTCCACTGACACACTGGAGGGGTCTGTGCTTCAGGGAATCAAACTCACATGGAAGGCAAGAATTTTGACATGGAACCACAAATGCCCCCTTTCCTGACAATTGTTGTTGCTGTTGCTATGCCACAGAGTCAGTTACAACTCCTAGTGACCCTGTATAGGGTTTCTGAGGAGTGGCTGATAAGTTTGAACTGCCAACCTTGTGGTTCAAACTGACCTTTCACTCTAGTGCTTATCCTACATATATGTAGCTCCACACACACTTTTAAAGCCCTGTATCTGAATGAGGTCACACAGGAAAGAGTAAAGATAGAGATGAGGACAGAGCCATAAACACTGTACCATTTAAGATCTTGTAGACAGAAAAAGCAGCATTTTGGTTAAATGCATGACAAAGAAAAAGCTATGTATGGGAACAGCCTCATTGTATTGGAGAAAGAAAACCTCTAGGAAGAATATTGGTTTGTTAGTTTGTTTTTTAAAACCTGCATGATCGGTGGTGCATAGGGGGCCTTCCATTTGAAAATTCCCAAGAATTTGGTAAGAAGTTAAAGAATCTGCTTTCAAAAGACAGCACCTCATGGCTAGAGAACACCACCGCTGCTGATACCTACACCATGCAATCCAAGATACCTACAACTCCATGCCGTCTCTTGGCATACCAGAATCCTGAGGTAACAGGATTCAAGGATTTAGGCAGAGACAAGTCAAACATGTGAAAACTGTTTGAAAATATGCACAAGCCCTCTGGCTTGACTGTTTCAAGAGACAGGGGAGCTTTGACTCTCTTTGTTGGTGCCCGAATTCACTTTGGATGAGGCTGATTGGAGTCTGCCAGCCAAGCTTCCCTATTCCAAACAATAGCCAGACTGACATCCTCGGCTTCAAAGGGATTAGTCTAGTTCCCATGTCAACAGCAGGCTCTGCACCAAACTGACATAGTGAGCAAATTGTACAGAATTACAAGTAGTAGAATGATGAATACTAGCCAATAAGATGTGTTGAGTCAACCAAATGGTGGTTAGAGAGTTGTTGTTGTTAAGTGCCTTTGAGTC